>NC_064621.1:630926382-631526382 GCF_023898315.1 Schistocerca nitens
GTCTTTCTTGCATTCACGGCAGAAGATTCGCGCCTGGTGGCTAAAACAGTAACTAATTGTTTTACAGCGTAAATCTGGTCCGCATGGAGGAATTATAATATCTACCAAGTTTGACTCATACACGATAATTACGCTGGACCTCTGTAAGCAACGATCCTTTAATCATAACCACCCAGTACAACAGCTTACTTACTCGCTGTCACTCAAGCTATTGATATGCGAGCAAAGCCGCGGGTAACAGCTAGGGTTTCATAAAATGATGCGAAGAAACATCTGTCGCTGTTCGACAGGAATGAGCTGGAAATGGAAATTATCATTTGGCGTCAGTGGCCGGGAGTTCCGAGGTAGGAAGTTCGGACGCAAAGTGCAAGCCTTACTGAGTGCGACGCCACAATGGGCGACTGGCGCGTCGACAATGGGAATGAAATGATGATGAGGACAGCACAACACCCAGTCCCTGAGGGGAAAAAGGCTCCCACCCCAGCCGGGAATCGAACCCGGCCCCCGTGCGTGGCATTCCAACGCGCTGACCGTGCAGCTATTGGGGCGGACACGAATGAGCTGTTAAGTGTTTAAGCAAATGAGTAAACCTGCAGACACCAAACAGACCTACCTGCTATGAATATTCGGTATAATCCACGGCATGTTATTGCTCAGTTCCGATTGGTTCACATACAATTTCAAATTGTGATTTAGAGTCTATAGATATATTCACTTTATTTTGGAATCAAACTGAGGAAGAGATCTATAAAAATATATCTCCAGCAACGCGGAGATAAGAGCTACGATAATTCCGTACTTCCGCATCCTCCTTTTCGCAGAATCATATTGGACTATTTTCGTACTCCCGGAAATGAGCCGTCTCTGAGATATTATTGATTGCTGCTTGGGCAGGCCGCTTTAATTACGTTATCGGTAGAACAAGGACTCTGGACGTTTGCTCAGTTCCAACAATGGGGGGTGAGCACCGGAGATACGGGTGGCAAAGCTTGTAATGCGTGCTTGTGATCCTTTCGCTGTGCGTGTCCAGATAAGGGCACACACACACACACACACACACACACACACACACACACACACACACGGGCACACAAGCTAATCTGAGTTATGGACCATTTCCTGAGAGGCCTTTGCAGCTCGGTGGCCGCTATGCCATGCCGTATTGCCCCACAGCTGCGGTAGCTCAGTTTTACAGCAACCACGACAAGAGTTGTTGTTGGTTCAGCAGCTGGTGGTACGGACACGTCAGTTACAGACGCTTATTTACCGCTGTGTGACTAGCTTCACTTGACACGGATCAGGCCGACTGTTGGCGGAGCTGCGTCGAACACCACCTGACCGCCCCCCCCCCCCCGCCCCCCCCCCCGCCCCTTCCATGTACGTAATTGTTTCTAAATTCAGACGTCAGCCAACAGTTTTTCAGTTCGCTCAAGACAGCGGAATGAGAGCGTCAGAGGTACATACACAGAGAGTTATCAGGGTTCTTTCTGAACCTGCGATGTCAGATGCAAACAGTTTGGAATATAATATTCATCTCAGTGATAAGTTAAAGCCACGTGTCACACATAATGTGTTGTGTTGTTAGTTCATAACTAATCGCACGCACAGTGGATGCATCTTTCTTACACTACGGTAGTTGTACACTATATACACTGCGCGAAGGGATCTCTGAGAAGTGGAAACATGCCGATGGTCTACATGCAGTTCCACTTTAAGTGTAACACTTTGAAATTATATAACATTTAATTAATTTTAAAAGTTTCCAAAAATACGTTGTGCGGCAGAGTTGAAGGAGTTACCTCACAATATTTTTCATTCAGTATTAAACTCCACTACATTTTCCACATGATGTCTGATACGTTGTGCCAGCTTGTTAAATACATATGTAACCAAGTCCCTGACCCCTTCTTTTGTTAAAGGTGAAATCTTGAAGCTATGTAGCGGTTGTTTATAGTCCTTGTGTTATATCAATGTCAAAATACCAATTTCTTTGAGAGGTTCCTGTAGAATGTTCTGTTATTAACACCAGACACAGCTCTAAGAGCATGCTTGTGTGTTCCGAAAATACCGTCGCTCTAACTTCAGTTTTCTCAAACAAATGGTTCTGTAATTCATTAGTCAATGGAAATATTGAATATAAATAAGTTTCTTTATTTTTAAATTTCCTGCAGAAGTGATCATGCGTACTGCAAACGTCAACTGAGCAAATGGACTTCATTTATTCTGGGTATTGGATTTCCAATTAAGGTTCGTGGTCTCTCTGTAGTCCCGATGGACGACACAGCTCCTGCTAGTTCTTCAGTGCGGATAGGCAAACAACTTAAGGGTTCGACACAACAACGTAGCCTGTCATGGGTGTGTTTACAATGGAGTAGGCTACTCCCAGCGACTTGCTTTCACGTTGAGAATACTACGCGGATTCTCCAGCCTCAAAATTAACAGCAACTACACAAGTGTAATCGTCTTTTCAAGCGCTTATGGATGATGTTAAGTGTATCATTCTAACCAAAAACTCATACTTGCTTCAATATCTCACGTTATACAAGAGTTACGCCTCATTATCACGTAAGAAAAGTACGTGCCGTTACCTCACAATCATTTGCGAAATCGTCAGGCGCATTTTCTTCGGTGTTTCCGCAGATATTTGATAGTCGTTTCTGCAATGTGTAGGATAAGTCAGCCCAAACAAATACTGCTCATCTTGTCTTTCAGCCGTCACACAGCGTCGACGGAAAGCGTCAGTTTGTCGCCAATTACAAACGAAATTATTTTTGAAACAGGATTTCACCTTCCCGTTCGGTAGAGCAGACCAAAATTAGTCTACTCTGATATTCGTTGTGTCTGTATGTGTTCACAGTGACAGTGAAATACGAAGAACAACAGCACTCCAACACCGCCTGTACCGCCATGACCCACGGTGACTGCCACGACCATGCAGCAGCGCTGGTGAGTCGCTAGTGGAGTACTGGTGATTCTTCGTGTTTTCCTGTCTTCGTTAATAGACATCGATAAAAACAATATCGTACTAGACTAATCTGGAAGAGCTCTATCGAATGAGCACGTAAAATTTCGGTTCTAAAATATTTTATTGGCAGTGGGAAACAAACTTACGCTTTTTGTCGACACTGGACGTCGCATGAAAGACGTGGTAAGCAGTATCTGTTTGAGCTGATCCCAGCTGCACGCTGCAAAAACGGAATTGCAAGTATCTGCTGAAACACTAGAGAAAACGCCTTTGACAGCCAGTGGTCAACAGTAAAATTCACCCACAAGAAAGGAGAATTCGTGAAATAAATTTGTCTTTCGCAACAATGGCTACACTGAGACCCAGCCTCAACTGGCAACTCCGCTCAAAAGTTTACACAAATACTAGTACTAGCCCAAATGTGGGCCTGGGGCGGAATAGGTTGCCTTCATGAGTCTGGTCAAGTACATATGAAATGCCAGGAAATGTTTACGACAGTAATATGAGTTAAATTATAAAACATGATTTGAATGGTCATGACTCCACAATTTTGAAGTGGTCATTTCTGATGACAGCAGTAAGTACATACTGGTACATACTGAGTATAGCTAAATAAAACGAATGTTCATTACACCTCCTTTATAATCTTATGTAATTCACAAATCAATATACACTCCTGGAAATGGAAAAAAGAACACATTGACACCGGTGTGTCAGACCCACCATACTTGCTCCGGACACTGCGAGAGGGCTGTACAAGCAATGATCACACGCACGGCACAGCGGACACACCAGGAACCGCGGTGTTGGCCGTCGAATGGCGCTAGCTGCGCAGCATTTGTGCACCGCCGCCGTCAGTGTCAGCCAGTTTGCCGTGGCATACGGAGCTCCATCGCAGTCTTTAACACTGGTAGCATGCCGCGACAGCGTGGACGTGAACCGTATGTGCAGTTGACGGACTTTGAGCGAGGGCGTATAGTGGGCATGCGGGAGGCCGGGTGGACGTACCGCCGAATTGCTCAACACGTGGGGCGTGAGGTCTCCACAGTACATCGATGTTGTCGCCAGTGGTCGGCGGAAGGTGCACGTACCCGTCGACCTGGGACCGGACCGCAGCGACGCACGGATGCACGCCAAGACCGTAGGATCCTACGCAGTGCCGTAGGGGACCGCACCGCCACTTCCCAGCAAATTAGGGACACTGTTGCCCCTGGGGTATCGGCGAGGACCATTCGCAACTGTCTCCGTGAAGCTGGGCTACGGTCCCGCACACCGTTAGGCCGTCTTCCGCTCACGCCCCAACATCGTGCAGCCCGCCTCCAGTGGTGTCGCGACAGGCGTGAATGGAGGGACGAATGGAGACGTGTCGTCTTCAGCGATGAGAGTCGCTTCTGCCTTGGTGCCAATGATGGTCGTATGCGTGTTTGGCGCCGTGCAGGTGAGCGCCACAATCAGGACTGCATAAGACCGAGGCACACAGGGCCAACACCCGGCATCATGGTGTGGGGAGCGATCTCCTACACTGGCCGTACACCACTGGTGATCGTCGAGGGGACACTGAATAGTGCACGGTACATCCAAACCGTCATCGAACCCATCGTTCTACCATTCCTAGACCGGCAAGGGAACTTGCTGTTCCAACAGGACAATGCACGTCCGCATGTATCCCGTGCCACCCAACGTGCTCTAGAAGGTGTAAGTCAACTACCCTGGCCAGCAAGATCTCCGGATCTGTCCCCCATTGAGCATGTTTGGGACTGGATGAAGCGTCGTCTCACGCGGTCTGCACGTCCAGCACGAACGCTGGTCCAACTGAGGTGCCAGGTGGAAATGGCATGGCAAGCCGTTCCACAGGACTACATCCAGCATCTCTACGATCGTCTCCATGGGAGAACAGCAGCCTGCATTGCTGCGAAAGGTGGATATACACTGTACTAGTGCCGACATTGTGCATGCTCTGTTGCCTGTGTCTATGTGCCTGTGGTTCTGTTAGTGTGATCATGTGATGTATCTGACCACAGGAATGTGTCAATAAAGTTTCCCCTTCCTGGGACAATGAATTCACGGTGTTCTTATTTCAATTTCCAGGAGTGTAACTTTAGTTTTAAATATATTTTAACCCTAAAACGCTGCAGTGATTTCAATAACTAATCTTGTGGAGCTAGATAGTACGTACTCTTTCTCCTCTAAGTTTGACCAAACAATCCATTCTATTATGTAAGCTTGTAAACCGCAATGGACAAAACAATTTTATTATCATGAACTTTCCACTTTGTGGCGGAGTATGCGCTATTTTTTCTTCCTGAAGGACTGGAAGTGTGTGGTGGACCAAGGCTCCAACCTGGGATCGGGCAAAGCTCTTAATGACTGAATTATCTTTTCTCTGGATTGTAATTCTTGCTTTTTTTGTCGTACATAATAAGAAAAAAACTACCTGTGTTTTTATCATTATTATACATCTGCTGTCAATCAAAAAGCATGAAACAGACTGTTGTTAGAACCGCTTGCGAATCGAGGTAGTCTCCTTACGCAACAACCTCCAACTAAAAAATATATCGATGTATATTTGTGCTCAAAGAAACAATCACTTATTCGACAATGTAGCGTATATTAGCTTATTACAGCATGTTCTGAACACTTCCTACTTACCAAACTACACTAAATTACCTTTATTCATGGAAAATATTAGTGTCTGTCGCGTTGAGCTTCTCTTAACTATAGTTTAACGCAAATCCTTCAGACACAAATCCGTTTGCAGTAGGTGGATGGAAGAACAAGACATACCTATCCCACAAAACCACTGTCCACTATCCTTGACATCGATCTGTCCGCAACTCGTGGCCTGGTGGCTAGTGTTGCTGCCTCTCGATCACGGGGTACTGGGTTCGATTCCAAGCCTGGTTGGGGATTTTTCTCTTCCCGGGGACTAGGTGTTTGTGTTGTCCTCATCACTTCATCATCATCATTCGGGATAGTGGCTAGATTGGATTGCGTAAAAAAATGGAATGTGAAAAAAATTGGTCCTTTGTACGGCCAGTGATGACAGCGCAGTTGAGCGCTCCACAAACCAAACATCATCATCATCATTGACATCGATTCGTTGTAGAATCTTAGAAAATATTCTGAACTCAAACATGGTAAGGCATGTCGAACCGAACGACCTTCTCCGTACCATCCAACGAGGATTACAGAAACGTCGATCATGCGAAACCCAACTGGCACTTTTCTCACATAGCATGCTGAAAGTATTGGAACAAGGTAGATGTAATATTTCTAGATTTCCGGAACGCGTTTGACTCAGTACCGCATCTAGGCTTATAATCAAAAGTAAGATATTATGGAGTCTCAGGTGACATTTGTAGTGTCGTCTACAGAACAACGACCCTTGTAAAGCTGGTACCTCAACACGGCACTACAAGTACAAACAGCAACGAAACGGATGGAGGCGTAGACACGACCCCAAACGTATCCTTAAGCCGCCAACAGGAAGTTATCGGCTCCGAGCGCAATGCCACTCAGCGCGGTCTATATGTAGCAGCGGCCAGCTGTAATCATCGCTAACATCTCTGTGATACAAATAGGGCTGTGTGCTAATAGAGCAGTTATTCTAAACTTTTTTGTACAGAAACCAGATGGCAGTTATAAGAGTCGAGGGACATCAAAGGGAAGCCGTGGTTGGGAAGGGATTGAGACAGGGTTGCAGCCTCTCCCCGATGTTGTTCAATCTGTATATTGAGCAAGCAGTAAAGGAAACAAAAGAAAAGTTCGAAGTAGGTATTAAAATCCATGGAGAAGATATAAAAACTTTAAGGTTCGCCGATGACATTGTAATTCTGCCAGAGACAGCAAAGAACTTGGAAGAGCAGTTGAACGGAATGGATAGTGTCTTGAAAGGAGGATATAAGATGAACATCAACAAAAGCAAAACGAGGATAATGGAATGCAGTCGAATTAAGTCGGTTGATGCTGAGGGAATTACATTAGGAAATGAGACACTTAAAGTAGTAAAGGAGTTCTGCTATTTGGGGAGCAACATAACTGATGATGGTCGAAGTAGAGAGGATATAAAATGTAGACTGGCAATGGCAAGGAAAGCATTTCTGAAGAAGAGAAATTTGTTAACATCGAGTATAGAGTTAAGTGTCAGGAAGTCGTTTCTGAAAGTATTTGTATGGAGTGTAGCCATGTATGGAAGTGAAATATGGACGATAACTAGTTTGGACAAGAAGAGAATAGAAGCTTTCGAAATGTGGTGCTACAGAAGAATGCTGAAGATTAGATGGCTAGATCACATAACTAATGAGGAAGTATTGAATAGGATTGGGGAGAAGAGGAGTTTGTGGCACAACTTGACTAGAAGAAGGGATCGGTTGGTAGGACATGTTCTCAGGCATCAAGTGATCACCAATTTAGTATTGGAGGGCAGCGTGGAGGGTAAAAATCGTAGAGGGAGACCAAGAGATGAATACACTAAACAGATACAGAAAGATGTAGGTTGCAGTAGGTACTGGGAGATGAAGAAGCTTGCACAGGATAGAGCAGCATGGAGAGCTGCATCAAACCAGTCTCAGGACTGAAGACTACAACAACAACAATTCTAAACTTTACGACAAACTAATGACAGTAGTGCTCTGAAGTGTTCTGATGAACAATCATTCGGAAGTGACGCAGTCTTACGTGTCACAAGCGTCTGCGAGAGCATAATTACATTCATCTATGTGGGCACCAATTGTTTCCAGAGGTCAGTTTCACCATTCCCCAGTTTAAAAAAATAGCTATTAATTAGTGTGTGTGCTGTAGTACCTGCTTGATCTGTTCCTGCAGTAATGTACTGTAGTTGCTACAATACACCACACAATTTGTGACTGGATTAAGGATTTTTTATTAGGAGAGATGCAGCAAGTTGTCTTGAATGGAGAGTCATCGACAAAGAACTTTGGGTGTACAACAGGGACTCTTGCTGTTTATCTTCTACATTAATAAACAACGCGGATAATATTAACAGTAACTTTCGACATTTTGTGGACGATGCAGTTATCTATAATCAATTTCCTTCGGAAGTAAGTTGCACAAATAATCATCATCCATATCTTGATAAGATTTCAAAGTGGTGCAAAGATTGGCAACTTGCTTTCAATATTTCGAAAATTTAAATTGTGCACTTCACAAAGCAGAAAAGCACAGTATCCTAGACTATGATACCAGTGAGTCACAACTGGAATCGGCCAACTTATACAAATATCTGCTTGTAACACTCAGTTACGATAAGAAATGGAATGATCCAGTAGGCTCACTCCTGAGAAAATCATGTAGCTAAGACGGAGAAATGCAATCGGTCTGCAGAGGAGATTGTTTGGTAATCACACGTGCAACCCATCTTAGAATACTCCTCAAGTGTATGTGGGATCCGTACCATATAGGACAGACAGAGGATGTTGACAAGGGCAGCACTGAAGTTGACAGGTTTGTTTTATCAGTGGGACGGTGTCACAGAGATGCTGCAGAAACTAAACTGGCAGTCTTGAAAATAGATGATAATTACCCCGAGAAAGCCTACACGTAGTGTTTCAAGAACTGACTTTAAATAATGACTCTAGGAACGTACAACAACTACTTATCCATCGCTCACATAGGGATCGTGAGGACCGTATTAGATTAATTGCAGCATGTACGGCGGCATTTAAACAACCATTTTTCCAGCGCTCCATACGCGAGTAGAACGAGAAAAAAACCCTAACAATGGTCTGCAGAATATAAAAGTAGATGTGGACATGTTTACACAGCGATAAAGAACTTTATTGAAGCAGATGCTGTCACCTACTGAGAACATGCAGAAACGAAAGCAAGTGATGCAGTTAATGGACGCGATGTAAAGTATGTGCTACAATTCTGTTCTTTTTTCCGGTTTTTTGCATGTCCATGACTGTTATTAAGTTCTTATATTTACGTTTCTTGTACTTTCACACTGGAGGTATCTCTGTATATTACTCTCTTACATGTATTAGGTTGCAGGGGACCACAGGTTCTGCAGCAGTCGCACAAAAGAGCTGTGCAGTAATGTTCCGCGCATTGTTCTTTAAATGCCTGATTTATCCGCTTGATGTAAGGGGGTCGATTACTTATGTCGGATGTTCACGAGACCGATACAGCCTCTATCTGTGATTGTTGCTGTGATTGTTGTCTTTACATTAAATATTTCCATATTCCGCAAGAGTCTACCAGCCATCGCTTTTATATTGTTATATTATTTGCCGTTTGCTATCGAGTCCGAAATATTTGAGTCACGTAATATATTTTATACCTGATGCACAAATTAATTAGTGTTGCCTTCTGTTGTAGATCGATTTCACACATCTATTTTCTATTATAGGTTACATTGGGTTATGCATTAGGCACTGTTAACTTGTGGCAATCATGTTTAGATGCAGGTATTCAATCTGATGCCTACAGCCCTGTGGCTGGTAGCAATTTGTACCCAGTTTACCTATAGGTGTTCTAGATTTCTGGCATTTAAAATTTTAATTTTCCCTGCGTTCAAATTTGCTCCAGATGCTAAGCAGTATTTTCGACTTTATGTGTCAAAAGGGCCCAACTCATCGCTACTTTTTATCGGGACCATCTACGTTATCAGCGCACACCACATCTGCATAATTTTGACTATGAATACTCAATACTGTCAAACGTGAAATGTTCACCAGTAATGGGTCCAGTGAAGTTACTTACAATATCACAGATAGCAGGCTCCCAAAGGGAACCCCACGTTTGACTTCTGTTTCTTTCGAAGATCACGCGTTCACACTTCTGATTGTCGTCATTCGTGTTACCATGTTTGTTACTACTTCTACATTATTATCCCTAAAACCTAGTTTCTTCGTTGTCTTTGGTAAATAATGGTTGTTGTCATGATCGATTCCTTTAAGAAAGTCTCTGAAACAGATGCGTGCCTGTAGTGTTGTAGATGTAATCGCTATTACTTCCCTGTATTCTCCTGTAGTTTGAATAAATCGTATTAAGCAAATATTGTTTTTATTGATTATCTTGTGCGTTGTTGTTGACTTCAATGTATTACTCTGGACACCAACTTATAAAATCCATTTAAAAATGTAAAAAGCGTTGGGTTTTGTAACTGTTTTCTTTTTGTTTTGGAATGAGCACCGTTTTTCACTCCTCGAAATGTTTGGATAATTTTATTTCCCTTTGTACTTCATTTACTATCTGGCTTATACGAGGGCATGCTGAAAAGTAATGCCCCAGAATTTTTTATGTGAACACTCTTAAAAATGTTTGAATAAAAACAAACATTATTACTATTTTACATCTTTATTCTTCGTGTCAACATCTTTGCAGCCATCTGCCGCTAAGTGGCTCCGAATTGTAGTGTGTAACATGATGGCATGTAACGTAACAGCGTAGAGGCGCGAGAAACAGCGTGCTGTAATCGAGTTTTGATTTCGAAGAGTTCGTCCAGTACGACCGTTTCACAAGTGTACCGTGAATATCAGGAATGCCGTAAAACACCATATCCTCGACATAGCTATGGCCGGAAAAAGACCCTGAATAAACGGGACCAACGACGACTGAAGAGAATCGTTCAACGTGACAGAAGTGCAACCCTTCCGCAAATTGCTGCAGATTTCAATGTTGGGCCATCAACAAGGGTCAGCGTGCGAAAATTTCAACGAAACATCATCGATACGGGCTTTGGGGGCCGAAGGCCTACTCGTGTACCCTTAATGACTGCACGACACAAAGCTTTACGCCTCACCTGGGCTCGTCAACACCGACGATGAACTTTTAATGGTTCAAATGGCTCTGAGCACTATGGGACTTAACATCTATGGTCATCAGTCCCCTAGAACTTAGAACTACTTAAACCTAACTAACCTAAGGACAGCACACAACACCCAGCCATCACGAGGCAGAGAAAATCCCTGACCCCGCCGGGAATCGAACCCGGGAACCCGGGCGTGGGAAGCGAGAACGCTACCGCACGACCGAACTTTTAATGACTGGAATCATGTTATCTGGTCGGACGAGTCTCATTTCAAATTGTATCCAGCGGATGGAAGTGTTCCGGTGTGGGCACAACCTCATAAATCCGTGGACTCTTTGTGACAGTAGGGGGACTTTTCAAGGTGGTGGAGGCTGTGTAATGGAGTGGAGCGTGTGCAGTTGGCGTGATATGTACCCCTGATACGTCTTGATACACTCTAACGGGTGACACGTACGTAAGCATCCTGTCTGATCACATGCATCAGTTCATGTCCACTGTGCATTGCGACGGAGTTTGGCAAATCCAGCAGGACAACGCGACACCCCACATGCCCAGATTTGCTTCGGAGTGGCTCCAGGAACACTCTTCTCAGTTTAAAAACTTCCGCCGGCCACCAACCTCGCCAGACATGAACATTACTGAGTATATTTGAGATGCCTTGTAACGTGTTTTTCAGAACAGATCTCCACCCCTCGTATTCTTACGGAGTATCAGTTCCCATCAGCAGTACTTCAGACATTAATCGCGTCCCTGCCACGTCGTGTTGCGGCACTTGCGCGTGCTCGCGGGGGCCCTACACGACATTAGGCAGGTGTTCCAGTTTGTTTGGTTCTTCAGTGTAGATACATGTTTCCAAGTTTTACTGTCCTTCAAGGTAGTCACAAGCGCTGTGTATAATCCGTTGCTAGCGCTGTGGAAGTCGTAGAATACCCTTGGGACCACCAGCTATTGGGTCGATAGTTCGAGTGGTGCGGTCTATTGCCCAACACATCACTGTAAAGCGTTCTGAAATGAACCCCATGAAGCGCTTCCTTCATCTTCGCAATTAAGCTGAAGTCACACGAGCGTAAGTCCACCGAGTGTTGTGGGTGGTACAACGCTCCCCAGTCCCATCAGTGGAACAACTCGGCCACAACGTGCACCACACACCCCAAAGCACATCCCTGCAGGTCCTGCAGAAAGTGATACTCCCTCTCTCCCTAAGCTGCTTGCAGGCTGTGTTCCAAGAGCGATCAGCTGAGGAATAGCAGCGCTGTTTTTTCTCCAGGATTCGCCGATCATTTTTCTTGTAAATGGTTCAAACGGCTCTCAGCACTATGGGACTTAACTGCTGAGGTCATCAGTCCCCTAGAACTTAGAACCACTTAAACCTAACTAACCTAAGGACATCACACACATCTATGCCCGAGGCACGATTCGAACCTGCGACCGTAGCGTTCGAGCAGCTCCAGACTGAAGTGCCTAGAACCGCTCGGCCACAGCGGCCGGCTGCTTGGCAATGCTCCGGCGCAAATGGCGCTAGCTGTGATGACTCGTTGGATCGACACTGCTAGTGGAAAGTGTTGTACCACCCATCACACTCCCTGGACGTAAGCCATTGTGTCTTTAACTTGATTCCGAAGATGTGGGAGAACCGACATCCATTCCGCTCTCCTAACTGCTCTTTTTCAAGGGCTGGTATGCCATCTCTCCAAAAGACGTCAATTCATATCTGTTATTTGGCCACTATCTTGACATACTTGGATTCATTACAAACTGAAATATGAAATGCAACTATATTTACCACCTGCAGCGGAGCAACGTCATTTCCTGAGCATTCTCTTAAGAACTGTTACAGAACTGTTCGCCAGGCAATAGATCGCTCCACTCGAACTGTTAACTCAAATGGCGGTGCGAAGGGTGTGCCAAGATTTCCAAGTGGCTGGCAGCGGGGTATGCTCAACAAAGGTGACTACTCTGAAGGACTATAAAACTTTGAAACGAGTATCTCTTTGGTACATGTTGTAAATAAATACGGGGTCAAATAAACACCTCCAAATATTTTATTTGAAAACTCTTAAAGATTTTAAATAAAACTAACAGTATTCACATCCTACATCTTTGTTCTTCATATCTGCCAATCTGTTTCTCAACTCAGCCATCCTGACGACGAACACATTTCTTCCAACGAGAGACCAGTCTGCTGACACTGTCGCCGAAGGATGTTTGACGTTGTTGATGGAGCCACAGTCTCGCCTCTGCTTGCACCTCTCTGTCACTATCAAAATAGTACTCGAAATTGTTGTTTAGGTTTTGGAAACATTGAAACTCGTGTGCTGCCAAGTCAGTACTGCATGGAGAATGATCGACGACAGTTGAACCAAAGGGGTCGGAATGATGGCCTAATGACTCAGCACTCGTGCGTGGTCTAGCACTGACACGCTGAAGGCGAGGTGCTCCATGTGTGGACGATCTTTTCGAATTCTAAACTCCATTACAGCACGCTGTGTCTCCCGCACAGACATCGTTATGTTACACAGGGCCATGTTGCACGCTACAATTCGGAGCCCTCTAACGCCAGACGGCTGCAGACAAGTACACATGAAGAATAAAGATGTAGAATATTAACGAGGTTGGTTTTATTTAAAAACTTTAAGAGTTTTGACCTAAAAAATATTCGGAGACATGTCTTTTCGGCACGCTCTCGTTGTTGCCCCTGTCAAGGTCCAGCACTAACAGATTAGTTCTCATACTATAGTGAGTACCTGGCTTCGCGATACCCACCTCTTTTCAGGGTGTCGCTCTCGCTGCCTGTGTCTCGACTAGTGGCGTCTATGTTGTCTGGTCTCCGTTATCAGCTGTCCTACTACGCCGGTACTATAACTCCACCCCACCCACACTTCGCTGTAGGCACATAACACAATGTGCAAGCAAAGTCCTCCACACACTCGCCAAATCCAAGCCCTCCCATTGGACTGCCATTGGACAAGATTGCGAGTAATTTGTTAATACTCCTCGTTACGCTTATCCGCTTGTGGTTACACACCTGCGGCGTGCGTCTGTATGAAGAGACGGATGGCTCTGACGCGTGGGCTAATGCCGCCCGTTTCATCACCGCGGCTGACTTCCATGTTCTCTCCCCGTGAGTAATATGTTCCGGATTTCGTCTCCCCCCCCTCCCCCCCACGTCACCTGTACGCTGGGACTCGCATTCAAGCCCGCTATTCAATAACACTCGTCGTGTCACTGACTCGTCCCCTCCCCCCCCCCCCTTCCTCTAATAATTTTGTCATCTGAACTCCATGCAACCTGTTTGAAAATATCCGCTCTTTGAAACCAAAGCAGTGTTTGGTATCTATTTGTAGAGTGTCTGAAATAATGTCTGTACAGAGAATTATTACGTACTGAAGTTGTACAGAATGACCAACCTACTGAGACATGAACGGTACTTAATACCGCTCTCTGATGTGCATGCGATGTCTCAATAGTCAAGTAGTCCGTTGATTGCTCCAACTGCGTTAGCACAGCAATAGAAATTCGGTGTATTTAACCTGAGAGCATTACCTAAGCAAGGCAGACAGCTACAGCCTCTGCTAATTTGGTCTTCTTCACAGAGGTGTGTCACGTTATACAGAGCAAAATTGCTGGAACCTGAATTTAAATACCATTCCACCTCACGGTTTAGGCTTGTCACAAACGATCCCATCACGCTGTGTAGCTTGAAAAGTAGAAGAATACCATGGCCTAATCACACACTGCTCATCCTAAACATTATGGCCACTTCCCACCGCGAAATCGAATGCTGCCTTCAGAAGTTGCGGGCACGTGACACGGTGAGGAAAGTATTTAAACCGAATAGAGATGAACGAGGAATCATTCTTCCAACGATACGGATCAGAAATGGGGAAATCCATTCATATACACAAACGATCAAACGTTTTCCATCACCCGTAATAAAAACCATACATAGGGTTATTCTAAATGATGGACCCGTTTTCAAAACTTCGTATTTATTCAAGTACAAATCCAAAATGAACAAGCTTCATACCAATGAAAAGAGGAATTTCAAAGTTTTTTCATAATGTTTGATATAAATTTAATAAACTTAATAATTTGTAATAATTTCTAATTAATTAGTTTTTAATAATTACTTAATAATTATAAATGTGATTAATGTTCAGTGTGGCCACAGTTGGTTGCACGGAAAATCTCGACTAGCAAACTCGTCCCACATACGCGAAAGCATATCTGCTGTTACCGAGGCAAGGCAGCGGTGATCCGGTTCCACAGTTCGTTCAGAGTGGTTGATAGAGGCGGGACGTAAACAGCTTCGTTCACATAAGCTCACTTGAAAGAGTCTCAGGGTGTGAGATCATGAGATCACGGTGGCTAGAAGCGCAGAGCCAGGTCCTCAAGCCCGCTGCGAGCGATCCAATGCTGAGGAAGGTAGTCACTCAAAAAGCCTTCTACATCACGGTGGAGCTCCTTCCTGTTGGGAAATGAAGTCCTGGGAATCTTCCGTAACTTGAGGGAACAGCCATTGTTCCAAGATGTCCACGTACGTCATTCCCGTTACAGTTCTTTCCGCAAAGGAAAATGGTCTGTAAACCTTTGTACGGGATACGGCACAGAACACGTTGACCTTCGGTGAGCCTCTTTCGTGTTGCAAAGGTGAATGTGGATTTTCCAAACCCCATATGCTTACAATGAGTCTGCTGATTTCTCCACTAATGTGGAAAGTCGCTTCATCGCCAAAATTTACACGCTGTAGAAATGCGTCATCCTCCATCTTTGCTAGCACATAACCACAAAATGCGAGACGCTTCTCTTTGTCATTGGGGCTGAGAGCCTGCACAAGTTGTAATCGGCAGGGCTTGTACAGCAAACGCCGTCTCAGAACTTTCCATGCAGTTGGTTGGGGTATTCCAAGTTCTCGACTCGGTCTATTCGTAAACTTACTGGGACTGGGCACAAAACTTTCTTGAATCAGTCGTACGTCATCCTCTGACACACGCGGTCGGCCTGTACTTTTTCCTTTGCACACACTCCCAGTGTGTTTAAACTGCTTAAACCAACGGCTAATACTTCTGTGAGTTGGTGGTTGAATACCGAATTTGGTACGAAATGCCAACTGCATGCAGTTTGCGACTCACTTTTCGCGAACTCAGGAACGATGAAAACCTTGTGCTCCACGGTCACCATCTCACTCGCAACTGACAGTCGAACGGAATGGCGATACTGTTGTCACACGAACTCTACCAGCCGCTTCTGAAACCACGTGCTTAGGCGCTACATGTTTATACTTTTGTTATTATCAGAACGGGGATATAATACAATATTCAAAACTAAATCCCTCATTTAACCACAAATCCTTAATTGTGTCAGGTGATCGAAAACTCGTGACCTAAAGTGTAAGAACTTTGCTAAAGGGTAGATCATTATGGCCCAGCGCTTGTAAATGACCTCCTTGGAAACTACGATGAAGGGCGGATTAACCACGAGCAGGTGACATTTTGCTGGACTTGAGTCCGTCATCACATGATGGACAGACGGATGGACGGACGTATATGTTGGTTTGGGGACATGACAGCAAGGTATTCAACGCCCTAGCGAAAAGTGTTTGAGACGAGTGTCGGTAAAATACACTGAACAGAAGTGTAAAACAGAACATACAGTAAAGATAACAAAAGTTGGAAAACTATGTGTGTTCCCACACGGAAAAACGGAACGAAGAATCTCGCAAATATTAAAACATGAACCACACACGAATAAGGTGGCATAAGGAGCTAAAATAATATAGCAGATGGATGTGACATGCTGATCGCAAGAATTGAAAAAAGGATGAGCCAGACACTCTGCAACACACTGATACCTTCAGCCTAAAAGTTTAGTCCAGGACCCAGACACATCACAAAACTTTAAAGCCTTAGTCACACTCGAGTCATCATCAGCTAAAATACAGGTCAGATCCCCACCCTGCCCTTGCATTACGGTATAAAATGCACTATGTTAAAATATGGCATACAAAGATTTGCACGCCACAAGCATCACAAAACGGGGCATCCTCTCGCAGTAGTAAAAAGCCATGTGTAAGAGGTGTGTGTGTGAAATCTTACGGGACTTAACTGCTAAGGTCATCAATCCCCAAGTTTACACACTACTTAAGCTAAATTATCCTAAGGACAAACACACACACCCATACCCCAGGAGGACTTGAACCTCCGCCGGGACCAGTCGCACAGTCCATGACTGCAGAACCTAAGACCGCTCGGCTAATCCCGCGCGGCTGTGTAAGAGGGCAGTGCCCAATCCGAAGACGTGTGAGGGTCACTTCATCACGCTTGAGCAACTGCCAGGGGGAACGCCACGGTCGGATAGTTTGAAACGTCCCCTTTGGAAAATTATAAATGACTGTGCTAGTGATCGTCTTACGTTATTTGATTTACAAAAAGTTGAGCAAAACCCAACGTACTCAAACAGTTTTCTCTTCACTAAACTGACACACAATATTTTTAGCGCAAAGTAATCTGACTTTCATTAATCACTACAAAAGAATGGCCCTGACTAACAATAACCTATACCTTTCATGAATCACTTATCTCACAAAAATCTTCGTTACTCGAACTACTGCAATACAGCGAGCGCCAATACTGCCAGCCAAATAAAAGATTCTAACTACTGAAGGCACTAACTACTGATAGGCATTGCTAGCAAATGAAAAATTGTGATAGGGAACAAACAATGTATTTACCTTAATAATGTTCAAAAGTCATCATATATATATATATATATATATTTATATATATATATATATATGTATTTACCTTAATAATGTTCAAAAGTCATCATATATATATATATATATATATATATATATATACCCGTGAGGGGATTGCCAACCCCCATCGGGCGCGTCCCCAGGTGGCGGATAGGGGAATGCTCGGCAGATATGCCGGGTAGGTGGGAAATAAAATACCACCCGCGGACCAAATGACAACCAAAACCCGTGCTGCGTCTGACTTGGAACAAGCGGCAGTATGGTCAGCGTCTGTCCACCAGGAGGTGCGGCTGCAAACATGCTCCAGGAACTTACAATCCCTGGTTCTAAACCACTAGCGAAAGCTAGAAAATAAATAACAAGCAAACATGACTCGTACAAGTAAAGACAAAATTACCCCAGGTGGACAATCCACCCACTGCAAAGTGGCAACCAAGCATTCGGATTCTGGGGAGCTTGGACTTATACGAGAGAGCAAGTCGGAGTGCTCTGGTAAACTACCGCAGAAAACACATACTTACATTGGCACCTTTAACATTCAGACGCTCATTCAAACAGGAAAATTGCACAACCTCACGACAGAATTAACTAAACAGAAAATCCAAATCCTCGCCGTACAAGAAACACGCTTCAGGGACTCAGAAACAGTAGACTATAATAATTACAGAATTTTCAAAAGTGGAACGAACAAGACAATTTGTAAAGGAGCAGCACTATTTGGCATGGCCTTTATTGTGGACAAAAAAGTTCTAGATTCAGTAAAGGATGTAAAACCCATCAACAATCGTCTTATGACAATGAGAATTAAACATGCAAACAAAAACTACACTTTCATCAATGTACATGCACCAACAAATGGGGACAACAAAAAAGAGCCCGAAAAAACGGAAAGATTTTGGGAAGAACTCGAAACAGAGATGTCAAAAATTCCAACAGAGGATGTGAAAATTTTGCTTGGTGACTTCAATGCACAAATTGGCAAGGACCGCAAATATAAGAAGACAGTAGGGGACTACCCCGCACACAAATTTACAAATAAAAATGGTGTACGATTTGTGGAGTTATGCCAACAAAACAATCTCAAAATTATGTCAACCTCATTACGAAAAAAACCCAAAAAACAAAAAACATGGCGATCACCCATCCATCATCTAGGAGAATTCCAGATTGACCACATTGCAATATCATATGAGTACCAAAAAGAAATTCATGATGTACAAGTGCGCAGAGGCGCAAATGTTGATTCAGACCATTACTTAACTAGAATTAAAATTAAATTCACACCTAAAAGGAAATGTAACAGGAGAACACCCGTGATCCCGAAGTTCGACCTACACAGAATTAAAGATTCGAGGATCACAGAAAAATGGGAAGACCAACCTGCAGAAGAGTGGCCAAAATTTCGAACTAAAATCCTCAAAACAGCGAAAGAACTAATCCCACTACGTAAAAAACCAAAACACCCATGGTGGAACCAGGAATGTGAAGACGCTCTAGAAGAGAGAAAAAAAGCGTTTCAAAATTACAATTGCAACAAATCAGAAGAAACCCACAAGAAATTCCTTGAAGTCCGCAAACAAGCATCCAAGATTTTACGGCAAAACAAACGGAAATATGTAAATGACCAACTAAAATCGATAGAAGACAACTTTAAAAATTACAACACACACGATTTCTATAAAACCTTTGCAAACCACATTAAAGGGTACTGTCCACAGAACCTCTGCTTCCGAAAATCAAATGGTAAACTGGCCTTAACAAATAAGGAAAATTGTGAAGAACTAGCGAAATATTTTTCAAAGCTTTTAAACTGTCCAGAACCTAAGGAGAGGTTTCCGAAAATACAACCAGAAACCGTATCAGAAAACTCAGCACCACCAACAAAAGAAGAAATTTATTCACATATCCAGAAGCTTAAAAATAACAAAGCATCAGGTGAAGATGGAATTGTAGCTGAACTCCTGAAAAATTTAGGTCCAAATTCACTCAGAGAAATCACACACATTATCCAAAATATTTGGCAAACCGAAAAAATCCCAGATGACTGGAAGATCGCACTAATTCACCCACTACACAAAAAGGGTGACAAATCAGATGTGAACAACTATAGAGGGATCTCGCTTTTACCAGTCACCTATAAAATTTTGTCAGCCTGTCTCCTGAAGAGAACACAAGAACAACTAGAATCAAAATTATCTGAATACCAAGCAGGATTTAGAACAAACAGGTCATGCCCAGAACAAATTTTTAACCTCAAAACCATAGTCAAAATGCGAGCTCTCAGACAAAAGCCATTAGTATGCACATTTGTAGACTTTAAGAAAGCATACGATTCAATAGATAGACCCTCATTATTTCAAATTTTAGAAGAAAGGGGATTAGATTACAAGACACGAGAACTAATAAAACAAACACTAACTGACACGAAGTCTAAAATAAAATTCATGGGAGAAATTTCGGAGCCCTTCGGCATTCAGACAGGTGTGAGACAAGGCGATGGACTCTCTCCTCTTTTGTTCAACATCGTTCTTGACAAAGTTATGGAGGAATGGGAGAAACAACTACGGAAAAATGAGTGTTGGAAACCAATTTCACTTGGCTTTTCCAAAAACAATCTTTACATTCCATACCTCGCTTTTGCAGATGATCTAGCAATACTAGCGGAGGATGAGCAGACCGCCATTAAACAGATTGACACACTCAAAGAATGTGCTGAGAAAGTTGGGCTACAAATCTCATTTGAAAAAACTGAATTCCTATGTTCAAAAGTAGAAATTGCAAGCTTAAAAACAAAATATGGCAAAATCAATAGAATCCCGTATTTTAAGTACCTCGGAGAATACATTGAACCAACAGGCCAAGAAATAGTATCACAGCAAAATCGTTTACAAAAAGTCAAAAAAGCATTCTGGTTAGTCCACAACCTCTACAACAAGAAATCCTTGTCAAGACAAACTAAAATTCGGCATTACAATACCGTCATAAAACCAACAGTCCTCTATGCAAGTGAAACACTAGTACTGAACAGAAAGCGAGAACTCGAAGACATCAAAAAAGAAGAGAGAAAAATCATTAGGAAAATTTTAGGAGCGAGACAGACTAAAGATGGCTACAGACTGCAAACAATCAAAACAACAGAAAAGTTTTCAAACATAGAAATTGATTTTAAGAAAAGGCGACTGAAATTCTTTGGTCATCTTAGCAGATTACCAGAAAACCGTTTGACCAGAAAGCTAATAAATTACGTAACCTCACTTAAAGCTTCAACACCTTGGATGATCGAAGTTAGAAAAGACCTCACCAACGCGGATATAACAGCAACCGATATTTCAGACAGAGATACTTTTAAGCACAAAGTAGAGAAGTGGAAAGTTTTACCAGAGCAACCAAAACAAAAACAGTACAGACCGAAGTGGTCAGAAGAGCGAAAGCAAGCCTTCTCAAAAAGAATGAAGATCTATTGGAGCAACAAGAAGAACCAGAAAAAAAGTTGATTGTCATTTGCTTAATGTCATTTGCTTAATGTCTTCCGTTATTGGGAGAATTCATAAATAATAATAATAATAATAATATATATATATATATATATATATATATATATATATATATATATATATATATATATATTTATATATATATATATATATATTAATTCATGACATCAATCTTTACAAATTTCCTTTTTCTGGCGGACACACGTCCCACGTCCAGATCGTCCGCTTATAGTAACCTCTCAAAACTCTGGTATCTCTCTCTCCACATCCACCACTGCTGGCGGCTCACCTCCAACTGCCCAACGCTACCTGTTGTTCACATCCAACTGCCCAACACTACACAAGTGAATAATCCAACAATGAGTCCAACCAGCCAGAGACTGCACACAGCACAGTCAGTGATTTTCATACAGAGCGCTACGTGGCGTTACCAACATAAAAACCTAAACAGCCTACTTACAAGTTGACTTCACCAGCTGCAGGTTATTAAGCGTTACCGCCTGCCATTCCTTATCCCACAACTGTATGAACGTCCTGCGTAGTGCAGAAACGGCAGCCAGCAAGTACATAAGGAACTGTGCCGCATTCTGTCCTCTGCAGGCCTCCTAGGCAGCCCGATCGGCTTTTCCATTGCCCCGTATCCCTACATGACCTGGCACCCAGCAGAATGACACCACTTTCCCAGCCGTTGGAGCAAGTGGAACCAACTTCTCCGCTGGGTACAGATTCTGTAAGAATTGTAGGGCACTAAGGGAATCGGAGAGGATCGGAAACCGTTTGTCCCGAATACGTCGCATCTGCTCCAGTGCCTTCAGGATCGCGTGGAGCTCCACTGAGAAAACAATATACTCGTCACGAAGGCGAATCCTGGTGACGTGGTCAGGGAACACGACAGAGAAGTCCAGGGAATTTCCTTGTTTGCAGCCATTAGTGTACACTACTGTGAAACCGTGATGCGTATCAAAATTGTTAAAAAACGGAGACTGAAATGTAAAACTGGCGTACTTTCTTCCTTAAAATTGCTCAAGTCTAAAATAAGACTTGGACTCCGGAGAAGCCAAGGTAGAAATCTGCTCCAACTGCGATGTAAACATAAAGATCCGCCACACCCATCTCTAAAAGGCAGTCCTGCGCGAGAATCCCATAGGGCCTCGTTGTCCACTGCCAGTCAGAAAAAGCCTTTCCACTGGAGGTCGAGCAGCAGTATGGTGTGGAGAGTGTTTTCTATGCCAGCCGTACCGTACGTAGCCGTCGCCTGATTGGAATAGACGGTTTACCAGCCTCTGCACAGAGGCTTGGTATGGGGCTGGGTCTGAATGCTCCAGTGGCGAACGGAATCTCTTCATCGTGCACCACGTCCAAAAACATTAAATAAGAGGGTCTTGCGAACCCATAGAAAGTGAACCCATAATCTATTCGAGATCGCACAAGTCCCCCATAAAACTGGAGCGGACAACTCGTGTCTGTTCGACATGTACTGTGGCTATTTTAAAATACCAATAGCCGTAAGACCGTTTACAGTCAAAATATTGAACTCAGAGTCTTCACCGTGTCTTTAAAATTAAGAACAGTGTCCCTCACCCTCAACTCAGGAAAGTTTAAAATGGAAGACAACGGTCAAAAAGAACACACACAGACTTATTGGTTGAAAACTTAAAATCACTTATCTGCAGCCATTCATGCAAACGGCGAAGAGTTAGTTGCAACTGAGGTCTTGTCGTTGCAAGGTGGGAATGTGTGTGTGAAATCTTATGGGACTTAACTTCTAAGGTCATCAGTCCCTAAGCTTACACACTACTTAACCTAAATTATCCTGAGGACAAACACACACAGCCATGCCAGAGGGAGGACTCGAACCTCCGCCGGGACCAGCCGCACAGTCCATGACTGCAGCGCCTGAGACCGCTCGGCTGGTCCCGCGTGGCAGCAACGCTAGAAGAGGAATAAAACACAGGGAAGTTACCTATAAACAAAGAACACCGGACAGGACTTTTCACTACTGACGTAATGCTATTAATAGCTATGGCAAAGATAGTCACACTTAAAACACTACTTTGAGGGACACCATTCTGCTGCTCAAAGCTATCAGGCAGGACGTCACCGACTAAGTCTGGAGCATACCGTAGCGAGAGAAAGGACCGAATAAAAATGGGAAGACAACCACGAAATCCACATTCGTGAAGCTGCTCGAGAATATGATGCCTTCAAGTACTATCGTACGACTTCTCGAAGTCAAAAAATATACCTAGAATGTGATGCCGGCGCAGGAAAGCCTTCAGGTTATCAAAGGTGGAGCGATACCTCCTGAACCCACAATGAAAGCAACTAACAAGTTGCCTGGTTTCTGAGATCCAGACAAGGCGGCAGTTGACCATCCGTTCCAAGATCTTTTTCAAGAAGCTAGTAAGGGCACCACTACAATAACTACTCGGGCGTGTACAGTGATTCCCAGGTCTTAAAATAGATAAAAATTGCATCACTCCAAAAGTCGATAAGTGACCTGAGGCGCAAATGGCATTGAAAAGTAGGAGGAGGATATCTTTGTTTCGCCTTGTAAGGTGCCATAGCATACTGTAATGGATTCTGTCGTGCCCAGGGGATATGTCACGAGCTGCAGACAATAGAGAACCCAGCTCCAACACTGAAAATTGGCGGTTGTAATCTTCATCACTGGTGGACCGGAAGTTCTCTCAGCAACCACTCTATGGCGCTGGAAACCTGCATCCTGACTGGTGGTGGGAGTAACTGCACCGAGGAACAGCTGCCTCTTCAGTTGTCCTATGGACTGTGGAATGGATGCTGCAGCGGCGCTGTGCATCGTTTTGGTAATATGATCCACCCATTCCTCAACGTTGACATTATGTTCAAACTGGGCTAGCTGCCTGTAAAGCATACAGTCTGCTCTACTGAGCACCCAACACAGCAGTTGCCTTTTGGGTTCCGCACTATCTGGCAGCTGAATCCAGATGGGGAAGTGATCACTTCTGGACAAGTCGTGGACCTCTTCCCATTGAACCATGTGAGCAAGGGCACTGGTATTGCAATACCTTGAGAATTCTTTGTAAGCGAGAGATACGAGGACTGGTAGTCGGCACTGGCGAAAATACCCACTCCACCTCTAGCTCTCTCTCTACTCAGGTCACCCTATCTGTGCAGTACATAGCCTAGTAGCTCAGGGGTGTGAGGCTGAAACTGGTCTCCTTGAGACCCAGACGTAGTGGTCTATCCTGAGGTAGTATACGAAGTTTCCTGTACCCTGCAAGTTTCACTGAAGTATGGGAGCCATCGATCACGGCGGTAGCACCTGCATCTTGTCTCTACACCAGGATGGGGAGACTGCAACGGGTGAAGGTTCAGTCGCCCAACTCATACCTGATACTCCATCAGCTCTGGGAAAGAGTCTGATAAAACATCAAGTAGAATCATATCGACACGGTCCGACGGTTCACTGCTTGTTGTTGCTTTACAGGAGTTTTTCGCTGTTTTGAGGGCTTCGCTGGAGCTGCAGATGGAGTGGTAATGGTGGTGCTTGGGAGGTGCCTGGGGCTCGCCGATATTAACCACTGTACATTTGTCTGCTGTTCTAGTGGGAGCTACAGACTCTGAAAAATTTGCTTCCTTGCAAGTGCACTGACACATGCTTGTGTTGGTGCTGACACTCACCACCTCCATTTGTGTAGGGGAATCAGCTTTTGGGTAGACCTCTGAAGCACTGATGCAAATGTGGGAGGCTGCATGGCCTTGTAGATGCTTTTGGCCTCACCATAGGGAATACCTTTTGTTGTTTTTATTTCCTGTACTCTGCAGTCATTACTCCAAACAGGGTGGTTTCCAGAGCAGTTGATAGATTTGACAGAAGGCAAGCAACCAACTCTTTCACGAGCAACCTCCGTGCACACGATGGTTCACCTTTACATCCTGGTATTGTATGCTCAAAATGCTGACATTTAAAAGAGCACATTGGGTTTGGGACATACAACGGTACGTTTAGGTGAAGAAAGCCTACCTTCATGTGCTCTAGGAGTTTGGGGGTATTGAAGGTAAGAATGAAGGAGTCAGATTCCACCAGGCCTCCATCCACCTTTTTCATAACGTTCTGAACATCAGCAATTCCCTCCAGAGGTTTTAGAGTCCTGGAAATTTCTTATAAGCCCTTCGGGATGAAGAAAGGCCAGACTTTCTCGAAAATTCCTACATTCCTCTTTTATTACTAAAATTACATTCTCATTCTTACTCTGTGTTCTGTTACTCTTTGCCGTGCTTTACCCTCGTATCTGGAGGGCTGGCTGGCTACCTGAGCCCTCTTATTACTTGGGGTTTTAGTACCTTTCAGCGGCCCGCCCTTTCCGCTGGGAGGAGGAAGGGAAAATTTCGGAGGATCCATTTTTGTCGCACGAGCAGCTAGGGAAATAAGGGTCCACTCAGACAGGGCCACGCATGCCTCACTAAGTTTTATACAACGGACATGCGGCAGGTTCGCTAGAGATTGCCCGCCAGCGACTGTTTCACCCCAACAGCCATGCATCATCAGCACGCACTACGCTTTGAGGCTGAGGTTTTTTTTATAGAGGTTTTTACCATTCTCGCGATCCGGGCAGCCAAGCCTTTTCTCTGTGACACACAGCGTTCCACCGCCATGCCACATGGTGGTCGCTGAAACATGCCCAGAGCTTACGGTGACAGAGGACTGGCGGCGCTTACCAGTTCGCAGCTCAGGAACCACGGAGTAGCTAAGCCAGTACCCAGAAAAGGAATACTGAGCCCCTCAGGGCCCATCATCACATAACGTAGAGTTAGGAGGCTTGTCCGCTCTGTGAATCAGGGTAGTCGTGAGTCTGTGGAAGGTCTGGTGAGAGAGTACAGCGCTAGTGCGGGAGCATGCTTGTCGGAACACACTGTTTACCACACATTATTCAACTCTGGGCCTTGCAGTAAAGACAGCAACGTGTTCCCAGGTTGACGCAACCATCGCGTCACTTATCGGGCTGGGTACCATTGAGATTGCAACATGCATCGATGATGACGTGTCATTTGGTCAGATTAATCCTAAATTCTTGTTACACTTATTCGACTGTCATTTTCGTACACACCACCATCCAGACGAGAGGTCCCTCAAAACATGCACCGCTCCCTGGGCTTATGGTGGTGGGAGCAGTATTACGCCATTTGGGACACTCGCCTGGGTTTGTGTAGAGCCTACGGTGGCAGTCGAAGCCCCCATGACAGCTGTGTATTCCGTGAAAGTTATTGCGGGCAATCTGAACGCTACGATGAAGGCATCTTCCAGCAGAACACTGTCCGTGTCGCAAGACTAGGATCGTACACAATGCTTCAAGGAACATGATAGTGAACTCATTACGATGTAAAGAGAAGAAAACAGTCTTGGTTGCGAGGTTCAAATTAATGTTTATTTATACATTAGTGATGAACGTTTTGCCTAATACAAGGCATCTTGAGATTGAACGATAAATTTTGATAAGCAAATTACGGACATCTATCGTGAAACATCCGCAAAAATCAGTTGCCTCGTCATGTGCAAGAGAAACAGCCGAGGCAGGTATTTGCTCCCGTAATGTATTACGAGTAGATACTCCGCAAGCCACGTACGGCGGGTTGCGGAGCGTACCCTGTATCACTACTTGTCATTTCCCAATCTGTCCCAGTCGCAAACAGAGCGACGGACAAACGAGTGTCCGTACATTACGGACATCTATCATGAAACATCCGCAAAAATCAGTTGCCTCGTCATGTGCAAGAGAAACAGTCGAGGCAGGTATTTGCTCCCGTAATGTATTACGAGTAGATACTCCGCAAGCCACGTACGGCGGGTTGCGGACGGTACCCTGTATCACTACTCGTCATTTCCCAATCTGTCCCACTCGCAAACAGACGACGGACAAACGAGTGTCCGTACATTACGGACATCTATCATGAAACATCCGCAAAAATCAGTTGCCTCGTCATGTGCAAGAGAAACAGTCGAGGCAGGTATTTGCTCCCGTAATGTATTACGAGTAGATACTCCGCAAGCCACGTACGGCGGGTTGCGGACGGTACCCTGTATCACTACTCGTCATTTCCCAATCTGTCCCACTCGCAAACAGAGCGACGGACAAACGAGTGTCCGTACATTACGGACATCTATCATGAAACATCCGCAAAAATCAGTTGCCTCGTCATGTGCAAGAGAAACAGTCGAGGCAGGTATTTGCTCCCGTAATGTATTACGAGTAGATACTCCGCAAGCCACGTACGGCGGGTTGCGGACGGTACCCTGTATCACTACTCGTCATTTCCCAATCTGTCCCACTCGCAAACAGAGCGACGGACAAACGAGTGTCCGTACACCACCGTATGAGCCCTAATTCCTCGTAACTTATCTTCGTGGTCGTTACGTGCGATGTATGTTGGCGGCAGTAGAATCGTTCGCCAGTCAGCTTCAAGTGCAGGTTCTCTACCGCCTTCCCTCCAGGGATTACTATTTGAGTTCGCGCAGCATCTCTGTAACACTTAAATGTTGTTCGAACCTTTCGGTAACTAATCTAGCCGCCCCCTCTTAATTGCTTCGTTGTCTTCCTTCAGTCCCACCTGGTATGGATCTCAAACAATCGAGCAGTCTCCTTTAGAGGTGAGTCACTCTGTCCTAAGATTCTCCCAATAAACCGAAGTCGATCACTTACCTTTCCCATCACACTTCTCACATGCTCGTGCCGTCTCAAATCGCTTTGAAATGTCACGACCAAATATTTATACGACTTGACTTTGTGAAGCAGGATACTAGTAATACTGCATCTGAACATTACAGGATTGTTCTTTCTTTCATCCGCATTCACTCACATTTTTCAAAAATTGGGGAAAACTGCCATTCATCACACCAACTGGAAATTTTGCACACGTCGTCTTGTATCTTCCTACAGTCACTCAACTTCGACACTTTACCGTACACCACGTCATCATCAGCAAACAACCGCAGATTGCTGCCCACTCTGTCCGCCAAATCATTCATGTATACAAAGAACAACAGTGGTCCTTTCACACTTTCCTGGATCGCTCCTGACGATACCCTTGTCTCTGATGAACACTCCCTCTCGAGGACAACATACTGGGCTCTATTGTTTAAGAAGTCCTCGAGCCACTCACACATCTGTGAACTTGTTCCATATGCTCGTATCTTCGTTAACAGCCTGCAACGGGGTACCGTGTCACATACTTTCCGGAAATCTAGAAAAATGGAATCTGCCTGTTGCTATTCATCGATAGTTCTCAGTATATGATATGATAAAAGGTCAAGCTGAGATTCGCACGAGCGATGTTTTCTAAAACGATGCTGATTTGTGGACGTAAGCTGCTTAATCTCAAGAAAGTTTATTACATTCGAACTGACAATATGTTCAAGGACTCTGCAGCAAACAGAAGTTAGGGATATCGTTCTGTAATTTTGTGGGTCCGTTCTTTTACCTTTCTTATATACAGAAGTCACCAGCGCTTTTTCCTAGTCGCTGCCGGACGGTGTGGCCGTGCGGTTCTAGGCGCTTCAGTCAGGAACCGCTCGACCGCTAGGGTCACAGGTTCGAATCCTGCCTCGGGCATGGATGTTTGTGATGTCTTTAGGTTAGTTAGGTTTAAGTAGTTCTAAGTTCTCGGGGACTGATGACCTCAGATGTTAAGTCCCATAGTGCTCAGAGCCATTTCAACCATTTTTTCCTAGTCGCTTGGGGCTTTGTGATGGGCGAGAGATTCAGGATAAATGTATACTAGGTAAGGGGCCAGTTCCTTAGAGTAGTTTTTGTAAAATCGAACTGGGATTCCATCCCTACTTGGCGATTTTTTTTCCAAATTTTGAACTTGCTTCTCGACGCCTAGTATGCTTATTTCTATGTAGTCTATTCGGAAGTGCCCGCATCTCGTGGTCGTGCGGTAGCGTTCTCGCTTCCCACGCCCGGGTTCCCGGGTTCGATTCCCGGCGGGGTCAGGGATTTTCTCTACCTCGTGATGGCTGGGTGTTGTGTGCTGTCCTTAGGTTAGTTAGGTTTAAGTAGTTCTAAGTTCTAGGGGACTTATGACCACAGCTGTTGAGTCCCATAGTGATCAGAGCCATTTGAACCATTTTATTCGGAAGTCTGCCCGATGGTCAAATGACGGTACGTTGATACAGTTCTCCTGTGTGAACGATTTACGAACGTGAAATTTAAAACTTCGGCTTACTTTTTGCTATCTTCAACTGTCATACCAGGCTTGTCAACAAATTACTGAATGGAAGCCTTAGACCCGCTTATCGATTTTACATACGACCTGAATTTTTTCTTCCAGATCTTTTGCTAAGGTGTGACGGTGGAGCAGTTGTACGCTTCACGCGTAGATCTTTTCACAGACGCACGAATCTCTACTAACCTTCGCTTGTCGTCATTTGTGCGTTCCCTTTTGAACCTAGAGTGCAACAGCCTCTGCTTCCTCAACATTCGCTGAATTTCGTTATTAAACCGTGACGGGTCTTTTCCATCCTTTATCCACTTACTAGGCGCGTAACGATTTACAGTCAGGTTAAAACTTTCCCCATAATTTCTCTACACCCATCTTAATGTAACTAAATGATGCCAATTCAATTTCTAAGTGAGATGTTAATAACTGCTTATCTGCACTATCTAGCAAAAAAACTCTCGTGGCCTTCTTGACTTTCGTAATCATAGTTGTTATAACGACATCATGATCGGTAATCCCCGTTTCTAGACCGACATTGCCGATAAGGCTATACCTATTTGTAGCTACAAGGTCTAAGATATTTCCATTGCGTGTGGCATATCGAACTGGCTGCTTAAAATAATTCTCAGCAAACGTGTTCAAAAGTATTTCGCATGACTGTCTGCCTGTAGCCCCCCCCCCTCCCCGCAATGAATCTATACACCTCTCAGCTTTACTCGGCAGTCTGTAGTCGCCTCCACCTAGTACTGCATGATCTGGGTATTTATGCGCTGTTGAGCGTAGACTTACTTTGAATGGCTCTAGAATTGTCGCAGCGCAATCGGATGGCCAGTCAAAACGTCCATCAATTCATTTGGTTTCACCCACACCTGTTAGACGTGACCAGATGACTCCACTGCCACACTCAACTTCGACCTCAATAGAGGCAATAAATTCGAAAACTTTATTGCGGATACCACGATGTTTAAATGATTCAATTTTGACAGACGAAGTGTCTTTATTCTGAACACTGACTTCCATAGCCGAGTAGCGGCTTCCTTTCTTTAGTGCACCCCTAACTTATGTCCTACAAACCACCACGCGGGTGTGGAAATCTGCAGCCAAGACTGTCACAGAGTCGACGGAGCCTTTGGTCAAGACCCTCCACTCCGCTCCAAACCAAAGCATCCCGGTCAACTCTCGAAGCGATGCTGGCACCCGACACGCGAGGCCAGCAGTCTTCATGACGTCCGCCAGCCGCCTGTACGAACTGAGGATCGCCTCAGGACCCATTCGACAGACGTCGTTGGTGTCGACGCGAGTCACAAGTTGCAGACGACTGCTCGCTGCACGCTCGATAGCCACAGGCAAGATTGCCTCCACATCTCGGACTACAAGGCATAACATACGACAACCTCGCTGGGACGCGTAATGTAGTCCAATGGAAACAAGGCAGCATCAGGTATTTCAGTACTGTGTATGTGGTCACAAGATGTAGAAAGCCGATTCCCGCTTGTTTATTGTTTGACAGACTGTACAGGCCCTATCTACATCTACATACATACCCTGGAAGCCACCGTACGGTGCGTGATGAAGGGCATTCTGTACCACTAAGAGTTCGAACATGGTTCAAATGGCTCTGAGCACTATGGGACTTAACAGCTCAGGTCATCAGTCCCTTAGAACTTAGAACTACTTAAACCTAACTAACTTAAGGACATTACACACATCCATGCCCGAGGCAGGATTCGAACCTGCTACTGCAGCGGTCGCGCGGTTCCAGACTGAAGCGCATAGAACCGCTCGCACACTCCGGCCGGCCCACTAATGGTGGTTACATTTCCTCTTCCATTCGCAAATAGAGCGAGGCGGAGACAGTTGCCTATATTGCTCCGTACGATCACCAATTTCTCGCATCTTACTTCCGTGGTTCTTACATGAAGCGTATGCTAGCTGCAGTAGAATCGTTCTGCAGTCAGCTTCAAATGCCGGTTCTCTAAATGTTTTCACTGGTGTTTCTCGAGAAGAGCGCCGCCTTCTTCTCTCCCGGGATTCGCATTTCAGTTCCTGAAACACCTCCATAACATTTGTGTATTGTTGGAACCTACCTGTGAAAAAACTAACAGCCCGTCACTGAATTGCTTCGATGTTTTTCTTTAATCCGACCTGGTATGAATCCCAAATACTAGAGCAGTACTCAAGAATGGGTAGCACTAGGATCCTACACTACTGGCCATTAAAATTGCTGCACCACGAAGATGGCACCGGTGGCTACACCTACAACGTGCTGATATGAGGAAAGTTTCCAAGCGATTTCTCATACACAAACAGCAGTTGACCGGCGTTGCCTGGTGAAACGTTGTTCTCATGCCTCCTGTTGTTGCCGGCCGAAGTGGCCGTGCGGTTAAAGGCGCTGCAGTCTGGAACCGCAAGACCGCTACGGTCGCAGGTTCGAATCCTGCCTCGGGCATGGATGTTTGTGATGTCCTTAGGTTAGTTAGGTTTAACTAGTTCTAAGTTCTAGGGGACTAATGACCTCAGCAGTTGCGTCCCATAGTGCTCAGAGCCATTTGAACCATTTGAACCTCCTGTTGTTGTTGTTGTGGTCTTCAGTCCTGAGACTGGTTTGATGCAGCTCTCCATGCTACTCTATCCTGTGCAAGCTTCTTCATCTCCCAGTACCTACTGCAGCCTACATTCTTCTGAATCTGCTTGGTATATTCATCTCTTGGTCTCCCTCTACGATTTTTACCCTCCACGCTGCCCTCCAGTACTTATTTGGTGATTCCTTGATGCCTCAGAACATGTCCTACCAACCGATCCCTTCTTCTAGTCAAGTTGTGCCACAAGCTCCTCTCCTCCCCAATTGTATTCAACACCTCCTCATTAGTTATGTGATCTATCCATCTAATCTTCAGCATTCTTCTGTAGCACCACATTTCGAAAGCTTCTATTCTGTTCTTCTCTAAACTATTTATCGTCCATATTTCACTTCCATACATGGCTACACTCCATACAAAAACTTTCAGAAACGACTTCCTGACACTTAAATCTATACTCGATGATAACAAATTTCACTTCTTCAGAAACGCTTTCCTCGCCATTGCCAGGCTACACTTTGCATCCTCTCTACTTCGACCATCACCAGTTATTTTGCTAGCCAAATAGCAAAACTCCATTACTACTTTAAGTGTCTCATTTCTTAATCTAATTCCCTCAGCATCACCCGACTTAATTCGACTACATTCCATTATCCTGGTGTAAGGAGGAAAAATGCTTACCATCACGTTTCAGACTTTGATAAAGGTCGGATTGTAGACTATCGCGATTGTGGTTTATCGTATCGCGACATTGCTGCTCGCGTTGGTCGAGATCCAATGACTGTTAGTAGAATATGGAATCGATGGGTTCAGGAGGGTAATACGGAACGCCGTGCTGGATCCCAACGGCCTCGTATCACTAGCAGTCGAGATGACAGGCATCTTATCCGCATGGGTGTAACGGATCGTGCAGCCACGTCTCGATCCCTGAGTCAACAGATGGGGACGTTTGCAAGACAACAACCACCTGCACGAACAGTTCGACGACGTTTGCAGCAGCATGGACTATCAGTTTGTAGACCATGGCTGTGGTTACCCTTGACGCTGCATCATAGACAGGAGCGCCTGGGATGGTGTCCTCAACGACGAACCTGGGTGCACGAATGGCAAAACATCACTTTTTCGGATGAATCCAGGTTCTGTTTACAGCATCATGAGGGTCACATCCGTGTTTGGCGACATCGCGGTGAACCCACATTGGAAGCGTGTATTCGTCATCGCCATACTGGCGTATCACCCGGAGTGATGGTATGGGGTGCCATTGGTTACACGTCTCGGTCACCTCTTGTTCGCATTGACGGCTCTTTGAACAGTGGACGTTACATTTCAGATGTGTTACGACCATTGGCTCTACCCTTCATTCGATCCCTGCGAAATCCTACATTTTAGCAGGATAATGCACGACCGCATGTTGCAGGTCCTATACGGGACTTTCTGGATACAGAAAATGTTCGACTGCTGTCGTGGTCAACAAATTCTCCAGATGTCTCACCAATTGAAAACGTCTCGTCAATGGTGGCCGAGCAACTGGTACATCACAATACGGCAGTCACTACTCTTGATGAACTGTGGTATCGTGCTGAGGCTGCATGGGCAGCTGTACCTGTACACGCCATCCAAGCTGTGTTTGACTCAATGCCCAGGCGTATCAAGGCCGTTATTACGGCCAGAGGTGGTTGTTCTGGGTACTGATTTCTCAGGATCTATGCACCCAAATTGCGTGAGAATGTAATCACATGTCAGTTCTAGTATAATATATTTGTCCCATAAATACCCGTCTCTCATCTGCATTATTCTTGGTGTAGCAACCTTAATGGCGAGTAGTGTATATGCTGCCTCCTGTACGGATGAACCACATCCTCCCAGTAAACTGAAGTCGACCATTCATCTTCCCTAACGCAGTCCCCAATGCTCGCTCCATTTCACATCGCCTTGCAACGATACTTCCAGATATTTGAACGACTTGACTGTGTCAAGCAGACGCCACTGATGATGCATCCGGATATTACGAGTTTGTTTGTCCTGCTAATCCGGGGTTAAGTTGTATTTTTATACATTCAGAAAAATGTCATTCATTAACCAACTATAAATTCTGTCATCTAGTATCCTTCCACAGTCATTGAACTTCAACACCTCCCCGCACGCCACAGCATCATCACCAAACAACTGCAGGTTGCTGTTCAACACTGTCCGGCAGATCATTAACGTATACAGAAAATAAGAGCGGCTCTATCACTCTTCCCTGGGGCACCCCTGAAGATACCCTTACCTCTGATGACCCTCGCCGTGGAGTATATCTTACTAGGTTCTGTTACTGAAGAAGTCTTCGAGCAACTCCCGTATCTGGGAATCTATTCTGCCTTATATTCACTGGACCACATCACGCGCCCCAACAAGATTATCGGATGTTATACTTTTAATACATGACAGGAGCGTATATTTGCCTGGACTATTTTTCTTGTACATGTCGAGGACAATTTATTTTTGCGGATGTTTTGTCATCGATCTCCATATCTTGCCTGTCAACGTTTATAGGCCAGTCTGAAGTGAAGATGCCTTGAGTTAGACGAAACACTCTTTATTGACGAATAATTAAATACTAATTTCAACATAGCAATCAAGACTGTTTTCTTGTTCTGATTCTACACACTGGCCGTAATTTAAGGATACTGGGTGGTCTGTAGGTAGGTATCTTTTGCCACATACCTCCGGAAACCTAACGGTGTTTCGTCGAATCTATACCAGGCAGAATCGTTGCTTTACTGTCCTCCAAAGACGGTTAAACATGCTAATCAGCTGGTGTTGATACTGTTTTGGGTAATATGTGCAATTTGCCGTTCAGTGTTACAGTCTTTCAGTAAATTTGTACATTTGTCATTAAAAGCTGCATGCACTGCAAATTAACAGTAAATCTAAAGGATTAAAACAGTTCTTATTCATTTTGTATTAAGTTTCTCGAAATAGGTTGACATAAGAATATCCAAAGGGAACTAGGCGTACTTGATTCAGAAATGGCTCTGAGCACTATAAGGCTTAACATCTGAGTTCATCAGTCCCCTAGAACTTAGAACTACTTAAACCTAACTAACTTAAGGACATCACACACATCCATCCTCGAGGCAGGATTCGAACCTGCGACCGTAGCAGTCTCGCGGTTCCGTACTGAAGCGCCTACGCGTACTTATTAAATAAGAGAAAGGAATAGAGCACAAACTGCTGTGGAATGAGTTGTGACCAATTCTAAGATTCTCTCTCTCCGGTTGTTACGTTCATTCCTTGCGTATATTCATCAACAGTACTTTCCGTTCCAACATGCAAGAGTAAACTTTGAAAGAGATTGCTCTTTTATTAAATTTTTAGGAGGTGATAAACTAAGAGCTTTCGTCTAAATTAAATTTTTTCGAACCCAAGGAAAAAAAATCTGTAACTTGACAAAAAAAAGCACTACGAAACCACTTGAGTGGACATGCTACATCCGTCTCTCGCAGGGCTGCTCCCTTTATTTTTTCCGTCGACATTCCAGCCCCATGCCAAATTGCTTCTAGCCATTCTCATCAGCGCTAGAATTTAATGTTGATCAGTCGACAGCCAACCCGTTTATGTTCAGTAGCTCGAAATAATTACTTCAGTTAATCCAGTATTTCTCAACAAAGCTAAAACTTTGTATACACAATACGAGTAATAAATGAAGGTATAACAATGATTGGGAATCATACAGCGAAACAGTTCGACGTCAAAAGTTTCTTAAATCTATACCTAGGTACCGCCAGCTATAAACCTGTCTCCCTCAGAACAAGTAATAACATCTAAAAAGAGGAATTATTACAACCAGTATATGGAAGTTATATCTGTTGCAAAAGAAACAAAAAAATTTCATACAGCTGTAATATAAAATAAACTTACGTGTAACATATCGTGTGAAAAGAGAAACGAAATAATAAAGTTTAGTCAACACTAAAATGATCCGTATCAATGATATGCCATTGCCATAAGATTTAGTCAAATAAAAATTATCCCTATAAAATGTGAAGTGGACGTGCATCATACACACAAATAAACGAACAGGACGGCTCGAACAAGCTTACAGGCAACTTACGCCCACATGGAGCTTACATAGCAAACACGTACTCGACTCATACAGATATAGTTGGTGGTGACTCTAATTTACCCTCGATGTGTTGGCGAAAATATATGTTTAATTCCGGAGGTACACATAAAACATCATCCGAAATTGTGCTAAACGCATTCTATGAAAATTATTTCGAGCAGTTAGTTCATCAACCCAAGCGAATAGTAAACGGTTGTGAAAACTCCCTTGACCTCTTAGCAACAAATGATCCTGAGTTAATAACGAGCATCAAAACGGATACATGGATTAGTCAACACAGAGTTGTCGTAACGAGATTGAATATTGTAACCCCCCTAAATCCTCTAAAAATAAACGAAACATGTATCAATTCAAAAAAGGAGATAAAAATGTACTTAACGCCTTCCTGAGAGACAATCTACACTCCTTCCAAATTACCAATGCAAGTGCAGACCAGCTGTGGCTTGGATTCAAAGAAATAGTTTCGGCAGCAATTGAGAGATTTATACGAAATAAATTAATAAACGATTGACCCAATCCTCCTTGGTACACAAAACGGGTCAGAACATTGTTGCAGAAACAACGAAAAGAAACTTGCCAAATTAAAAACAGACGCAAAATATCCAAGATTGGCGATCTTTTACAGAAGCTTGAAATTTAGTGCGGAATTCAATGCGACATGCTTATAACAGGTTCCACAACGAAACTTTGTCTCGACACCTCACAGAAAATCCAAAGACATTCTGGTCGCATGTGAGGTATGCTAACGGCAAGACACAATCAATGCCGTATCTGCGCTACAGCAATGTAGATACTATTGAAGACACTGCCGTCAAAGCAGAGTTACTAAACACAGCCTTCAGAAATGCCTTCACAAAACAAGACGAGGTAAATATTCCAGAATTCGAATCAAGAAAAGCGTAGAAATAGATATTATCGGAGTATTGAAGCAACTTAAATCACTTAATAAAACCAAGTCTTCTGGTCCATACAGTATACTAGTTAGGTTCCTTTCCAAGTATGCTGATGCATTAGCTCCATACTTAACAATCACATACAACCTATCGCTCGACGAAAGATCCGTACCTGTTGTTGTTGTTGTGGTCTTCAGTCCTGAGACTGGTTTGATGCAGCTCTCCATGCTACTCTATCCTGTGCAAGCTTCTTCATCTCCCAGTACCTACTGCAACCTACATCCTTCTGAATCTGCTTAGTGTATTCATCTCTTAGTCTCCCCCTACGATTTTTACCCTCCACGCAGTCCTCCAATACTAAATTGGTGATCCCTTGATGCCTCAGAACATGTCCTACCAACCGATCCCTTCTTCTGGTCAAGTTGTGCCACAAACTCCTCTTCTCCCCAATCCTATTCAGTACCTCCTCATCAGTTATGTGATCTACCCATCTAATCTTCAGCATTCTTCCGTAGCACCACATTTCGAAAGCTTCTATTCTCTTCTTGTCCAAACTATTTACCGTCCATGTTTCACTTCCATACATGGCTACACTCCATACAAATACTTTCAGAAATGACTTCCTGACACTTAAATCTATATTCGATGTTAACAAATTTCTCTTCTTCAGAAACGCTTTCCTTTCCATTGCCAGTCTACATTTTATATCCTCTATACTTCAACCATCATCAGTTATTTTGCTCCCCTAATAGCATAACTCCTTTACTACTTTAAGTGTCTCATTTCCTAATCTAATACCCTCAACATCACCCGACTTAATTCGACTACATTCCATTATCCTCGTTTTGCTTTTGTTGATGTTCATCTTATATCCTCCCTTCAAGACACCATCCATTCCGTTCAACTGCTCTTCCAAGTCCTTTGCTGTCTCTGACAGAATTACAATGTCATCGGCGAACCTCAAGGTTTTTATTTCTTCTCCATGGATTTTAATACCTATTCCAAATTTTTCTTTTCTTTCCTTTACTGCTTGCTCAATATACAGATTGAATAACATCGGGGAGAGGCTACAACCCTGTCTTACTCCCTTCCCAACCACTGCTTCCCTTTCATGTCCCTCGACTCTTATAACTGCCATCTGGTTTCTGTACAAATTGTAAATAGCCTTTCACTCCCTGTATTTTACCCTTGCCACCTTTAGAATTTGAAAGAGAGTATTCCAGTCAACATTGTCAAAAGCTTTCTCTAAATCTACAAATGCTAGAAACGTAGGTTTGCCTTTCCTTAATCTTTCTTCTAAGATAAGTCGTAAGGTCAGTATTGCCTCACGTGTTCCAGTATTTCTACGGATCCAAACTGATCTTCCCCGAGGTCGGCTTCTACTAGTTTTTCCATTCGTCTGTAAAGAATTCGTGTTAGTATTCTGCAGCTGTGGCTTATTAAACTGATTGTTCGGTAATTCTCACATCTGTCAACACCTGCTTTCTTTGGGATTGGAATTATTATATTCTTCTTGAAGTCTGAGGGTATTTCGCCTGTTTCATACATCTTGCTCACCAGATGGTAGAGTTTTGTAAGGACTGGCTCTCCCAAGGCCGTCAGTAGTTCCAATGGAATGTTGTCTACTCCGGGGGCCTTGTTTCGACTCAGGTCTTTCAGTGCTCTGTCAAACTCTTCACGCAGTATCGTATCTCCCATTTCATCTTCATCTACATCCTCTTCCATTTCCATAATATTGTCCTCAAGTACATCGCCCTTGTATAGACCCTCTGTATACTCCTTCCACCTTTCTGCCTTCCCTTCTTTGCTTAGAACTGGGTTTCCATCTGAGCTCTTGATGTTCATACAAGTTGTTCTCTTATCTCCAAAGGTCTCTTTAATTTTCCTGTAGGCAGTATCTATCTTACCCCTAGTGAGATAAGCCTCTACATCCTTACATTTGTCCTCTAGCCATCCATGCTTAGCCATTTTGCACTTCCTGTCGATCTCATTTTTGAGACGTTTGTATTCCTTTTTGCCTGCTTCATTTACTGCATTTTTATATTTTCTCCTTTCATCAATTAAATTCAATATTTCTTCTGTTACCCAAGGATTTCTACTAGCCCTCGTCTTTTTACCTACTTGATCCTCTGCTGCCTTCACTACTTCATCCCTCAAAGCTACCCATTCTTCTTCTACTGTATTTCTTTCCCCCAGTCCTGTCAATTGTTCCCTGAAACTCTGTACAACCTCTGGTTCTTTCAGTTTATTCAGGTCCCATCTCCTTCAATTCCCACCTTTTTGCAGTTTCTTCAGTTTTAATCTACAGGTCATAACCAATAGATTGTGGTCAGAGTTCACATCTGCCCCTGGAAATGTCTTATAATTTAAAACCAGGTTCCTAAATCTCTGTCTTACCATTATATAATCTGTCTGATACATTTTAGTATCTCCAGGGTTCTTCCATGTATGCAACCTTCTATCATGATTCTTAAACCAAGTGTTAGCTATGATTAAGTTGTGCTCTGTGCAAAATTCTACCAGGCGGCTTCCTCTTTCATTTCTTAGCCCCAATCCATATTCACCTACTACGTTTCCTTCTCTCCCTTTTCCTACACTCGAATTCCAGTCACCCATGACTATTAAATTTTCGTCTCCCTTCACTATCTGAATAATTTCTTTTATTTCATCATACATTTCTTCAATTTCTTCGTCATCTCCAGAGCTAGTTGGCATATTAACTTGTACTACTGTAGTAGGTGTGGGCTTCGTATCTATCTTGGCCACAATAATGCGTTCACTAAGCTGTTTGTAGTAGCTTACCCGCGTTCCTATTTTCCTATTCATTATTAAACCTACTCCTGCATTACCCCTATTTGACTTTGTGTTTATAACCGTGTAGTCACCTGACCAGAAGTCTTGTTCCTCCTGCCACCGAACTTCACTAATTCCCACTATATCTAACTTTAACCTATCCATTTCCCTTTTCAAATTTTCTAACCTACCTGCCCGATTAAGGGACCTGACATTCCACGCTCCGATCCGTAGAACGCCAGTTTTCTTTCTCCTGATAACGACATCCTCTTGAGTAGTCCCCGCCCGGAGATCCGAATGGGGGACTATTTTACCTCCGGAATATTTTACCCAAGAGGACGCCATCATCATTTAATCATACAGTAAAGCTGCATGCCCTCGGGAAAAATTACGGCCGTAGTTTCCCCTTGCTTTCAGCCGTTCGCAGTACCAGCACAGCAAGGCCATTTTGGTTATTGTTACAAGGCCAGATCAGTCAATCATCCAGACTGTTGCCCTTGCAACTACTGAAAAGGCTGCTGCCCCTCTTCAGGAACCACACGTTTGTCTGGCCTCTCAACAGATACCCCTCCGTTGTGGTTGTACCTACGGTATCGCTGAGGCACGCAAGCCTCCCCACCAACGGCAAGGTCCATGGTTCATGGACCTAAAGACTGGAAAGTTGCACACGTCACACCAATATTCTAGAAAGGCAGTAGGAGTAATCCACTAAATTACATGCCCATACCGTTAACGTCGATATGCAGCAGGATCCTGGAATATATATTGTGTTCGAACATTATGAATTACTTCGAAGAGACCCGTCTATTCACACATAGTCAACATGGATTTAGAAAACAATGTTCTTGTGAATTACAACAAGCCCTTTATTCGCATGAACGGTGCTATAGACAATGTTTTTCGTACTGATTCAGAGTTTCTGGATTTCCGGAAGACTTTTGAAATTGTATCACACAAGGGGCTTGTAGTCAAATTGCGTGCTTATGCAATACGGTCTCAGTTATGTGCCTGGATTCGTAATTTCCAGTCAGAGAGGTCACAGTTCGTAGTAACTGACGGAAAATCATCGAGTAAAACAGAAGCGATTTCTGGCGTTCCCCAAGGTAGTGTTATAGGTGTTTTGCTATTCCTTATCTATGTAAACGCTTTGGGAGACAATCTGAGCAGCCGTCTTAGGTTGTCTGCTGATGACGCTTTCGTTTATCGACTAATAAAGTCATCAGAATATCAAAACAAATTGCAAAACGACTTAGAAAAGATATCTCTATGGTGCTAAAATGGGGAAATGACCCTAAATACCGAAGTGGGTGAGTTCATCCACATGAGTGGTAAAAGGAGTCCGTTAAACTTCGGTTACACTATAAATCAGTCAAATAAATGCCCATGAAGTCACCTACATAATTAGGAATGGGAATTACGAACAACTTAAATTGGAAGGAGTACATAGAAAATGTTGTGGGGGAAGGCTAAGAAAAGACTTAGTTTTATTGGCAGGACACTTGAGAAATGTAACAGACCTACTAAGGAGACTGTCTAAACTGCGCATGTCCGTCCTTTTCTAGAATGCCGCTGCGTGGTGTGGGATCCTTACGGGGTAGGAGTGACGGAGAACAAATTCAAAGTTTGGCAGCACGTTTTGTATTATCGGGAATAAGGGAGAGAATGTCATAGGATTTGGGATGGACATCGTTGAAACAAAGGCGTTTCTCACTGCGGACAAATCTTCTCACGCAATTCCAATCACCAACTTTGTCCTCTGAATGCGAAAATATTTTGTTGACGACGTGTGCAGGCACTATCACCGGTTGCTTTTTTCTGCATGCAGACACTTCTGTGAATGCTTCGTTCAACATTGTGCGAAACTTCATTTTAGTGAAAATGTGTTGTTCACAGATGAAGGCTTCGTGAATATTTTGAAGAGTTGTAGCAAATGGACTTTAACATGGAACTAAATCGTTTCAAGATCCATGTCCAAATAACATATCTTGTTTCTCAACATGTGAGGAATGTTTCCTAAACGTTTAGCCACAAATTTTTGTTACACCCAGTAGAGATGAATTCTGTTGCTCTTATATTGTATGCTGATGACTGGGGAGCGTGTACTGAACAACATTACATCAGTATTTACTTTATTCAAAGAGTAGTAATTATGGATATTACCATTAGCATGTTTGTAGGATGGTTAGTGCCTCCAAGAACATGCGCTAATAGGAAGCCATTAATGTTTATTTCCACCTGGGCTGCAGGTCAGGTGTTGAATTGTTCAAGCATCGATGTAGGGCAATTAGCGAATACTGACAGGCGTAATCCACTTAGTGGTGCAGTCACGATCGTGCAGAAAACATCAAGTAGCAAATTACGTGAGCTCTATGAGGTGATGCAAAGAAAAAGCAACTAACGCACTGAAATGTGAACATGTTAAGCTATCAATGATCACAATATCTACACGAATATCCCTAACACACTGTGCACTGTACAAGGAACAGTTTGAGGCGTCCAAAGTCGTAAATCCCTTTAACAGAGCAAGCACTTCTAAATCAAGATACCTAGCTTTTAAACTGATACCTCCTTTCTTATTCATTTTTTTATCGTTTTCACTAATTTATATGCAAATGTAGCACGGGTAATGTCGAATTACTCTCCTCCAGCTTATTAAGCAGTCACCAGAGGAATGAATTTCGCAAGAATACAATGAGTATGATCTGAAATATGTCTACATGTTCTTCCGTATGCTAAATGTGTACAAAATATACGAAGGAAAAACAAATAATAGTGTCACTCCGATGACTTCCATTGCTTTATTTGTTGGAAACCTCTTCTTTTCAATACACCCACAGAAAACTGCTCCATAATCCACAGCCATTTGTCTAGGGAAGTGAAAGTAAAATTGCTTTGTTCTGTTCAGTTCCGTAGAGTGAGTGAGCGAGCAGTGTCTCCAGTCGTAAATGATACACTGAATCTTGTGTAAACTGTATAGCCCATCGACGTGAGTCGACGGGCCATTTCATGTCTAGACTGTATGTGCAGTGAGTGCGGCAAGAGGAGTTGTCAAGAGGCCAAGTTGCCCGTCGAACTGGTGTGCACCACTTCGACGTCATTTGAAAGTTCAACAGTGGTAGTGAGACTCAAAGCATTGAGAACTGGCTACATAATGGACGCGCTGTTTATTAACGACACCTCATAATCACGGCTCAAAGCTTGTGATTCGTGGATACTCCAAGGATAATGCGACTGAACGGCGCGCTGAAACTAGAAGGGCTTGCAAGATCCCCTCACTTCTAAACTGATACTGTTATTACTCAGCTTAGCCGCGAGCCCGTAGAGGGTGGTATATGTGACGTACAGTATGACTGGTCAGCATTTACATCCGGTATTTGCGAGTGTAAATCGGATCTTTCTCGATACGCCTTGGTGGGCCGTGTCGTCGAATTTCCTCCTACCTGTGCGCGGTGCAGCTCCCGTAAATGTCGTCCCGTGCAGATTCTTCATTGGCGCATTGGATGTCTCTGTCGGTGGAAGCTAATTACCTGAAATTGCTGTCGATCAACTTTGGTGTATCTATTTACTCGAAATCAACAATCAGAATGCCGTAATATCACTATTACTCCTATTAGATCAATAATGAAACACTCATGTGACCGAGGGCATGGCTACCATCGAACCAGACAGGAAGGGCTCTTAACGCCGACTGCCGACTTTGGCGCGCAGTCCGTATCTCTTACTAGTCTCGTCACAGTTCGTGGATTTCCGATCAAGTTCGTACTTACTAAGATATGGATTTGTTAATGAACGGGTGTGAATTTTAACGAGGCAAAATTATGATAAATAGTTTTAAACATCCAGAGGCTCCTCCTAGTATTCATGTTGTCATAAATGACTTTAATTATTAAATATAAATAAACAAAATCGGTGACTTTGGTGCCAAGATGGTGGTACTTCCCGTCATGTATATTTCCCAGGCTGACGCTTGTTGCTACGGTCCAGCGCCGAGCCCCACCCCACTACACGCGACATATGGTCGCTTCGACACCTAGCCAGCCAGCGTGGGAAATGCTCTCCGACTCATCAATAAGAGACAATAATTTATTAAAACTGGTAAAAATGTCTTCCTCACGTAACAGGCACCTTACAGGCTGCGTCGACACAGAGACTGCGTAACCATATCCATACAATCCATTTCCCTTCTAAGCGTTCGTTAGTAACAACAGTGCGAACTCCATACCACCGTGGTGGTCGAAGAAGGTTGGGAACGGGACACCTGGTTTCCAAGAGTGAACGGTGTCATGTTCTCTTCACTAATGGTTCAAAATGGTTCAAATGGGTCTGAGGACTATGGGATTAACATATGAGGTCATCAGTCCCCTAGAACTTAGAACTAAAACCTAACTAACCTAAGGACATCATACACACCCATGCCCGAGGCAGGATTCGAACCTGCGACCGTAGCGGTCGCGCGGTTCCAGACTGAAGCGCCTAGAACCGCTCGGCCACACCGGCCGCCTCTTCATTAATGAATGTTGTACTTGTACTGCATGGGAGACTGAAGCTAGGAATCTTTTCCAATCGCGTGTATGTGCCCTACATACTGAGCTACCCAAGCACCACGAGTCTCTAGCCGTCACTCATTTATAATCTGTCAGGAACTCCAGTGCTGAGTGAAAAATGTCATGCTGGAAACATCGCCAAGGCTTTGAGTAGGCGATGTCTCGGCACTACTCAGTCATTTAAGTTTCGCAGGAGAGCTCCTATGAAGTTTAGAAGGTAGGAGATGAGGTATTGGCGGACGTAATGCTGTTAGGTCGGGTCCTGAGTCGTGCTTGGGAAGCTCAGTCGGTCGAGCACAACTTCACAACAGGCAAAGGTCCCGAGTCGGAGTCCCGGTCTGGCACACAGTTTTAATCTGCCCAGGAACTTTCACATGAACTCGCACTCTCCTGCAGAGTGACAATCTCATTCTGGAATTCGAAATCGTTTTATAAGAAAAAAATCATTTATTTACTTACAGTAAGGACACATATAAAGAAAAGAAATTAATGTGATGCTTGCATTTGTTTTATATTTAATAGTTTCTCCATACGAGGATCTACTTTAGAAACACACAAAAGCAGACTGCTTTCGAGTGATAAAAGACAATTCCTGTAATTACTTTTTATGCCAACCATAGGCGCAAAACTATCTTCACAGAGATAAGACATGCCGAAAGGGATTAACATTTTCAATGTTTCTGTGACTAAATTTTCATTTTCACTTCGACGAACAAGCCTAAACATATTTAAATCATCACGGGTAGATTGCAGCAGTAGCGTTTTGACGGCAGGCATTTCAATGATCTGGTCGAGAATCTCAACCCGTAACTTACCAGTGGTAATAACGTTTTCAATTAAACTACAGTTTCATCAGTATGGCTTGATTTATAAATAAAGTAAGTTTATTTCTAAATGGAATGGAATTTTCTTTCGAAAAATTCCAAGTCATTGTTTTTATGAGACTGATTGTTAGATTCGAATGGCTGAACTAATTCTGATTGCTCCACGCTTTCACCATAGGGAACTGGAAAGCAAACAACGTATGGTGGCTTTCCCTTCAATGAGACAAAACCCAAAGTTAAGTACCTATCTTTGTACAACCTTCACTTTTTACGAACAGATTCGCTGGATGTAAATGAAACACTTTGTTTTTTCATAAAATAATCCATTTCGCGTAAGAAATCTGAAAAAATTAAATTTTTAAATTGACCATACACTAAAATAAAAGCACCAAATGCACGCATTGCATTCGAAACTGAAGTTGTGCAGTTGCAAGCGGCCGTTTTACACTGGACACACCACGATTCGTTCTCAAGCATCTGTGTGCGTGTTCATACTTGCTCTCACAGCGAGTATTATAGAAGGAGACCAGATTAGAATCGGCAAGTACACATCAAGTTGAAACTTATAAGTTGCTCACGTATGTAAACATTATACATGCATGTTCATACGCGTCTCTATAACATACAATAATAGGAATAATCTTGAAAGGCAACCCTGGTGGGACTACTTAAATGATTGAGAAATGTAGGCAAAATTGAGTGCACTAACAACATTTATTTTCCCAAAACAAGCATAAATTATGCTAAACAAGTTATTGATTGAATACCATAAACAACTAACATGTGATTTAAGACTACGCAGGACAAGAATCCTGGGTGGCAGAGACAATTTAACTAGGTGATCAGTGCGTCAAATACTCTGGCCCTAAAAATATGAATAACGCAAGCTCAATTGATCTGACACTTACCAAAATTTGATCAAGTCTACTGACGTTTCTCTACATAGGTGCAGCTGAGGGCAAGTGGTGATTGAGATCTGTACGCCCTGACAATGCAATACCGGAAGTACGTCACCCTGTTCGCTTCGTGCGGCGATGTAACTTGGAGCTGATGAGATGTGTGCGGCAGAGCCGGCCTGTGTCGCCGAGCGGTTCTAGGCGCTACAGTCTGGAACCGCGCGACCTCTACGGTCGCAGGTTCCAATCCTGCCTCGGGCATGGGTGTGTGTGATGTCCTTAGGTTAGTTAGGTTTAAGTAGTTCTAAGTTCTAGGGGACTGATGACCTCAGAAGTTAAGTCCCATAGTGCTCAGAGCCATTTGAACCATTTTTTGTGCGGCAGAGGAGAGACATGGAGGCGGCAACTGTGAATAATCGATCGCGGCCACAAAAGAAATGCAAAAATCTCACGGTCCAGCGATCAGGCAGACGGTTCGCAATTTACTCTCTACCAGAGCCCTGAAACGACGGTAGATTTCAGTGTGTGATTCACCCGTCCGCTGGTCGTACTACATCTAAATCTACATGGTTACTCTGCAATTCACACTTAAGTGCCTGGCAGAGGGTTCATCGAACCATTTTCATACTACTTCTCTACCATCCCACTCTCGAATGGCGCGTGGGAAAAATGAACACATAAATCTTTCCGTTTGAGCGCTTATTTCTCTTATTTGATTATGATGCCCATTTCTCCCTACGTAGGTGGGTGTCACAAAATATTTTCGCATTCTGAAGTGAAAGTCGGTGACTGAAATTTCGTAAATAGATCTCGCCGCAAAGAAAACCGCCTTTGTTTCAGTGACTGCCACCCCAAATCACATATCGTATCAGTGACATTCTCACCCCTATTGCGCGATAACACGAAACGAGCTGCCCTTCTTTGCACTTTTTCGAAGCCTCCGTCAACCATACCTGGTAAGGACCAATTTATTTCACTTATACGACAGAGCACACAAGGATACCAAACGTTAAGACTGGTAAACCGAAAACGAGTAAGTGTGCCCTCGGCAAACGAGTAGTCCAAGACATTTGAAGTCACACTGTCGGTACCGTAAGAACTTCGCCACAGGCTCCCAATCTAAACTACCCGCAAGTGAAGTCAGTGTCAGGATTGGTCTAAAGTGCCAGAGCTTCGAGCAGAAATGCTTACCAGACCAAAGTCCGGCACCCGAGTGCTGCGCGCCACTCCAGAAAAAATCCGTTTTGCCCGCAAAGTGCACGAACGACACCGCCTTCACACCGTCTTGAGACGCTGACTGTCCCCTCCCGCCGGCCGGAGTGGCCGACCGGTTCTAGGCGCTACAGTCTGGAACCGCGCGACCGTTACGGTCGCAGATTCGTATCCTGCCTCTGGCATGGATGTGTGTGATGTCCTTAGGTTAGTTTTGTTTAAGTAGTTCTAAGTTATAGGAGACTGATGACCGGAGATGTTAAGTCCCATAGTGCTCAGAGCCATTTGAACCATTTTTGTCTCCTCCCACACGATAGCACAGACTCATGTCGAACCAGGGCAAGAGTTAGAAACCTGCATCTCTGAAAAAAGTAACAAACTGCCAATTACTGGATTTTTAAGTTTTCGCAGATGGGGAAGGGATGATTTTTTTCCGAAGTCGTGTCTCTTCCCACAGCAACAAGCGAACACATACAATCTCGAAGATCTTAATCTAAATTGCCTGTGCCTTGGAGCTTGTTATTCCTAGCTACGAGGTGTAATAAAGACTGTATCTCCAAACGTTTATCAGACGCCAGATTTTTCTTACACAACCGAGGCGGCCAGGGGAAGTGGTTCACTTGCGTATTTGCGCTATTGGCAAACACGAAAACAGAAGAATTTTTATTAGGCGGGGCTCTGCACACAATGCCCGGTTTCCGACTCCACAGTGTTGAAGCATTCCTTTCGACCGTCACCCCAGCCCAGGCCTCTGCTGGCGCTGTGGCAGGTAGCACAGCATTGTTCTGTTGGAGCCCTGTCTCGACAAGGGGTTGTCCTGTCTGTCCTGTAGGGCTGTGGACCTGTCTGGCAAGATTTACTAAGGGATGGGCTCCCTGCCAATTGCTTTCAACTCCCAACATGCTGTTTCTGCAAGCTAAGAATCATAAAAATACCTCATCCTTTTAGCGCCCTACCAGGCTCCATCAACATCTGCTCAAGCCGTTAAATTTCTAGAGCCTCGCTCAAGGTGCATCAGGTTGTACTAAAATGTTTAATAATTTTCCGTATGCGAAAAATAGGGGAGAGGGTCTCTCCTCTCTCTGTCTTATTACATTTTTACTGATGGTATTTTCTGAATGCATAATTTCAGTGCAATGTGATTATATAATATTAAATAATTTCGTACATTTATAATATTACAGTCAAAATTCAGTTAGTAATGGTAATGCTTACTGTCGTTATTCCTTTGGGAGGGAAGGGGCTGTCGCGAAATATTAATTCTATTTATATTTATTATTTGGTTGGTCATGGAGCGAGAAGGTCAATAATCGATGCTCTAGACTATTAGAGACACTCGGAAATCTCCAAAGTACATTTTCTGGAGAATCTTTGAAAGTTTCATCAAACTGGTTTTTCGAGACTGATACCTGAGTTCTGAGCTTCACGTACTACAAATATTAACAAATGACGAAAATCAAATTTCTGTGTGGTCTCGCTGCCAGTGCTGTTCGATGACCATCCAGGTCATGGCACCCCAAGGGTGGCAACTGTGTGTTACTATATTATACGTTCTACTCACCACAAATCTAGTCACATTCCCTTCCTCCTATGCTGAATACGCTCAGTGAATAACATTTTGACATTTGTTATACACTACTGGCCTTTAAAATTGCTACACGATGAAGGTATGCAAGTGATAAACGGATATTCATTGGACAAATATGTTATACTAGATCTGAGATGTGATTACATTTTCACGCAATTTGGGTGCATAGATCCTGAGAAATCAGTATCCAGAACAACCACCTCTGGCCATAATAACGGCCTTGATATGCCTGGGCATTGAGTCAAACAGAGCTTAGATGGCGCGTACAGGTACAGCTGCCCATGTAGCCTCAACAAGATACCACAGTTCATCAAGGGTACTGACTGGCGTATTATGATGAGCCAATTGCTCGAGTACCATTGACCAGACGTTTTCAATTGGTGAGAGATGTGGAGAATGTGCTGGCCAGGGCAGCAGTCGAACATTTTCTGTTTCCAGAAAGGCCCGTACAGGGCCTGCAACATGCGGTCGTGCATTGTACTGCTGAAATGTAGTGTTTCACAGGGATCGAATGAAGGATGGAGCCATGGGTCGAAACACATCTGAAATGTAACGTCCACTGTTCAAAGTGCCGTCAGTGCGAACAAGAGGTGACCGAAACGTGTAACCAATGGCACCCCATACCATCACTCCGGGTGATACGCCAGTATGGCGAAGACGAATACACGCTTCCAATGTGAATTCACCGCGATGTCGCCAAACACGGATGCGACCATCATGATGCTGTAAACAGAACCTGGATTCATCCGAAAAAATGACGTTTTGCCATTCGTGCACCCAGGTTCGTCGTTGAGTACACCATCGCAGGTCGTCTTATCTGTGATGCAGCGTCAAGGGTAACCGCAGCCATGGTCTCCGAGCTGATAGTCCTTGCTGCTGCAAACGTCGTCGAACTTTTCGTGCAAGAGTTGTTGTCTTGCAAACGTCCCCATCTGTTGACTCAGGGATCGAGACGTGGCTGCACGATCCGTTACAGCCATACGGATAACATGCCTGTCATCTTGACTGCTCGTGATACGAGGCCGTTGTGACCCAGCACGGCGTTCCGTCTTACCCTCCTGAACCCACCTATTCCATATTCTGCTAACAGTCATTGGATCTCGACCAACGCGAGCAGCGATGTCGCGATACGATAAACCGCAATGGCGATAGGTTTCAATCCGACCTTTATCAAAGTCGGAAACGTGATGGTACGCATTTCTCCTCCTTACACGAGGCATCACAACAACGTTGCACCGCGCAACGCCGGCCAACTGCTGTTTGTGTATGAGAAATCGGTTGGAAACTTTCCTAATGCAGCAAGTTGTATGTGTCCCCACCGGTGCCAACCTTGTGGGAATGCTCTGAAAAGCTATTCATTGCTAATCACAGCATCTTCTTCCTGTCGGTTAAATTTCGCGTCTGTAGCACGTCATCTTCGTGGTGTAGCAATTGTAATGGCCAGTAGTGTACTTCCATTTGCAGCACTTTTAACGGCCAGTTATAAAGTGCCGACTGTACGTTGACGCCCGATTTTAAGTGTGTATCGTTATTGAGAGACAGCCAGGAGTCTCCATATTGGGCGCGCCAGTGCTGTTTGCGTTCCAAACGCAGATCGCGAGCCAATTAATTCTGGCGCCCACCCCAGACCGTTTGCTCTGTCCTGGTGATTGCATCCACGGCGGTCCATGCAGAGGACGCTGTTTGCTGCGGCACGTCCTACATCAAGCTCCTCGCGATATTTAACCTATTTCTGCCTGAATTAATTTCCACTTCTTGATTTTTACAAAATAGATAGTCATATAACAATAATTAATACAGCTTCAGATGGTTTTACAAGTTTTATTGCGTGGTTTCGAGACTTGGCGCTACGTTCTCAGGTATATCTGCAGACGCAAAGATTACGTACATCCATGCATATACAACATAATCCCAGCAGATAATTTCTTGCCAAGTATGCATTGTAGGCTAACCACTCTACCTCTCTCAAGTTTAGGTTAGTCTTCTGCGTTAAATCTTAATTCACAGGGTATGACGATAAGGGGCTCGACAAGGAATGAAACTATACGAAACAACTTTCAGATTAAATCCCCTAAAAGAAACTATGGAGATAAAACGGCTTACATGATTTGGCCACATTAAAAGAATGAGACGAGAAATTCTTCTAAGAGCCCTACAATGGACAGAATATGTACAAAGACCAATCGGAAGACCATGAACAAGATGCAGAGACCAGGTGGAGGATGATGTGAGCCACAGTGGATTGCAATAGCAGGATTTTTTTTTTTTTCGAGTCCAGGACATAAAATAATCACAAAAACTAACAAGTATTGATTCACATAACAAATTTGCAAAATTAAATATGTACAGTAGTGTTTATGACACAGATTCAACAATATATACAAACAAGCAGCAGACAAACAAGCACAGCAAGGTGATTATGTTTTTTGACGCGCCCAGTATTCGGCGGTAATCACAGCAGTTTCGCTGGCTGCAGTAAGATTACAGATAGTGCACGCAGCCGGTAGGTTACTGCAGACTAGCAGATGTTGTTCGTCATGTACGTCACCACACTGACAAGTTTCCTCCTCACTACTGAAGCCCCACTTCCTGAGGATGGCTTTACACCTTTACACCCCAACTCGCAGTCTGTTCAAAGTTTTCCATGTCACGTATGACAGGTGTGAACCTTCGGCTATTTCCTCCTTACCCTTATGTGATTGTCTTCAGCTAGGGGGGTCTCGCCAAAGCTCCTCTTTGCGAGTTCTGGGAGATAAACGAATTGCCATAGTTTTCTGTAGGAAGCTTTTTCTTGACCTCAGTCTTGGCTGTTGAGGGTCATGTCCGAACAAAGGATATCTGCGGTTCATTTCTTGTTTTCTCTTCTCCAGTTCTGTTGCAGCTTGCCTTCGAAAGCGTGGCGGTCCTATACACATAATTTGGTACAGCTTATTGACAGGAGTAGGTCGTAAGCAGCCTGTAACAATGCGTCCTGTCTCGTTCAGGGCTGTATCTACATGTTTAGCATGTGCAGAGTTTTGCCAGATGTATGCTGCGTGTTCTGCGGCGGAGAAACATAATGCCAAGACAGATGTTCTAAGCACTTTTGGCTGGGCACCCCAGATGGTTCCCGTACGTTTGCGGATGATGTTAATCCGCGCTTTTACTTTGAGGCTCGTTTCTTCACAGTGGGTTTTGAATGTGAGGGAACGGTCCATTTTCATCCCAAGGTATTTAGGAGTTTCGCAATGGAGTAGTTGTTTTCCTCTCCAACTGATGTTCAGTTTCCTGTTGGCTTCCCTTCTTCAAAGATGGAATGCACAGACTTGGGTCCTTCCAGGGTTTGGTTTTCATCGTAGTACTTGGCCAAATTTTCAAGATCTGTTATCAGTTTCACCTCCACTTCCTCAAAAGTCTCACCTTGGGCAGCGTATATAAATGCCTTAGTTGAAGAGTTAATAGGATGGTCATTTGTATAGATATTACATAACATCGGAGACAGCACACTTCCCTGAGGAAGACCATTTTTCTGCATTCTCCATCGACTCTTCTTGTCTTGGGGAGAGACGAAGTATCTCCTGTTTTGTAGCATACACTGAAGGATCTGAGTTATTCGGTAATATTTGTAGCTAAGTATAGTTTTCTAAGCAGCTTTTTGTAGTTAACAGTGTCATAAGCCGCCGTAAGGTCTATGAAAGCCACATCTGTTATTTCGCCTCTTTCATACCCATCCTCAACACGCTGAGTCAAATTAAGGATCTGTCCCACAGCAAGACGCAATAGCAGGAGAAGCTGAACAATGGATTGTGGGCAAAAGAGAAGCTTGGAAGAGGCTATATGAACGACCTGCATAAGCAGAAATGTATGAGGAAGAAGACGAAGAAGCAGCAGAAACCAATACTACTTCAGTAATAGACTCTAAGGAAAAAAAACGGCGCACGACCACGATGAAATTATCCGAATAAGAAGGCTATCGGTAGATGTGATGTACATGTACACACAAACGATTAAAATTTCATAAGAATTGGTTGATTTATTCAAGAGAATGAGCTTCAAAAATTGAGCAAGTCAATAGCTCCTTGGTCCACCACTGGTCTCTATGGATGCAGTTATTCGGCTTGGCAGTGATTGATTGACAGGCTTGTTGGATGTCCTCCTGAGGGAGATCGTGCCAGATTCTGTCCAGATGGCCTGTTAGATCGGACCCTGCCCATAATGCTCCAAACGTTCTTAATTGGGGAGATATGTGGCCACCTTGTTGCCCAACGTAAGATTTGGCAAGCACGAAGACAAGCAGTAGAAACTGTCGCCGTGTTTGGGTAAGCGGGAATTATCTTGCTGAAATGTAGTCCCAGGATGGCTTGCTGTTAAGGACAATAAAACAGGGGATAGAACATCGTCGACATGCCGCTTTGCTGTAAAGGTGCAGTGGATGTCAACCAAGGGATACTGCTATGAAATGAAGTGTCACCCCAAATCAACCCTCCTGGTATTCTGGCCCTATGGCAGGCAACAGTCAGGTGGTATCCCACCACTGTCTACGTCATCTCCAGACATATCTTCTCAGGTCAACAGAAGTCGAAGTGGAGCTCATCGCTGAAGACAATTATACTCCATTCAACGAGATTTCAGGATGTGACCTCAGCAGTTACTCAACTTCCACATGAATAGAACCTACATGTAGTGAATAATAGCAACCTGTAATGACATCAACATTTGGAAAAATGGAAATGAAGTCCCATGCTTCCTGACATAGCGTACAGGAACGATGCGGGAGATCCGCACCGCCGTACTAGGCAAGGTCCTAATGGAGGTGGTTTGCCGTTGCTTTCTTTCCACCGTAATGGGGATGAATAATGACGATGAAGACGACACAATAACACCCACTCATTTAGGGGCAGGTGAAAATCCCTGACCACGCCGGAAATCGAGCCCGGGACCCAGTTCTCGGAAGCGAGGACGCTACGGCGAGACTACGAGCTGTGGACAATATCAATACTTAAAGACAGAAAATGTTATTGAACCGATATTGATATTTTATATAACTAACACAATGCGGTGACAAAAGCGATAACTACACTCATCCTCATAAATTAAGGATAATGTTGATACATGGAGAAACAACGCTCTGGTGGGCGGTTTGCGGGTTTAAATCACATCGCGGTATGACCATGCGGTGCATTTGACCTGCGGTCGTCGCACGGTGGCGCTGGCAGCAGTCCACATTCGCAGAAGTGTGTTGGTGCATGTCAGAGTACAGTGCAGCGAGTAAGTGTGCAGACGTTTTCAGACGTGCTAATGGTGACTGTGTGTTGAAAATGGCTCAAAGAACACATATTGATGACGTTATGAGGGGTAGAACACTAGAGCGACTGGAGGCTGGTCAAACACAGGATGTGGTAGTACAGGCCCTCCGTGTGCCACAAAGTGTGATCTCAAGATTATGGCAACGATTCCAGCACACAGGAAACGTGTCCAGGCGCTACAGTACGGGACGTCCACAGTGTACAACACCAAGACTGATAGCTCACCAGCAGCACCCGCAGACGGCCTAGGAGTACTGCAGGTAGCCTTGATCGGGACCTTACCGCAGTCACTGGAACAGTTGTCTCCAGACACAGTCTATAGGCGACTGAACAGACATGATTTATTCGGCTGGAGACCTGCAAGGTGCACTCAACTGACCCCTAGTCACAAGAGAGAGCCCGTGAAGCCTGGTGTCAAGAACACAGTACATAGTCATTGGAACAGTGGTCCCACGTTATGTACACGGACGAGTCCTGGTATAGTCTGAACAGTGATCTCGCCGGGTTTTCATCTGGCGTGAACCAGGAACCAGATACCAACCCCTTAATGTCCTTGAAAGGGACCTGTATGCAGGTCGTAGTTTGATGGTGTGGGGTGGGATTACGATTGGTGCACGTACACCCTTGCATGTCTTTGACAGAGGGACTGTAACAAGTCAGGTGTATCGGGACGTCATTTTACACCAGTATGTCCGCCTTTTCAGGGGTGCAGGGGGTCCCACCTTCCTCCTGATGGATGATGATGCACGACCCCACCGAGCTGCCATCGTGGAGGAGTACCTTTAGAGAGAAGATATCAGGCGACTGGAGTGGCCTGCCTGTTCTCCAGATCTAAACCCCAACGAGCACGTCTGGGATGCTCGCGGTCGACGTATCGCCGCACGTCTTCAAACCCCCTAAGACACTCCGACAGGCACTGGTTCAAGAACGGGAGGCTGTAGCTCAGCAGCTGCTCGACCACCTGATCCACAGTATGCCAGCCCTTTGTGCGGCCTGTGTACGTGTGCATGGTGATCATATCCCATATTGATGTCGGGGTACATGCGCAGGAAACAGTGGCGTTTTGTAGCACATGGGTTTCGGGACGGTTTTCTCAACTTATCACCAATATCGTGGACTTACAGATCTGTGTCGTCTGTGTTCCCTATGTGTAGTGCCACGTTGTGTGGCACCACGTTCTCCAATTATCCTTAATTTATGAGCATTAGTGTACATATACACATGGTGGTACAGCGCGTACACCCAATATAAAAGGACAGTGCCCTGGTGGGGCTGTCACTTGAGCTCAGTTGATTTTTACTAAAAGGTTTTCGACGTGATTATGGCCGCAAGACGGGAATTAACAGACTCTGGACGCGGAATGGCAGTTCAAGCTACACACACAGGGACTGTTTCATTTCGGAAATGGATAGGAAATTCAATATTCGGAGATCCACCATGTCAAGAGCGTGCCGATAATGCCAAATTCCAGGTATTACACACCATGGACAACGCAGTGGCCGACGGCGTTCACTTAACGACAGAGACCAGCCGCGTTTGCACAGAGTCACCAGTGTTAACAGACAAGCAACACTGTGTGAAATAACCGCAGAAACCAATGTCGGACGTACGGCGAACGTATTCGTTAGGACAGTGCTGTGATATTTGGCGTTAATGTGCCATGGAAGCGGACGAGAGTGCCCTTGGCAACAGCACGACATCGCCTGCAGCGACTCTCATGGGCTCGTGGCAATATCAAGTGGGTCATAGACGACTGGAAAACCGTGCGTGACCTGTCCACATGGTTCCCGATTTCTACTGGTAAGAGCCGATGGCAGGGCGCGAGTGTTGAGCAAATCTCCCTAAGCCATGGACCCAGGTGGTCAACAAGGCACTGTTCAAGCCGCTCGTTGTTCCATAATGGCGTGGACTGCGCTTACATGGAATCGACTGGGTCCGCTGGTCCAACAGCACCGATCATTGACTGGTACTGGCTATGTTCGACTACTTGAAGATCACCTGCAGCGATTCATGGATTTTTTGTTTCCAACCACGTCACTCGGCCACAATTATTCGCGACTGGTTTGAAGAACATTTTGGACATTACGAGCGAATGATTTGGCCACCCACATCACCCCATATGAATTCCATCGAACATTTATGGGATATAATCAAGAGATCAGTTCGTCCACAAAATCCGAAGTTATGGACGGTTGTAGAGGCAGCATGGCTCAGTATTTCTGCCGGGGACCTCCAGTTACTTGTTTAGACCACTACAGCACTACGCCGCTAATTCGAGGTCCGACACGATATTAGGAAGTATCCCATGCTTTTTGTCACCTCAATGTGTCATATTTTTTATAATAGGATTCGTCACTGACATCTAAAGTAACCTCAAGCCAGGTAGACTAGTTAACAGAAAGTGTATAATTTGCAAGAAATTATATGTTAGGTTGTCTATGCACTGATGTATGTAACCTTAAAAAAAGTTTTTTACTGTGACCACACGTTCATCTTTGGATGGGGCGTGATGTCTCAAAATCGATCATACAACAAAACATGTAAAACCCTAACTGCAACCAGAGGTAATTTTATTTATTGTTATTACTACTCGTGGCTGCGTTCCCACCTTCCATTGTGATGCATAATGAAGGTAAGATATTTCTGTATTTATTCTCATAAAAGAAACATGCTATAATAAGGAAAACAAAAAAAAATAATTTAAACAAAAGACAACGTAACATATACGTCGCTCAGGACAGAACATAAGTTTTAAGCGGAATACACGACAGCACATAAAATAAGGCAATGTACGTTATGTATATTACGATTAGCAACAGTACTCACTTCCTGTGAAACGGTACAAAACACTCTATGCAAAAACCGTCAGCTTACAGCACATTGTTCATAGAGTCCTCTCCAGTTTCCTGCAGCGCAATGATTTCTTTTCTTATTCTTTTTTTAAAAAAGCAGCGTCCTACCTTTATAAAAAGTACCTGCATAGCAACCAGAAACTCCAGTGGTTCTTGCATTGGAAGTCAGGTAGCATTTCACAGGGTACAGCCGAAACTGCAACTGTGACGTATCCATACTTGTCTTCTTCCCTGTAGCCACGTATAAACTGGCTACCATCTTCTTTTTCCTCTAAAACCCATCCTATATAAAGCTGTATTTTCATCTATTCGATCGGTTTCTCTCATATTTTTACTGTAGTTTGCAGTAACGTACGGTCGTGGTACAAGCACTATTTCCTTCACTTGTCTGGAGTACCCGTCCACGGAACTGACTGGATTCACGCAGTGGCTACTGTTACTGCTCCTACGAATTCTCTAGCCGCCTGGTTATGATAATTCCGCCTCCCTTGCTGCTCTTGTAATCAAAATCTCCTCCCTAATTCTCATTGGACATCGTCTTTCTTTAGCCAAACGATTCTCACGAACAGCCCCAACTGCACCATAGCCTCGTTTCTTTAGGTGAACCAACAGCGTTTTTGATGTAAACATCTCGTAAAAATAAAACCTATAAGGCAATTTTTTACTTTCTTCAGGATGTGAATCGATTATTTGAATCAGAGAAGCAGCACATTTTCCCTACACTTTCTCACACACTTCGTTCCTTTGGGGATCAACTCCTTGGAATATTTGAAAACCAACTACATAACCCATTTTTGTGTTTAGGCACCATGCTCTGTACCCACATCCAATGGATTTACCTTTCAGAAATTTTTCGTATCCGCGCCTGCTAAAACACCTACTCTCATCAGAATCCAAACCTTCCTCAGGCAGTTAGTGGGGAGTCTTCTCTTAGCACATCTATTAATATATGATGTTTCCGTGTTTTTTTTATTTACATTGACTTGTCTGTTATCACATAAGTGACTTAATCTCCTAGTTTTTTTAAAAATATATTTCTCCTAATCATTTTGTGCAAAATTTCATTTCTCATGGTCAACCCCCAATCCAAGCATCATCAGGATTATCGGCTGAGGGAATTCACAGCAAACATTTTATCTCTTCATGTGTTATGTTGGAAACCAGACACTTCTTTGAACAAAGCATATTTTATTGATTCGCTCAGCTTGGTAAGAACTGGGCGAGCGAAACTGACGAAAGGTCTATGGATTTGAAAATATTGGTCACAAAATATTATTCTCTCAGAATAACTGGTTTGGATTCTTATTTTAGTGATCGTAAAAGATCGAAACATTGCAAGTGTGATAGTTTAATTCGCCCTGGACGATCGGACTTTTTAATTAAATGAAAATCAGATTCTAAACAGTTACTACAATTCGTAGTTATTTCGGTGAGATGAACGCAATGGCGGCTATGCGAACTTCGACCGGTTTATACAACAACACTTACCCACTTTTCCGCTTGGTAAGCTGTTAATAACGTAAGAGAGAAATTATTGTTAAGAAACACTAAAACGAAAGCCGTTACTGGTATAAAATAGGTAATTAGTAATTATTCGCACCAACAAATTTACAACGATACTTACATCTTAACACACCAAGGCCAGGGGGGGAAAAGGTAAAGGAGTAAGTGACAGAAGAAGGAACACAAATGATGAACATCACAAAGATGTTGTAGTTTATACCCCTTCCCCCAGATTTTGAAACCCTGAGGACTAAATGACTCCGTACGTTATTATATTTGTTAAGAGTAATTTTTGTAATACAAGAAAACAAGAAAAAATTCTGATATGTCGTTATACGGTGGTGGGAATTTAATTATTACTGGCTTCTCCGTTTTAAGCTGACTGCAATTAATTAAAGAGAATTTTACACTAGACGCGTTTCGCTTTTATTTACAAAGCATCCACTGTGGCGAGTAAATAAAAGCGAAATTCTCTTTAATTAACTATAGTCAGCTTAAGACGGACAAACCAATAATAATTGACCGTAACACTTGCAGCGGAAGACGGACATGCAAACAAAGAAATTTAATTATTTCGTCGTTCCGAAACAATTCGAAGCACTGAACTGGAGACAAGCTTCTGCATTTACTATAATCACTGTTAGGAATGACAGCGCTGCACTATGCAGATTCTCGCTTCTCCATTCCCTGATTACAGTTTTTAAGGTCTGTAGTCTTTCTGTTTCGTCTGAATTAAGATTTTCTGGTTCATTTTCATAAGAGCAATCATTCTCATTTCACCACGTATCATGCTTTTATTGGTCTAAACCACTTGTGCAACACCCTGAATCGAAGTTTGCTTCTTATCTGTGTAATAAATTGCAGCACATTTAATATTATAATCAAAGAAATTTTATAAAACATTTACTGCGGTAGAAGATAATACTGACTCCCAAGATATAATCTTATTCAAAAACAGTCTTCAGTAACTGATGCACTAGACACTGACCTTTTCCAGCATACTACTGGCAGAAAACCGCCTAAACATTAATAATAGAACGTTCTTATGTGAGGGGCATTAGGCGTCCCAAATGCATGCAGTTTAACAAGAGAAAACTGTGGCAGACTGTTACGCAACTCATCTGTTACGCTAGACAGAAATCGGATAACGTTGCACTTCTTTATGATAACGTAGGCATCGAAGTGACATCTGTAAATTTGAGACTGCTCTGTGGCTACAGACTTTATATTCTTATTACTCAATTGTAGTGCCTATTTTTTTTTTTTTTTACTCAGAACGACTTTTTGTTGCAGAAGTTTTCATCTTTCCCGATACATCCTTTAATGTAGCAACTGGCAAACTTGTTGGTCTTACCCACTAGATTACGTATTTCAATTTCCGCACCCCTTTCCTAATCTCTGAATTTGAATTGTAAAATTTAACTTGATTCTGCATTCTTCTTTTTTTTTGTTGTACCGTTAGTTCTGTCTTCTCACTGATTTTTTTTTGTAGAATCTCAACTTTTGCTGTTTTACGTCGTTTGCAAATGTCCCGTGCTATCAGTAAATACCAACAAATCATCCTGATATTACTGCATTCCACGCCCGATGCTTGCTCGAGTCCATGAACTTGACGTGGCTTCGTTCCAATGATAGTTTCAGCGATGCAGCTCTTGGTTACCAAATCATCATTTTCAAATTCCTGTAACTTCTTAATCCAAGGCCGCCCATGAACTGAGCATTATCAACTGTCTTTGTCTTACTAAAATTGGTTTTCAGGCCTACCTTCAGACTTGTACTACTTTGTTTTCTTTGAATTTATTGAAGATTATCACATTACAACGAAATGAACACCCTTAGCTGCTTACAGGCGTTGACATACGTCAACGGCGCAGATGAAAAAGTGTGCCCCGACCGGGACTCGAACCCGGGATCTCCTGCTTACACGGCAGACGATCTATCCATTGTTTTTTCAAATGTTTTCCTCCCCTTGAACCCATCCTTACGCTCGCCAATTTCTGCCTTCTCGGCGTGGCTTCTATGCCGTTAAAAGAACGTTTAATACAAAGGGTGCTTCTTCTGCATCAAAAAAAGAAAACATTGTTGTCACTGCAGTAGAAATTTCAAGGTGCGTTGCTTCTGCAGTAAAGGAAACGTTGCATTCCTGTCGCTGACTCTTTGCTGCACAACTTTTGTTTTCATCTTGTTTTCTTTTTGTTTTTTTTTCTTTTTTGTTTTTTTAATTTTTTTTAATATACAAAAAAAGTTATTTTTAATTGTTTGTTTCCACTATCGTTTGCGTGAGATATCTCAGCTTATTAACGGCACTCAAAGCTCGTCTTCTCGAGGGTTGCCTATTATAGTGTACCCCAAGCATAACACACTGCCATCAACGTTAGTAACAGTCGGACGCAATGCGTACATCTACTTCGTCGTTCCCTGTTCGTTTTTTTTTTTTTCATCGTCTTTGTCGTTCATTGTGTCGTTATTCTCAAATGCTGGTATATAGTTCGCGAACTTTTGTCTGTATTTGTCATCCTTCATCAGCAGTTGTACTTGTGTGGCTAGATATACTCTGTAGCCCCAGTAAGATGGCGCATCTTCGGCTTGAATTAGGTAATGCAGAGTATGTCCTGTCAGCCATGTACATACATTTTTCTTCGTGATGGGATAGTAAGTGCCATCAGGTTGCAACACCGATGTGATGGAGATCATCTGAGCCACTGAGGACACAGGCGATAGCGCGACTGCAGGGGGTTTTATCTCTGGCACGCCTCCCGCGAAACCCACATTCTCAACGTATTGTCCCGCACTACATTCATAGTGCCCCCGCCCATTATACTCATTACTCGCGGTGCGTTGCCGATTCCCGTAAGAGTTCGGGCACTGTTTGTGCTTTCGCACGGAAGAAGTTCAAAATGGTTCAAATGGCTCTGAGCACTATGGGACTCAACTGCTGAGGTCATTAGTCCCCTAGAACTTAGAACTAGTTAAACCTAACTAACCTAAGGACATCACAAACATCCATGCCCGAGGCAGGATGCGAACCTGCGACCGTAGCGGTCTTGCGTTTCCAGACTGCAGCGCCTTTAACCGCACGGCCACTTCGGCCGGCCGCACGGAAGAAGCAGATGGTCAATTGGCCGGTGAGCCTTAACTATATATATACTAAGATGGTATTTGTTCATTCGGACATGTGCAATTCTGTAAACAAGGACATACAGCGGAAGTCTGCCAAGGCCGCACCACGCTGCACCAATAACTCAGCTTAAGAGCAGACACGCTGCAACCGCAGCTGGACACTTCCACAGCACAACAGCAAAATTTTTCTATCCGCCAAACTATCGACTATCAGATAATGAGATTTCTTGTTCATACCAGTTCGCCAGCTCTGATTGGTTCTCTAACGATTATCTGATTTCACAAACTTTACAATCCTACAGCAAGCACCGCATAGTTTTCCGCGGTAAGTGCACAGTAATGGTGCTGTAGAAGAAAGTCAGAAATTCGACTACTTCCTTATTCATGGCATCACCTCAGTCACACTGCGACTAAACTTGGTTTTGTTTTAAAATAGCAGATAACATCAACACTGTATCAGCAGTAATACCATCTGATGATCTTCATTCAGTATGCAGTGAATCATAACATCAATTTTCACCAGGGTTATGATATACAGGAAAGCCTTTTGGAGCATTTTGCTAGTTTGGAGCTAGATCGGTGCCAGTAGCATTACGCTTTTCTTTTTCTTTTTTTAATTGCTCTCACGTGTCAATCTTTTCATCTCAGAGCAGCACTTGCAACCTACTTCCGCTAGTATTTGCTTGATTCACTCCAATCTCTGTCTTGCTCTACAATTTTTACCCTCTACAGTTCCTTTTAATATCATGGAAGTTATTCTATGATGTCTTAACAGATGTACCACCATCCTGTCCCTTCTTCTTGTCAGTCCTACCCGATTCTCCAGAGTTTCTCCTCGCTCCTTACCTTACCAGTCCACCTAATACCAATTGCAGCTTTACAAAAACCAAATTCTTCCCTGCATGGTTGTGTTGACATAAATTCAACAGAAAATGCAAAATCAGCGATTGAGTTCTTTCTTGCTAATAGTACAGGAGAGCTCATGTCAAAACTATCAGGACCACTACTTCTCTAAAAATGTTTTAATCCAAAGCATGTTTACAACAGCTCCTAAACGAACAGTCACCTCGCCCCATGGTTATTAATATCCCATCTTCATTGTAAAGATGTTACAGGATGCCATTTAAATTTGCCGGCGCACCGACAACTTATTTTTTTAACGTCTGATTCAGACGGTATATGAGTAAGGGCTGCTACAAGAGACCAACATCTTGGAAACTTTACACAGGCTAGAACAAAATGGATAAAGTGCAGTCTACAAAAGTGTGTTTATTTCAAGATCAGGTTGACTTCTTAGCCACATACTGAGCCGTAAAGAACTGTGGAAGCCACAGCAAAATTTAACTGGCTAGCAACTCAAAATATTTTCAGTCAATTCTTGAAAAAATCTATTACTATGATAAAGCCATTCCAAATGCCACTCAGATCATCAGACCTGTCAATAATTTACTTAAGAAAGTCGGAAAATACGAATGTTCACAAAAATGTCATGAGCCTTTTCAAACGTTAAATTTAAATGTAATTATAGCTTCTTGTCTTTCGACTTACGACCCATAAAAAGATCTTAACCTGCCCACCAACTTCTCTTAATATGGAACTGGAGCACACCTTTCTCTCAAAACAGCTGAAGGAGGAGAACAACTCATCGCAGTGTGTCTAAAGCGGCAAGTTCATTTCATTTCGGATGATGTAATAACTTCATAAATGAAAATCATATACAAGCTCTCCCTCGACGAAAATTTGTATCATAAGACAAGTAAGTTTCACAGTTAAAACAAATACTCAGTAAAAGGAAAGAGGAGTTATCTGTTGAGCTGTAGGCCCATATCATTGAACATTAATTCGCAGTCAGAGTATGGATCGTATACTGTATTGGACCATTCTGAAATCGCTCGAACAATACGATCTATAGACACATAAGTCATCACGGATTCAGAAAAATATCATTCTTTGAAACACAACTGCTGCGCTATTCCTCCCTGTGCGAGAGGGAAGTTTAGGAACATGGTGCTATGGGTTGGTCAGTTATATTTTTTAACGTTATAGTAAGCAAAATTTTTAGCTGTATAACATAGAAATTATTAGTTAACACCCAGCATAGTATTAAGATTTAAACTGATGGTATCCGGCAGGGCTCGCGTACCTTGAACACTAAAGGCTAAAGATGACGTAGGATGACAGGCGGAGATCGGGGCTTCGGCTATGTAACTCCACGAGACCGCTACGTACTCGGCAGCCGACTTCTGTGGTGCCATCAAGAGTTCCCGTTTCGTGCCATCGTCTCCACACGTCTTCCCTGGGTACAACATCCTATAATTTTTTTCAACTTAATATTTAGCACATTTCAGTTTTACCTTTATTCTGTTGTTTTCTGTATTGCAGAGTGTGGTATGGAAGATAATCCACATCGGGTGGAAATTGGTCACCGTGTATGAATAAAAGTGTTTTTATTCCATCAAGACTGATGTGTATAACGTTTTATTGGTTGAAATGGCTCTGAGCACTATGGGACTTAACTGCTGTGGTCATCAGTCCCCTAGAACTTAGAAATACTTAAACCTAACTAACCTAAGGACATCACACACATCCATGCCCGAGGCAGGATTCGAACCTGCGACCGTAGCCGTCGCGCAGTTACAGACTGTAGCGCCTAGAACCTCTCAGTCAGTCCGGCCGGCCATAATGTTTTATTAAAAGGTGTTTTTTTTCCAGTGATACCTTTCCACGAAAAATCACCAACCTTCTCCTTCGAATACGAAAATATTTCGTTGACTCCCATCCATACAGAGGGAGAAATCACCACCGTAATAAAATCAGAGAAATCTCAGCATCATGCCCGCATCTCGTGGTCGTGCGGTAGCGTTCTCGCTTCCCACGCCCGGGTTCCCGGGTTCGATTCCCGGCGGGGTTAGGGATTTTCTCTGCCTCGTGATGGCTGGGTGTTGTGTGCTGTCCTTAGGTTAGTTAGGTTTAAGTAGTTCTAAGTTCTAGGGGACTGATGACCATAGCTGTTAAATCCCATAGTGCTCAGAGCCAGCCAAATCTCAGCATCTCAGTTCTCACGGAAATATTCAGGTGTTCGTTTTTACAACGCGGTATTCGAAAGTTAAACAGTCGAGAAATAATCTTAAAAGGGAATTGTGAACCCTGTGGCATGCACACGGATGTGCACATTTTGTAGACCGTTTGCCTGCTGCAAGTCTTTCGATTTGACGCCACTTCGGCGACTTGCGCGTCGATGGGGATGAAATGATGATGATTAGGACAACGCAACACCCAGTTCCTGAGCGGAGAAAATCTCCGACCCAGCCGGAAATCGAACCCGGGCCCTTAGGATTGACAGTCCGTCGCGCCGACCACTTTTTTTTTACGCTGATCACTTTCTTTTTTGGAAAGGAACAGGGATTTTTTTATTTATTTATTATCAATAAAGATCACTCTCTTAAAAGGAACATGTAGATCATTTCATGGTCAGCTACCAGGGGTGCACTTAATAGCAGTGATGTAGGTGTAAGAGGATTACACTCTGGCTGTACGCGGCACTCGTCTGTGATTGCTCGCCATTGGAGCGAATGGCTACCCACAAGCGTCCTACCCAGACTGGATCCCGAATACCGCCGAAGGTTTCTGGTGATTGCTCGACTGTGTCTCGCAACTAAGGCTGGGCGTCCACCGGAGCCGTATTTGTCCGACTAGTCGGACGGTCGCACACGGACGCGCGGGAACGACTGAGCCGCAGACACGTAGTAGCAGCGGCACGCGTCCTCACCACACGTCTAAGGCCGGTATTACACTATCAAATTTCTTTGGCCAATAACTTTGTCCAATATCTTTGTCAAAGATATTTGATAGTGTAATAGGGACTTTGTCAAATGTCGTCCAATATTTGATCAAATTTAGGGCCTCGCTGTATATTTGATCAAAGAAATCGCTTGTCTTCTGTTCACTGCAATGTGACATGTTACCACATGGAGCGCTAGCATCGCTGCAGCGTTCTGTCGTCTGTAGTGTTTTTATAACCATTGCCGGTAAATACAATTGGTGTGTGCCGACAACTACAGAATTAATAGATGCCTGAAGCTGATGAGGCGCTTTACAACGTGAGGCACCCTGAATACAAAAATAGATTAAGAAGATTGGAGACCTGACCTGACCTAACCTGACCTGACCTGACCTGACCTAACCTAACCTAACTCTCTCCTGTAGCAAGGAATTGGAGTGTTACAGTGAGCCTGTCTTCTGAAGATGTAGCAGCTCTTAAGTGAATAGTGTGCTTTTTGATATGATGATACACTTCACTGAGCACATACAGAAATGTATGCTCATCCATTCTTAAGTAATTGATGTACGACTTGACGTCTTCCACTGTAAGTTCACGTAACAAGTTTTGTTGAATGCTTTTATCGTGTCGTCGTAAAAGCCACCCAGATTAGATTAGTTTTTCGTTCCATAGATCCGTGCTGAGGAGATACTCGTGGATGTGGAACATGTCGATTTTTTTAAGCTGAAATGAAAATACTAATAGTATGAATAAATACAATACATCATTTGTTTCTATTAAAAATTTCGCCAATGCAGTAGAAGGAGTTGGCCAGTAGTAAGTCTTTCAGGCTCCTTTCAAACTGATCTTTATTTCTAACTAAATTTTTTATGTTTGCTGGCAAACTATTGAAGATTAGTGTTCCTGAGTAGTGGACCCCTTTTTGAACCCAAGTAAGTGCTTTTAAGTCCTTGTGCAGATCATTTTTGTTCCTAGTATTGTATCTATGAACTGAGTTGTTTGTTGGAAAAAGAGATATATTATTTACGACAAATTTCATTAAGAAGTAAATATACTGAGAGGCAGTAGTTAGTATACCCAGTTCTTTGAAGAGGTTTCTGCAGGACGTCCGTGAATTTACTCCACAAATAATACGTATTACACGCTTTTGGACACTGAAAACTTTTGTTTGACTTCAAGATTTACCCCAAAATATTATCCCATATGACATTATGGAATGAAAGTAGGCAAAGTATGCAGGCTTTTCCTTTTTTATGTTGCCTACGTCTGCTAACACTGGAATTGCAAACACAGATTTGTTAAGGCGTTTCTGCAGTTCTGTGGTGTGCTCCTCCCAACTGAATTTATTATCAAGTTGTAATCCCAGGAATTTAAGACTGTCAACCTCGTATGTATGGTTCCTTTTTTTCCCCCACTTCTTTTCCGCATGTGCGCACGGTGCAATTGCGGTACGTGCAACTGCTGTGGTTAATAACAAGTTGTTGTCAGCCATCTTGAACTTTGACGAAAAATTTGATGACAGTGTAATACTCCTTCTAGCGCTACGTCAAAGATCTTTGACAAATATATTTGACGAAATATTTGATCAAATCTTTGAAAAAGAAATTTGATAGTGTAATACCGGGCTAAAGGCCTGGGCAGACAGAATGCGGCCTGCCCGTCCGCCCTGTGGCCTTGAACCGCACCGTTGAATCGCTCGTTACTGTATGGCGGCGGTCACACAGAGTGCGGCTTTGACGCACCGGCAACCGGCCTGCCGCACCGGCCGCCGCCGGGTTGTCACAGATTAAAGGCCGGTTCCCTCTAGAGCGCGGCAGCGCGTCGTGCGGCAACGGCAGCGGCAAGCGTTTTCCGCTTTGACGCGGCGGCTCGCGGAATTGGCGTTCCCATCTGGAAGCGGCAGCCGCTAGCGGTAGCTAATGGACAGCCACTGAGGTGCGGGGTGGAACCACTGAAACGCCCGGTGCGTTTGATTAACTGCATCTTACACCTACATGAAGGAAGGACGAAGTTGGGTGAAGACATACCAATTTTTCATTTTCTGTACAATGTACTCTTTCACATATTTCATTATTCACGTTTTCTAATTTCACCATAAACAGATTTCATGACTACCGTTCATGATTGTTCACTATCTCCTAACACATTGAAACAATGTACGACAAAAGAGATTATTCAGATAGTTAAGCGAGACAAAAATTTAAAATGTAATACGGTAGCAGGTACACGAAAACAGTAAGAACAGAAAGGCTTGGGGGAATGGATGAAAGTGGAAGACACCTGATAGAATTTCGCACAGAGCATAATGTAATCATCGCCAGCACCTTGCTTAAGAATCATGAAAGAATAATACATATTTGGAACAAAGTTTTCGAAACCAGATCTTAAATTATAAGACATTTCCCGGTTCAGACGCTAACCTACAATAATTTATTGGTTACGAGCTGCAGTTTACAACTAAAGAGACAGTAAACGGTAGCAAATTAAGGAAACGGAACTTGAATAAGTCAAGACCCACAGTTTTTCGATAATCTTAAAGTTACCGTAATGCAACTACTGACTGAAACAAAGGAATGAATCCGCTAGAATACGAATGGATATTTTTGAGAGAAGAAGTGGTGAATGCAGCAGAGTATGTAAATGGGAAGAAGGTACAGTAGAAATCGTTAGATAAAACGTGATATATTAAATTTGGCAAGAGGGAAAAATATAAAAATGCAGCAAATAAAGTAGGCCATGGGAAATAGAAATGTCTAAACATGACGTTGACAGAAAGTCCAAAATTGCAACGCGATTTTGCACTTGGAAAACATAGGGGAATGAAAATGAGAAAGAACAAAGAAAACTTTGCTCAAAGGAGAAGCAACTGTCAAGAACTCATATGGCAAAGCCAGAACTAAGCAAATGAGAGAAGGCTAGAAAGTGGAAGGAATATGTAGAGAGGAGAGGGGGAGGGGTTGTACAAACTAACATAAGCACAATCTTAGATTCCTGTGAGATGTCTGAACACGAAAGGCAATACTGATTCTACCACTTAGCTAAGTAGACACACTGAAGAACTGCAAAACTGTGTTTATAGCATTTGCATGTTTAGAGAAAGGTTTTGACAATCTTAATTAAAACATTCTTTGAAGCTCTGGAGAGGTCATCGATAAAACACAGGGCCACAAGATTACCTACAACTTGTACAGAAACCAAACTGCATTTCTAAGACGTCAATGACTTGAAAGGGAAGCAGTAACTGAGAAGGCAGAAGTAGAGAGGATATAAAATAAAGACTGTGAATAGCAAGAAAAGCGTTCTGGAAAAGAAAATTTGTTCATATCGAATATAAATTCTAATGATTGGGTACTATTTTACAAAGGTATTTGTGTGGAGTGCAGTATTTGTGTGGAGTGCAGATTTGTATGTAAGTGAAACATGGGCGATGAACACTTCTGTCAAAAAGACAATGGACGCTTTCAAAACGTGGTGATCAATAAGAATGCTGAAGATTAGATCAGGATCGTGTAACTAAAGAAGAGGTATGGAATTAAATAGAGGAGGAAGAGGAAATTACGGCACAGCTTTGACTACAAGAGGGGTAAGTTGACAGGACATATTATGATGCGTCAAAGAGTGAGGACAAAGGGGTTGCATGATAGTAATCTGATAATAATCATCTGTTGAAATGCTATTCTACTATTTTCTCTATTAATGTAAGCAGTGAATTTACTCCTCCATGCACTCCTCCACAAAACATTTAAACCAAAACTGAAATCAGCTGAACACCAAATCTTTCAACCACTGTCTCACAACTAATGCATTCACTTTCAACGTTCTATAACTATCACTGGCTAGACACACACACATACAGATATAAGGAGAACACAAATAAACAAACATTAGTATTCAGCATACATCCCGGTGGTGTCAGGGATTTTCTCTGCCTCTTGATGACTGGGTGTTGTGTGATGTCCTTAGGTTAGTTAGGTTTAAGTAGTTCTAAGTTCTAGGGGACTGATGACCATAGATGTTAAGTCCCATAGTGCTCAGAGCCATTTGAACCATTTTTCAGTATATAATTCTTCAGGTTGGCAACATGTACAGAAACAAACCAAACAGGAAGGGACATGAGGTGAACATACTGTAGTTACGACTTCAAATCAGTGTTTTCGGTAAAATGTCTACAGCTAGTGACAGAAGGAAAAAGTGCGAACACGAAAATGTGGTTCAAATGGCTCTGAGCACTATGCGACTTAACTTCTGAGGTCATCAGTCGCCTAGAACTTAGAATTAATTAAACATAACTAACCTAACGACGTCACACACATCCATGCCCGAGGCAGGATTCGTACCTACGACCATAGCGGTCGCTCGGTTCCAGACTGTAGCGCTTAGAACCGCACGGCCACTCCGGCCGGTACGAAAATGTGCTTATGTTACATAATATAAGTTTCAGTTCAACCTCCAGCATGTGACCAGGTGAGGGGAAATGCAGATGTCCGCCCAAAACTCGATTCACTGTAAGTAATCAGTTATTCACATAAAAAAAGATGTGAACTGTTTTATAATCTTCATGTATCACATATCAAAACAAAACTGAATCATTCTAGATTCCACCGAAGATGCCTTAAAGTAAAAGGCGAAAAGCGTCTTGAACCAATAGAGTACACTGGATAAAGAAAAAAACGTTTGTTATTTACCAAAGGAAATAATCAATAGCTGTAGATACTTAGCAAATTACATCTTATGACATACCAGCAAATTAGTCTCGATTTAACTTCTCATTCCACATGCTATTAAATGTCGTTTAAAAAAATTCATCTACTCCTTCTGAGAAACTGTAGTTACTTTCATATCTCGGTAGATAAACAGATTTTGGATATCTATGATGCGACGAAATACATGACTTTTCGAAAGTTATCGTTTGCAAAAAAAAACACGTTCGATTTCTTGAACCGTTTACGAAATTTGCAGTTGAAACAAACACATGGTTTATGACGAGCAGGACGAAGTATCGGTCGCGTCGCGAGCGACCTGAGCGCGGCCACGGCACAGCCCGTCTGCCGACATATCATTCAATATCTCGAGAACGGTGGTAGCTATCGATCTGCTCTCAGCTTTAAAAACAATTTCGATATGTTGACTAAATTTCATATGCAATAATGTATTACGTAAAATGAACTGTATGCAAAGTCCACGCAATGCGTTTTTACCTCTGCACACTCATTAAAATTTCGTGTAAAGGTTTACGTAAATGCGATACAGCAAGTAACCACGACGAATAACGAAAAGAAATTCGGTCCTTTATCGAGAGAAGATATCAGGCTGTAACATGCCCAAGAATCAAATTTTTCTACCGAATAGTTTCCTTGGAATCGGATGATAAGTATCTCATAGCTGCTGCCGCGTCCGCGCCAGCGGTTCGGCGAAAGCTCGTGTGGCCCGGGGTGCCGTACCTGACGTCACGCTCATCGCGTTCTGTGATTGGCGGCGCGCACCTGGAGCGCAGCACGCGGCAGCGGAAGCGGTTCGACATGGGCAAACCGCGACGCAGAGCCCGCCGCGCCGTGCCGCTGACGCCATTTCCATGGCAACGACGCCGCTGACGCGCGGTTTTGACGCTCGGCAGCCCTAGTGGGAACCGGCCTTAAAGCGTGGCCAGACAGAATGCGGCCTACCGCTGCGACGGACAGGGCAGCGGGTGGCTGGCCACGTCAGCAGCCAGGGGCGCCACGCAGGAATCAGCCGGCCGGTCGCAGCGACTGTTGCTGCGTCACCTGTCAAGGCCGGTTCCCACTAGGGCTGCCGAGCGTCAAAACCGCGCGTCAGCGGCGTGGTTGCCATGGAAACAGCGTCAGCGGCACGGCGCGGCGGGCTCTGCGTCGCGGTTTGACCATGTCAAACCGCTTCCGCTGCCGCATGCCGCGCTCCAGGTGCGCGCCGCCAATAACAGAACGCGCTGAGCGTGATGTCAGGTGCGGAACCCCGGGCCACACGAACTTTCGCCGAAGCGCTGGCGCGGATGCGGCGGCAGCCATGAAGTACTTATCATCCGATTCCAAGGAAACTATTCGGTAGAAAAATTTGATTCTTGGGCATGTTACAGTCTGATATCTTCTCTCGATAAAGGACCGAATTTCTTTTCGTTATTCGTCGTGGTTACTTGCTGTATCGCATTTACATAAACCTTTACACGAAATTATAATGAGTGTGCAGACGTAAATACGCATTGCGTGGAATTTGCATACAGTTCATTTTACGTAATACATTATTGCATATGAAATTTAGTCAACATATCGAAATTGTTTTTAAAGCTGAGAGCAGAACGATAGCTATCACCGTTCTCGAGATATTGAATGATATGTCGGCGGACGGGATGTGCCGTGATCACGCACGGGTCGCTCGCGACGCGACCGGTACTTTGCCCTGTTCATCGTAAACCATATGGTTTTATCAACTGCAAATTTCGTAAACGGTTCAAGAAATCGAACGTGTTTTTTTTTGCAAACGATAACTTGTAAAAAGTCATGTATTTTGTCACATGATAAATATCCAAAATCTGTTTATCTACCGAGCTATGAAAGTAACTACATTTTCTCAGAATGGATAGATGAATTTTTTTAAACGGCATTTAATAGCATGTGGAATGAGAAGTTAAACCGAGACTAATTTGCTGGTATGTCATAAGATGTAATTTATAAGTACACTCCTGGAAATGGAAAACAGAACACATTGAGACCAGTGTGTCAGAACCACCATACTTGCTCCGGACACTGCGAGAGGGCTGTACAAGCAATGATCACACGCACGGCACAGCGGACACACCAGGAACCGCGGTGTTGGCCGTCGAATGGCGCTAGCTGCGCAGCATTTGTGCACCGCCGCCGTCAGTGTCAGCCAGTTTGCCGTGGCAAACAGAGCTCCATCGCAGTCTTTAACACTGGTAGCATGCCGCGACAGCGTGGACGTGAACCGTATGTGCAGTTGACGGACTTTGAGCGAGGACGTATAGTGGGCATGCGGGAGGCCGGGTGGACGTACCGCCGAATTGCTCAACACGTGGGGCGTGAGGTCTCCACAGTACATCGATGTTGTCGCCAGTGGTCGGCGGAAGGTGCACGTGCCCGTCGACCTGGGACCGGACCGCAGCGACGCACGGATGCACGCCAAGACCGTAGGATCCTACGCAGTGCCGTAGGGGACCGCACCGCCACTTCCCAGCAAATTAGGGACACTGTTGCTCCTGGGGTATCGGCGAGGACCATTCGCAACCGTCTCCATGAAGCTGGGCTACGGTCCCGCGCACCGTTAGGCCGTCTTCCGCTCACGCCCCAACATCGTGCAGCCCGCCTCCAGTGGTGTAGCGACAGGCGTGAATGGAGGGACGAATTGAGACGTGTCGTCTTCAGCGATGAGAGTCGCTTCTGCCTTGGTGCCAATGATGGTCGTATGCGTGTTTGGCGCCGTGCAGGTGAGCGCCACAATCAGGACTGCATACGACCGAGGCACACAGGGCCAACACCCGGCATCATGGTGTGGGGAGCGATCTCCTACACTGGCCGTACACCACTGGCGATCGTCGAGGGGACACTGAATAGTGCACGGTACATCCAAACCGTCATCGAACCCATCGTTCTACCATTCCTAGACCGGAAAGGGAACTTGCTGTTCCAACAGGACAATGCACGTCCGCATGTATCCCGTGCCACCCAACGTGCTCTAGAAGGTGTAAGTCAACTACCCTGGCCAGCAAGATCTCCGGATCTGTCCCCCATTGAGCATGTTTGGGACTGGATGAAGCGTCGTCTCACGCGGTCTGCATGTCCAGCACGAACGCTGGTCCAACTGAGGCGCCAGGTGGAAATGGCATGGCAAGGCGTTCCACAGGACTACATCCAGCATCTCTACGATCGTCTCCATGGGAGAATAGCAGCCTGCATTGCTGCGAATGGTGGATATACACTGTACTAGTGCCGACATTGTGCATGCTCTGTTGCCTGTGTCTATGTGCGTGTGGTTCTGTCAGTGTGATCATGTGATGTATCTGTCCGCAGGAATGTGTCAATAAAGTTTCCCCTTCCTGGGACAATGAATTCACGGTGTTCTTATTTCAATTTCCAGGAGTGTATCTACAGCTATTGATTATTTCCTTTGGTGAGTAACAAACGTTTTTTTCTGTATCCAGTGTACTTTATTGGTTCAAGACGTGTTTCGCCTTTTACTTTAAGGCGTCTTCGGTGGAATCTACAACGATTCAATTTTGTTTTGATATGTGATACTTGCAGATTATAAAACAGTTCACATCTTTTTTTACGTGAATAACTGATTACTTACAGAGAATCGAGTTTTTGGCGGACATCTGCATTTCCCATCACCTGGTCACATGCTGGACCCTTTGTCCTCACTCTTTGACACCTCATAATATGTCCGGTCAACTTACCCCTCTTGTAGTCAAAGTTGTGCCGTAATTTCCTCTTCCTCCTCTACTTAATTCCATACCTCTCCTTTAGTTACAAGATCCTCATATCTAATCTTCAGCATTGTTACTGATCACCACGTTTTGAAAGCGTCCATTGTCTTCTTCACAAAACTGTTCATCGCCCACGTTTCACTTACATACAAGGCTGCACTCCACTCAAATACCGCACTCCACACAAATACCTTTGTAAAATAGTACCCAATCATTAGAATTTATATTCGATATGAACAAATTTTCTTTTCCAGAACGCTTTTCTTGCTATTCACAGTCTTTATTTTATATCCTCTCTACTTCTGCCTTCTCAATTACTGCTTCCCTTTCAAGTCATTGAAGTCATAGAAATGCAGTTTGGTTTCTGTATAAGTTGTAGATAATCTTGTGGCCCTGTGTTTTATCGATGACCTCTCCAGAGCTTCAAAGAATGTTTTAATTAATATTGTCAAAACCTTTCTCTAAACATGCAAATGCTATAAACACAGTTTTGCAGTTCTTCAGTGTGTCTACTTAGCTAAGTGGTAGGATCAGTATTGCCTTTCGTGTTCAGACATCTCACAGGAATCTAACATTGTGCTTATGTTAGTTTGTACAACCCCTCCCCCTCTCCTCTCTACATATTCCTTTCGCTTTCTAGTCTTCTCTTACTTGCTTAGTTTTGGCTTGCCAAATGAGTTCTTGACAGTTGCCTCTCCTTTGAGCAAAGTTTTCTTTGATCTTTCTCATTTTCATTCCCCTATGTTTTCCAAGTTGCAATTTTGGACTTTCTGTCAACGTCATGTTTAGACATTTCTATTTCCCACGGCCTACTTTATTTGCTGCATTTTTATATTTTCCCCTCTTATCAAATTTAATATATCACGTTTTATCTAAAGATTTCTACTGTACCCTCTTCACATTCACATACTCTGCTGCATTCACCACTTCTTCTCTCAAAGATATCCATTCGTATTCTAGCGGATTCCTTCCTCTGTTTGACTCAGTCGTTGCATTGCGGTAACTTTAAGATTGTCGAAAAACTGTGGGTCTTGACTTATTCAAGTTCCATTTCCTTAATTTGCTACTGTTTACTGTCTCTTTAGTTGTAAACTGCAGCTCATAACCAATAAATGTCTTATAATTTAAGATCTGGTTTCGAAAACTTTGTTCCAAATAGGTATTATTCTTTCATGATTCCTAAGCAAGGTGCTGGCGATGATTACATTATGCTCTGTGCGAAATTCTATCAGGTGGCTTCCACTTTCATCCCTTCCCCCAAGCCTGTGTGTTCCTACTGTTTTCCTGTACCTGCTACCGTATCACATTTTAAATTTTTGTCTCGCTTAACTGTCTGAATAATCTCTTTTGTATACACTGTTTCAATGTGTTAAGAGATAGTGAACAATCATGAATGGTAGTCATGAAATCTGTTTATGGTGAAATGAGAAAACATGAATAATGAAATATGTGAAAGAGTACATTCTACAGAAAATGAAAAATTAGTATGTCTTCACCCAACTTCATCATTCCTTCGTGTAGGTGTAAGATATAGTTAATCAAACGCACCGGGCGTTTCAGTGGGTCCCGCCCCGTACCTCAGCGGCTGTCCGTCATTGGCTACTGCTAGCGTATGCCGCTTCCAGATCGGAACGCCAATTCCACGAGCCGCCGCGTCAAAGCGGAAAACGCTTGCCGCTGCCGTTGCCGCACGACGCGCTGCCGCGCTCTAGTGGGAACCGGCCTTTACACTGTGAAGGCGCCGAACCCCATTATTAAGCCTGGATGCCTTGGCGTTGGACGATTTGGAAGCTTCACGCGGGACACGGTATCTGTGTACTGAACTAGAGTCCGACGAAAATAGGTTCTTCAAATATTTTCGTATGTCGCGAGAATGTTTCGAGGAACTGCATCGCCTGGTAAAAAGGTAGCACCGAGAAGTGCAAAACGAACTGGAGTAAGCCAATTGATACAAGGCACAGACTAGCCATTTCTTTGAGGTAAGTTTTACCATTTGTAGCCTCTTTGTGCTTCATGCAGAAGTCATACAAATTATTCCATTTCAGTTTTGCTGTATCATATGAAAGGTTCGGCAGAAGAAAGTGCTATCCCACAACGGAGTTACGAGTGGAGTGATAAATTTATCTGCAGTGTTTACAAACACAGGAAACGATAGTAGTAACATCTAGTTCCATATGTCCCGCTAGAAAATACTTTCTACAAAATAGATTGTTTTGTTTCATTGTATTCATAACATTGGCATTGAATTTAAACAAACATATCTTTGGTCGTTAAGTTATCTATTCGTTCTATCGGAATAATTTATTTTAATCTTTTTCAGTTACTTGGCTACAGGCGACAGTCGCCAGACCATAGCATTTTCATTTCGGTTAGGACGTTGAACAGCCTCAGAAATTGTGATCGAAGTGTGCCAGGCATTATGGACTACAACAGAGATGTGGAAGAAACCTGAAGAAGGATTTCTAGAACTTTGGGGGTTTCCGAACTGCCATGGAAGCATAGATGGAAAGCATATCAGGTTAAAATGCCCGAAGGATAGTGGATCCCAGTTCTTCTGTTAAAAACAATTCTTTTCTCTAGTTCTCCTGGCGGTCGTTGATCAATACTACAATTTTACAGTAGTTGATATTGGAAGTTATGGACGTCACAGTGACAACACTATTTCTGAGAATTCAGCTTTCTATCAAGAGTTTATCGAGGGAAAAAGTATTCTACCTCCAAATCAGGATCGCATGTATCATGGAAAAGGTTGTATTCTCTCACCTCCTCTATATGTCTTTCTGTGTCCATGATGCATGCACTACGAGCTGCAAACCAAAAACCGCCTCACGCCGCTGCTTCCAGTGTGACCACAGAGCAGTTGAGTACGCCAACAGAGGCAAGCAGCCGCTTCGGCTTGCAGCGAATCTGTAATCTGTGACAACCTAGCGGCGGGCGGTGCGGCAGGCCAGTTGCAGGTGCGTCAAAGTCGCACGCTGTGTTACTGCCTCCACACAATAACAAGTGATTCAACAATGCGGCCTACCGGCTGCTGTTCAAGGCCACAGGCCGGACGGCCAGGCCGCATTCTGTCTGGCCAGGCCTTTACAGATTCGCCTCTAGCCGGAGCGGCTGCTTGCCTCTGTTGGCGCATTCAACTGCTCTGATGTCACACTGGAAACAGCGGCGTGAGGCAGTTTTTGGCTCTGAGCACTATGGGACTTAACATCTGAGGTCATCAGTCCCCTAGAACTTAGAACTACTTGAACCTAACTAACCGAAGGACATCACACACATCCATGCCCAAGAAGGATTCGAACCTGCGACCATAGCAGTCGTGCGGTTCCGGACTGAAGCGCCTAGAACCGCTCGACCACCGCGGCCGGCGGGACAGTTTCTGTCTTGCAGCTCGTAGCACACGCATCATGGACACAGAAGGACTTATAGAGGAGGTGAGAGAATACAACTTTTTGTATGATACGTGCGATTCTCATTACAAGAAAATTCTGAAGAAGGCTGAAGCTTGGAGGGATAGAGCTACTAAAGTGGATCAAAATGGTAAATATTTTTGCAAAATTTTAAGTTCCACAGAAGCAAAAATGTAGTAAAGTATATTATTAAGTACTGGAATTCATCTAGCGTAAATTACAACTTAAAGCATCTGGAAGTATGTAAGCAACAATGCCATCAAAATGGAAAACAACAAATAGTAAGTGGAAAGAGAAAAGTACCGTTGCCTTTGTTAAAATCGACCTTGAAGTATGGTAATTGTGTTCCATTTAAACGAAACTTCATTGTCTCTCCCTCGTTGTATATTTTGAGGTCGTGAGTTATTCCCATGCTTGTTTTTAACGCTAAACACTCTTTCCTAATACATCATCATCATCAGTGTTCTGCCAAAAGGCAGGTTTTCACGTGGTTCTTCTCCAGGCTGTCCGGTCTTCTGTCATTCTCTTCAGGTCTTCATAATTTCCTCTTCCCTTTTTGTCGTCTATCACCTTGTATCTCCTTCTTCGTGTAAGTCTTCTCCCACAAACCAATCCTTCCAAAGCACGTGCTAGCAAGCACTCCCTTCTCAATGAATGTCCCAACCAGTTCTTTTTCCTTTCTCTTACAACCTTCAGCAGAAATCATCACTCACCAATCCTTTCCAATACTCTTTCATTACTCACTCTTTCCATCCAGCTTATTCTCTCCATTCTCCTCCACATCCACATCTCAAATGCTTCTAACATTTTTTCATCCTCTCATCTTAGCGTCCATGTTTCTGCCCCAAATACTGCCATACTCCAGACAAAACATTTATCAAGCGTTTTCCTTAGACCTTTATCTAATTTGCCACATAAGAGTCTCCTCTTTCTGTTGAATGCCTCCTTCGCTATGGCAATTCGAATTTTCATCTCCTTGTGACATCTCAAGTCTTCAGTTTTTGTGCTTCCAAGATATTTAAATGCACTTACTTGGCTAATGGTACTTTGTCTTATTTTAATACTGGACAGTCTGCATCTTGTACTGATGACGATACTCGTTGTTCTTGCTGTGTTTATTTGCATCCCATATTCCACAGAAGCTTCATTCAGATAGTTTAGCATGTTATTCACTGTCCGCTCACTTTCTGCCACTAATACCATGTCATCAGCAAATCTTATACATTCTATTCTCTTTCCACCAACAGATATTTCTATTTTCCCATCCAAGCCTTTCGCAATAATCACTCCAATGTATACGTTAAACAACACTGGGGAAAGGCAAGAACCTTGTCTAACACCTCGGCCAATGCTGCTTCCTTCTGACATTACATTTCCAGTCCTTGTCCTTACTTTCTGGTGTAAATATAGATTCTTTATCAGTCATCTCTCTTTCTAATCTACTCCTTTCCTCTTCAAAATATCCATCAGCTTGTTCCACTGAACTCTGTGAAAAGCCTTTTTCTAAATCTATAAGAACAGCAAAGATTTCTCTACCTTCTTCCATATATCTTGCACCTATATTTCTTAACAGGCGAATAGCATCTCTTGTTCCTTTTCCTCTTCTAAATCTGAACTGCTCCTCTGCAATTCCTCTATCCATCTTGCCATACAGCCTTCTCTTGAACACTCTCAGCAAGACTTTTGCTGCATGATAAATTAGACTGATAGTGCGGTGCTCTTTACATTTTTTAGTGTTTCTCTTTTTCACTATTGGTATCACAACTGTTGCACGGAAGTCCTCAGGCCATTCCCCTTTGTCATACAGCTCGTTCAGAGGTAGACTCTTTCTTTTCTTGCCTTGTTTCCCAGACTCTTCAACAGTTCTGCTGGCAAAACATCAATTCCATATGCCTTCCTATTCTTCATCTCCTTCAGCGCCTTTTCTACTTCTGCTTCCAAGATGGTGAATCCCTTTGTATCTTCTGGCACATATTGCTCCTCTTCAACCATAATCTCGCTTTGCATTTCATCCCCCTTATACAAATTAAAGTAATATTTCCGATATTATGAGAAATATACATCACATAATTTTATCAACGATCAAAAAAAAAAATGGTTCAAATGCTCTGAGCACTATGGGACTTAACTTCTGAGGTCATCAGTCCCGTAGAACGTAGCACTACTTAAACCTAACTAACGTAAGGTTATCACACACATCCATGCCCCAGGCAGGATTCGAACCTGCGACCGTAGCGGTCGCGCGGTTCCAGACTGAAGCGCCTAGAACCGCTCGGCCACACCGGCCAGCTACCAATGATCGAAAACATTGTTGTTTGCTTGACATTTACAGTCACTAAAGAACTTGCCGACTGAGTTTTGTATGGATAACACAGAAATAGGATACTGTATGTATCTTCGCAGATGTGTCGCTTGGTTATCTTTCCTTTAAAGGTATTCTGTTACTCTAATGTGTTATTATAGTAACAACGAAACTGCCTTTGTTGAAAATGCGACATGTCTTGTTCTGCATTTTATTGCCTTATGAGATACTGCAGAGAATGTTTCCATGGATATGACAGGCTCAGCTTGTTAAGGGTTCTTATATAGTTCGATATTTTAATACCCATTTGTTTTACTGCCATGAAATGGTAGAATGATCTATTTCAGGTGTAAATTCTACCGTGCAAGTTTTGTCAACTTGCCAAGTATGTGAAACAAATCTTTGCTGACAAAGAAAATAAATAATGGCTAGAATAATTGAAGACTGTTAATACTAGAGGACCATATGCGGAAAGAGAATTTCATATCCGAGTGGGAATAGTAGCATATTATCAGAGGCATCTTCATATGATATTAACATTAGGGATCTCTTTACTTCAGACATCTGCCATAAGCAATATTTTCTTTATACACTCCTGGAAATTGAAATAAGAACACCGTGAATTCATTGTCCCAGGAAGGGGAAACTTTATTGACACATTCCTGGGGTCAGATACATCACATGATCACACTGACAGAACCACAGGCACATAGACACAGGCAACAGAGCATGCACAATTTCGGCACTAGTACGGTGTATATCCACCTTTCGCAGCAATGCAGGCTGCTATTCTCCCATGGAGACGATCGTAGAGATGCTGTATGTAGTCCTGTGGAACGGCTTGCCATGCCATTTCCACCTGGCGCCTCAGTTGGGCAAGCGTTCGTGCTGGACGTGCAGACCGCGTGAGACGACGCTTCATCCAGTCCAAAACATGCTCAATGGGGGGACATATCCGGAGATCTTGCTGGCCAGGGTAGTTGACTTACACCTTCTAGAGCACGTTGGGTGGCACGGGATACATGCGGACGTGCATTGTCCTGTTGGAACAGCAAGTTCCCTTGCCGGTCTAGGAATGGTAGAACGATGGGTTCGATGACGGTTTGGATGTACCGTGCACTATTCAGTGTCCCCTCGACGATCACCAGTGGTGTACGGCCAGTGTAGGAGATCGCTCCCCACACCATGATGCCGGGTGTTGGCCCTGTGTGCCTCGGTCGTATGCAGTCCTGATTGTGGCGCTCACCTGCACGGCGCCAAACACGCATACGACCATCATTGGCACCAAGGCAGAAGCGACTCTCATCGCTGAAGACGACACGTCTCCATTCGTCCCTCCATTCACGCCTGTCGCGACACCACTGGAGGCGGGCTGCACGATGTTGGGGCGTCAGCGGAAGACGGCCTAACGGTGTGCGGGACCGTAGCCCAGCTTCATGGAGACGGTTGCGAATGGTCCTCGCCGATACCCCAGGAGCAACAGTGTCCCTAATTTGCTGGGAAGTGGCGGTGCGGTCCCCTACGGCACTACGTAGGATCCTACGGTCTTGGCGTGCATCCGTGCGTCGCTGCGGTCCGGTCCCAGGTCGACGGGCACGTGCACCTTCCGCCGACCACTGGCGACAACATCGATGTACTGTGGAGACCTCACGCCCCACGTGTTGAGCAATTCGGCGGTACGTCCACCCGGCCTCCCGCATGCCCACTATACGCCCTCGCTCAAAGTCCGTCAACTGCACATACGGTTCACGTCCACGCCGTCGCGGCATGCTACCAGTGTTAAAGACTGCGATGGAGCTCCGTATGCCACGGCAAACTGGCTGACACTGACGGCGGCGGTGCACAAATGCTGCGCAGCTAGCGCCATTCGACGGCCAACACCGCGGTTCCTGGTGTGTCCGCTGTGCCGTGCGTGTGATCATTGCTTGTACAGCCCTCTCGCAGTGTCCGGAGCAAGTATGGTGGGTCTGACACACCGGTGTCAATGTGTTCTTTTTTCCATTTCCAGGAGTGTACATTCTACAAGGCTACATTACTGGTACATTTTTTCATTTGCAGCTGAGACCTCGAAAACGAAGTGGAGGAACTTGAGAAATACCTACGTCAAACACAAGAAGGTGGTAAAAGGTACTACTGGCCAGAGTTTGAAACGGTACAGATCATGGCCGTGGAGTGAACACATGAGGTTCATGGACTGTGCTCTGGAAGCACGACCAACAACATCAACTATTCCTTGCTCAAGAGAGGCCGTCACATGTGACAGCAAAAGACACTCACAGTCAGGTGAGCACTCATCAGACACCACAATTTTTTCTCAGCCAGAGTTGCTAACACATGAGTATGGAGGAGAATCTCAGGAGCAGTGCACAGAAGTTTTGGAACCATCTTCAGCACGAAAGAAGAAAACCGGTAAAAAAATGAGAAAGCAAGGACTAAGTGCTGATGCTGAGTGTATAGTTAGTTACTTGCAAAAGAAACATCAGTACAAGGATAAGCATGGTGAAGTTGATCCTTTATTTTTAAGCTATGCCGAAACACACAAACGTCTTACAGTTAGATCACAAGCTTAGCTTGAAGTGCAACTGGCACAATTATTTGCGGAGGCTGAGCTCGAGGAGTTTGATGAACAACAGCCAACACATGTCTCTCAAAGCGTTTCAATAGACTCGGCCCATGTTGATTTCTGTGAACCCGCTGCATTTGGTGGTGCAAATAGTGGCACATCAACTGACGATGTAGGTCAGGACATGAATCCTGATAAAATCACCCTCACACAACTTTCAGCATTTCAGATTTTTCACATGTAAAAGCTCTGTACTTGTGTGATTTATATTTGTATAGAAATAATAATAACATTTTGTAAACCAATTGCTATAGTAAATGGAATACACAAAATATTGAACTTTTCTAAAGAATCTCCTTGTCTTTCTGTTCTCACATACTGGCCCTTTCGGAGTTTATCATAGCTTCATTGCTTTTGACACAAATGCGTTGTGATGAAAAACTGATCGAAACACTTGGTAGATATTCGAAAGCAATTGCATAATAATATGTTTATAACACAATTGTAATTAAAATTTGAGGTAATCAAATTTATGTCCATGTCGTATTAGCTTATCTTCTGTTGAAATAATCAGCAAAATGTTCACGAACTTGAATTGCAGCAATAGGTGAATGTCGATTAGTTGATCCAATATCTACGAATGCATGTATTGGCTTGCACTTTTCTTCACTTTCAGAAGGTGGGTCTTCTTTGTTATTACTTGATATAACGTAATTGTGCAAACAACAAGCCGCTTTAACAATATGTTCTGCAGTTTCAACATCGGTTTCTATGGCTCTTAAAAATATGCGTCGTTTCATTGCCAACATACCAAAGGCATTTTCCATTACACGACGTGATCAGCTGAGCCAGGCATTGAATTGCTTCTTCTTTGCATGATTGATTACTGCAGGTTTTGGATATGGTATCAGTAAATAAGTCTGAAGTGCAAAACCTTCGTCACCAACGAAAACATGAGGAACAGAGATGTCTGTACTCGGTAGTGGCTTTGGAGGTAGAATACTTTTGCCCTCGATATAGTGTTGACAGGAAGCTGAATTCTCAGAAATAGTGTTGTCACTGTGACGTCCATAACTTCCAATATCAACTACTGTAAAATTGTAGTATGGATCAACGACCGCCAGGAGAACTAGAGAAAAGAATTGTTTGTAACAGAAGAACTGGGATCCACTATCCTTCGGGCATTTTAACCTGATATGCTTTCCGTCTGTGCTCCCAAGGCAGTTCGGAACCCGTTAAAGTTCTAGGAATCCTTCTTCAGATTTCTTCCACATCTCTGTTGTAGGAGTAGGTAAATACTTGGGCTGCAGAACGGTCCATATATACTGGTACACTTCTTTCACAATTTCTAAGACTGTTCAACGTCTTAACCGAAAAGAAAAAGCTATTGTGTAGTGACTGTCACCTGTAGCCAAGTATCAGGAAAAGATAAAAATAAATTATGCAGATAGAACGAATAGATAAGTTAACGACCAAAGATATGTTTGTTTAAATTCAATGACAATGTTATGAATACAATGAAACAAAACAATCTATTTAGTTGGAAGTTTCCTCTAGCGGAGACATATGGAACTAGATGTTACTTTCGTTTGCTGTATTCGTTGGAGATAAATGTATCGCTCCACATTGTGGGATAGCACTTTCCTCCGCCGAACCTTTCACATGATACAGCAAAACTGAAATATAATAATTTATATGACTTCTGCACGAAGCACAAAGAGGCCACAAATGGTAAAACTACGTATTAATTCGATGGAATAGCAGACTCACAAGTAATAATATACATTCATACAAGTAAGAAATAGGGGTTGCCACGCTTTAAACGTCAACTAAACATTATAGCGACTCAATCCTGTAGTGTAAACTTTTTTAATCTTAAACTAGTAACGCAAGCAAGCAAAGCAGTGATAGTTGCCACTAGTCTTTGCCTCGTATCAATTGGCTTTCTCCAGCTCGTTGTGCACTTCTCGGTGCTCCCTTTTATCAGGAGATGCAGTTCCTCGAAATATTCTCGCGACATACGAAAATATTTGAAGAACCTATCTTCGTCAGACTCTAGTTCAATACCCAGCGATGATATTCTCGTAAGCTTTATCTCTTTCTATTAATGTCGTGCACCCAACATTTCCTCTTCTTGGTGCGATTTCGCATCGCTAATGCGAGGAGTAGTTCTTCCTAGTCCGAGCTACTCATTTCTGCACTTAAAAAACAAAAAAAATATGAACTCGCGCAGAGATAACGTGTCCCACGTGAAGCTTCCAAATCGTCCAACGCCAAGACAATCGCGCACGCATGCAAGCTTGATAATGGGGGTCGTCCCTTTCCACAGTGTAACAGGTGACGCAGCAAGAGTCGCTGCGGCCGGCCGGCCGGCAGTTGCCTGTGTGGTGCCCCTGGCCGCTGACGGGCTCGGCCACCCGCTGCACATGCCCGTCGCAGTGGCAGGCCTCATTCTGTCCGGCCAGGCCTTACGTCGGCCGCATTCGACTGTACACAGCGGGGTCCCAGTGAAATTGGACTGGTCAGAAGCAGTCAGCGAAAATGAGCACTTGTTTCTCTATGTGTGTGGGTGTATTTTGTGCTTACTTACCAAATATACGCTTAAAGAAGCTTGTACAGGGTCTATCAAAACGAAATAAATATGCGAAAAATCCGCCTCAGTTGCGAAATGTTACTGGTCTTTACCCAGGTTTCAGCTAATCCAGCCTTCTTCAGAAGCATAAAATAAACTAATACATGCCAGAATAAGGCATCATCATTCATAAAAAGCTAAAGTACCGTGGTACCATGTCAAGCTACGTTACCTAGCTGAGGAACAGCCCCGGTCCCATTTCGTGGAAAGCAGTCGGTTAGCCGCGGACGCAAAGGTATGAAAAATAAGCTTTCTGAGTTTTGGCGACTCCATGTTGTCCTGTGCACCACGACCAGATAACAGGTTTACTTGAAAAAAAGAGACAGCATTGGTCGTATATTTTTTACTATTGCAAAATCGATTTTCTGTCACTGAGTGACCATCTTCAGTGAGTCTATGTGATCGCCGTAAGCTTAGTGACAACAGTGCATCCCAATTTAAATTATACAATATAGCACTGAAGATGGTCACTCAGTGACAGAAAATCGATTTTGCAATAGTAAAAAATATACGACCAATGCTGTCTCTTTTTTTCAAGTTTCTGAGTTTTCCTGTCACCAAAAGACAAAATTCGTTGTATATGTTTATTAGTTTCAGAAATACAGACGTGTCAAATCGGATGGTTCTTTTCATTAAACCTTCTAGATCTTGTGAATGAGAGGAAGCTGCCGCTTTCACTCAAATGAAACGGCCCCTGTGTCGACTGGAGACATCTACCTGTGAAATTTTGCAGGTAACAGTACAGATACTTACACGAAACGTTTGTGTGTTCACTATATGTGAATAGTACAATGAGCTCAATGAGCTCTCTGTTGCTACACGCTTTTCGTGAATTATTTTACGATACACTTCAGGAGTATTGCTATAACATTAACACCGTACAATATTTTTTTTTAGGGGGACATCATCTTTTCCTTTGAGTCTATGAAATGTTCCTCAGATTGCATAGTTTCCCAGAAATCTGAAATTCTATCATTTCGTAACTGTGTGCTGAGTAGCTGTAAGAATGTACTGAAACATTTGCATGTTTCTCCTGTAGTACAGTGTACTCTCCATAATCCGCGGTAATTGGGAATTGAAGAACTCTGGATAATCGAATTCCGAGGAGACCCGCAATTAAAGTACAGAGTAATGCACTAGAGTAGTTCGAAAACAAAAGTGAAATACGTCATAATTAAAATTAATAAACTATGTTTATAATAAACTCTACTTTATTCATCGGGTTACGTGCAAGAATATAATACTTACGAAGACTAGAGTGCAAACCAATTTCACGTTACATGACACTACTCTGAAACAAAATAGTCTCAAACTGATTTCTGTCGCAGTGAGGTAGCTTGTATCTTACACATCGCACTAGGACTTTTATGCAACACCAACCTCTCTGGTAGTCCAGTAACCCTTTGGCCAATTGACTGATCACAGTTTCCGGAATCAGAGGAATGTTGTCGTTCTAGCCACTATCATTCACCTCCTCGGATATCCCATATACTCGCTAAACAATAGCAGTCTCACAACATTTCATGACCAGGTTCTGTGCGGTCCTCTTACAAGAATTCAGATACATTTTCTTTGTCAACAGTTTCCGTGTGCTGGCGTAAGCTGTCGCCAGCACACCTGTCGGTAAAGATGTAGCGCCAAGATCGATAGTAAGCACTCGATCAAGTGCGCCTATCAGGAGAGAGGCCACAGACAGACTTGCAAGCGACAAGCCGCCAACGCCGTCTCGACCGCAAGTATTTTCGCGACTGCCTCTGAACACAAGGTCTCAGTCTCTGACGCACTAAGTCACTGTCACTGGCTGAGTCTAGTTACGCATCTGTCATTAATTGCAGAGCAGCCTTAGGCTACGACAGTACATAATGGGACTTGTACTTCACCAGCATTGAGGCTAACATGGACTATCATTGAAGAGCTTGTACCACAACACATGCACTTTGTTAAAGTTAAGTAGCAGCTATCTGTTCATGTAAATGAAGTACTGTAGTAATCCGCATGTGCATTTGTGTTGTAGAAAGAACATACCAGCCACCCATAACATTCTCTACCTTGTTTCCTACTGTACAAGGCTCTACAGTGGAGATGAGGACACTACGTTCAAACCCTGGAGTACTTTTCGAAACAGTAGGTACTGTTGCTGTCTTCTTCAGCATCGGAACCACTGATTTCATCCAATTTAGGATTAATTATTTTCCGTGACTTGGCTATGGTTGATTGTTTTCTTATGCCACGCCTTCTGCACTTCATAAATAGCGCCTACTTAGTCACTTGTTTCCAAAATGTTTCAAAATGGCTGCCCTCATCAAGACGTTTTGTAGCAGATTTCCTCTATAAATTTTCTTCATGGAAGCAATAACACCCTGATACATTGGCTGAATTAAGGTTGTCATGTTAGGGGGTAAATATTTCACAAATATGATCCCTTCATCTGATTTTAGAACTTTACTTTCGGATGCGATAGTGCATTCTCCGGTAAGAATACAGCCCTTGCAAGAAGACCCTCCAACATTATATTTTTCGCACCTGTGGCACAAAGAAACTATAAAATCATGTTTGAAATATTGTGTATTACACCCGTACACCCTTTCTGGTGAAAATAATGAACAGGTGAATTGTGCATTTCTTTTTCTGTGACACAGTGCACTTTTACAGCTTTACCTATTATACCAATCTAAACTTCATGTGATCCCATACCATTAGCACAGGACAACACAGTTATCCTTTTCGTACTTGATTTATAACCACGCGCACTACGCTCTGTCTCGAAAGCTAAGCTCTTTGTTAGCAGACACTTCCAAAACATCCGGGTTTTGTCCGTGTTGTATATTTGCTCCAGCATTAAATTTTCTCGTGCAGTTAAGCTCACGGAAATCATTACAGAATTCAGAAGCAGCCTTATTATCTGCATTTAACTTCTCTTCTTAGACGGCAATCTCCTGGATACCGTGATGCTATTTAAATCTTGTTACCCAGCCGGTAGATGCATTAAAGTCTCCTTCAATCGCCAATGCTTTGAAGAAAAGTTGTCCTTTTTGGGCCAGACAGTTGTGTGTCATCTGCTCTTTTCTGCTGAAACCATTCCAGCACGGCTTTATCCAGTTCTGCGTATGTAGAGATTTCCATAGCCTCCCACTTTGACAGCAGACTGAGCTATTCTGTCTTTGTTTTTCCGAATATCACGATCGTAGAATCTCACACACTGTATATCAGTGCCAGATTCCGCATATCAATACTGCTCTCTCTGGGTTTGTGTTTTTGTTACGGCGTAAAGACAGCGCCGGCACGCCAGTCGGGAACGACAGAGAAGAGACGGCTGTGAAAAGAGGTCAGCCAATCGCACGCAGGCCGACCTCCCTACAGGACGAGAACGCGACAGCACCGGCTCCTAGGAGAAGAGGACACAAGCGCCGCGCCCAACTGGTGGCAGCCCACCTCAATAGCACCGTAAATGTTAGCCACTTCTTTGGCCATATCTACGGAGCACGAAGTTGTGTTTATCTATTCAGAAGAAGACTGATTATTTTGAATGTCACCCTCTGCTTGCGACACATTTCTGTAATCAAAGTAATTGCATTTGTCTAGTTGTAATAAAACTCATTTCAGCCGTGTATCGACTCGTGCTACAACTTGTGTTTAAATAGCATTGGTTTTCCTTTTCTTCCCCTGACATGTTTGTTTGATATGTTGTCTGTCATTAAGTGGCTGCTTGGTTCTCTTTTCCGTCTGATATCGATATCTGTGTTTTTGCTTCCGGGAAACTGCTATGGAGTAAGTGAGATCTTTGACCGGTGGTAACTTCGCGTGGTGGCGCGGAAGTAGGGGCGTGCGCTCAGAGAGTCAGGAGGACACGAGAGGGCAGTTTGGCTCGCCAGCGCGGACCAGGCGTGGTCGGTTGCACCGAGTCGCTACGTGATGTATGTCGATTGTGTGTTATGAGCGGGCCGAGTTGACGGAAGAGCTCCGCGCGGGTTGGTTGTATACAGAATCGCCCCACGAGTAGTTGCTGTTCATTTCACCTTGGTGGGACGTTAACAAACTTCTTTAAGTCCTCCCTTTCAACACTGGAGTTTGAAAAGGAGACACCTGACATGAAGGAGCGGTCACTACCCGTCAACGTTGCAGAGAAGACGTGGACTCCGGTGACAGAGCGTGTTGTCGCGTGACCGTGGCGTGTCGGGTACACTGGCGACGCGTGCGCGGTCGGATGTGTGGATCCTTGCCATCGGAGGTCGTGTACTGCCTGTTCGAGCATAATTGCACATTAAGTTCGTGGAAGGTTTAATCATGAAGTAATACGTTAGCGTAACCAGTGTCTCTTCTGCCTTGTGGCCTCCGGCGATCGGGTTTCCTGTCCCCTGCACCGGCGTAATTGAAGACAGTGATCTTTCCTCCTCCTCTCGTTACTGCCAGATGGGAGGTGTAGTTTTGGCAGTTTAATTGTTTCGCTATTCTGTCGTGTGTTATGAGTAAATTCGTGCTTCTTGTTGGTTGATCATATCGTCGCTCATTCAGGACTGTCTGGTGTAATGTTTCCTTGCGCGAAGTTAGCTCTAATTCTGTCAGCAAGTTAAGCCATCTTATTGCAAGGTTTCGCTGGCTAAAAGTGGATGCAGTGACCAGCCTGAGAGTGGCAATTGTGTTTACGGGCGTATTTAAATTGGTCAGTATTCTGCCTAGCCTGAGCATCCCTGAGTGGGTGATTTGTGGCCGCCTTACACGGGTCCGTCATATCTGTTATGTTCTAATGATATTCCAGGACACTTTTGTTTAAAAACTTTTTTAAATTCCTCCATTCCTTTATTGCCATTAATAGTGTGTTTGCTGTCCGCCCCCGATAGCTGAGTGGTCAGCGGGACGGACTGTCAATCCTAAGGGCCCGGGTTCGATTCCCGGCTGGGTCGGAGATTTTCTCCGCTCAGGGACTGGGTGTTGTGTTGTCCTAATCATCATCATTTCATCCCCCTCGACGCGCAAGTCGCCGAAGTGGCGTCAAATCGAAAGACTTGCACCAGGCGAACGGTCTACCCGACGGGAGGCCCTAGCCACACGACATTTCATTTCATTTCAGTGTGTTTGCTGAGACCTTTGATTTTTTTTTTTATGGCGGTGTTGGTAGCTTCACTACCTCACCGTACTTTATTAACTAAGTTCTGTATTTACTTTAGTAGCCTGTTTCCTAATGTTCTTTAAATTTTTTAAACTGTTGCATTGCTATAAACTACTTGATTGCCGTTAGCGGCGTGTTTTGAAAGGTTGTTTATTGCCGTACTGTTACTTCTATTTTTTTAAAAAAGAATTTTTTTTAAAACTTGTTGTATTGCTATAAATTACCTGATTGCCGTTAGCGGCGTGTTTAAAAGGCTGTTTATTGCCGTACTGCTAGTTTCTGTAAGATATGAGTAAAACATTTGTGTGTGGAAATCTCAACTCGACAGTAAACTACTAGAAATTTGGCTCCGTTTCCCAACTTGTGGCGTGGCTTGTAGTAACCGTAACCACTGTGTCTGTCATCATTAATACGAGTTGCTTGATTGGTTTTCTAGCGAACCGAGTGTACAGGATTCCTACACACAACAGTTTTATTTCCACTTTTCGCTTTGTCGTCAGCACAACGCGGTTTCGGTTTTCAGGAACTATTCGGCACTAACAGAAACCATAGGACTAAATTATGCACCGCAACAATGCAGTCCAGTGGAGCAGTACATTATTTACTACACTCGTGTTGCAAAGTGACATTATTGTTCACCGGCGACCACTCTTGGGCAAAAGAAAAATTTTGAGAGGCTGAAAAACAAAACATGGAGAAACAGGCAGATAATCCGCTCGCGGATAATCGAGAGTTTACTGTACTATAAAAATTTTGCCGTATCACTCTTAAGTTCTCATGAAAATGATGAAATTCTTCTAATTCGCTTCGTTTGCATAGTATAGTAGTGACCCAGAACTTCCTGCACTTTAGCTTGCTTGTTGGCTTCGTGAGGCACGCGTTTTCTAGAAAGCACGCTTTTTCTAGAAAGCGCGCATCACTGTTTCTTTGTCAATCTAGCAGTTCAGTTACCTCGTCACCGACTGACTCCCAGCACGAGTCGGACGTTACTAGGCTACAGTGGAAGAGTTTCGGCGTTCGACCGAAGTCGTGGGATCTCACGGGCAACCTGTTTGTCGGACGAGTACGGCCCCAGTTGATGTCCAGAGTAACCATCACCAACGCCATGGTATTGTCTGTTCTCAGTACTAAACACGGCTTTGTACCACTGACCCTCCAGCAGCGTTTTACACTTCTCCGACGCATGTGGCACGCAGAGGGTACAGGTGCGGAGCGGTCCCTTTGATGTTAGCTGGTGTTCCAGAAACGGCTGCTGATTGTCCCAGCTGACATACTATTTGCAACCTTCATTCAGGGAAAGCTCAGCCTCATCATAACTCCACCTACAAGAATCTGTTTTCTCGTTACATTTCGGAACAGACACCGAGGGTCAAGTCTCTATAAGTGTGAGTATGATCTTTCAGAAAAATACGCAACAGACGAACTGTCAGCTCCCACGGAAATGTCACGTACAGGCAAAACTGTCACAGAGTAGGCATAGCACATCCGCTTGCTCAGTGGTTGCGCAAGAAACAACAGCCTTGATCATTCAGTATCTCCAACCAGTGACGTTTCCACACTGCCGAAATCACCTGACGTACATGCCCTGGACGAAATCTTTAGAAACGCACCATCACAGGTGAAGGGAAAAGTGGAACTGCGAAGATTGTGACATATTTAAGTCGAGAGCTTTCGACGAATTCAGGATGTTCAACCCAGGCTGTGCGATCTTTACACATGTAATTTGCGCAGCCAGCAGTCACCAGCCAGAAGAATTACAGACGCACGAGAGCTATGAAGGTTAAGCAGTAGTAGCAGATGTTGGACAGCCTTCACACCGTGTAAATGTTCATGTGTGGAACAGTAAATGCACGCTACTACCGTCCGAAAACTCAGGCACACTGTTCGCTCAGTCGGTCTAGATCTTGCAGCCGGATGACATATTCTGAAGCAGAAGATGGGCTTTTTTTGTAGCAAGACTGGTCTCTCTATGGAAAGGTCGATAAATTAAGGAACACAGTGTCACCATGTGGCCATTATTGTGGCTACTCTTGACGCGGCTGCCGATAAGGTGTGCCCGACACTGGTGCTACAAATGAAAAAATAGGAAGCAACAGTGAATCATGTCTTCTTATCAGGCGAACCGCAATTCTGTGACCAGTGTCGTGGTTGGCACGTCTCTGGCCGGAGGCACAAGAGACAGGGAACACTGATTGATTGCATTCGTGACCGTGATGTTGGCCAAGGACTCCATCAGTAGTGTAGCGCTTCACACAGTCACGTCGATTAAATATTTGGGGGTAACATTGCAGAGCGATATGAAGTGGGACAAGCATGTAATGGCAGTTGTGGGGAAGGCGGATAGTCGTCCTCGGTTCATTGATAGAATTTTGGGAAAATGTGATTCATCTGTAAAGGAGACTGCTTATAAAACACTAATACAACCTATTCTTGAGTACTGCTCGAGCGTTTGGGATCCCTATCAGGTCGAATTGAGGGAGGACATAGAAGCAATTCAGAGGCGGGCTGCTAGATTTGTTACTGGTAGGTTTGGTCATCACGCGAGTGTTACGGAAATGCTTCAGGAACTCGGGTGGGAGTCTCTGGAGGAAACGACGTGTTCTTTTCGTGAATCTCTACTGAGGAAATTTAGAGAACCAGCATTTGAGGCTGACTGCAGTGCGATTTTACTGCCGCCAATTTATATTTCGCGGAAACACCACAGAGATAAAATAAGAGAGATTAGGGCTCGTACAGAGGCATATAGGCAGTCATTTTTCCCTCGTTCTGTTTGGGAGTGGAACAGGGAGAGAAGATGCTAGTTGTGGTACGAGGTACCCTCCGCCACGCACGGAATGGTGGATTGCGGAATACGTATATAGATGTAGAAATTTGGAAAGTTTTGGTAGGGTCTTATGGGACAAAGCTGCTCAGGTCGTCGATTCCTAAGCCTCCACACAGCATAATCTAACTTTAACTTGCACTGTGGACAACAACCACACCTATGCCAGAGGGAGGACTCGAACCTCCGACAGGGGGAGCCGCACGGACCGTGCAAGGCGCCCCAGACCGCTCGGCTACCCCGCGCGGTTGCCAAGCACAGCGGATGACTGTGTGTAGTGACACATGATACACACTTACAGTTCGGATATCAGAAAATCAGTGAAGCAAAAGTTGCGTTTATTACGTATTAAGGCTGGAGTTTTCTCCAGATCTTCGGTGTCTCTAAGATAAGCTCTTTCTACACAGTAACTCTGTATCAAAAGTTTTCCTTTCTGACCTGACGTATCTCGACACAGTCTGTGTTCGACTATTGTTGTGACGCACACGTTCTCTCAGTCTTTCACCTATTTACAGCGTCTGCCTTTGAGTGCCGAGGGACTGACGCGCAACCACTGGTTAGCCATTACGGCTGGTGAGCTGCGGCAGAGAGCAGAGGCTGCATGAAATAACATCTTCCCATCTGTCATTTTGTCTAAGTTTGACCCGTTGCCTAGGAAGGATAGGGCCACTGTTCCTACCACACGTGGCTCCTCCGTGAACCAAATTTCGCAACATTTCTATCCCCAAGCCACCTGCAAATTTCAAGTACTAGAAGACACAATAATTTTAGTTTCGTTATTTGCTGTCCTTCCTGGTGTTGCACTGTCAATGTCCAGTTATGCAGCTTGTCCACCTACTCTACTCCAACGGGTTATTCTTGGTGGGAGACCTCTGTCACTTTCCCACCAGACGTACAGGCCCTAGGTTACTCTCATCATTTGTCTAGTACACTCGGAAGTACCGCAGTTGATAAGAGCAAGCGTTTTTGCCCGAAATACTCATGGGGTAAAACAGCAACTAATTAAAATTATAACGGTTTCCTTTCAGTTCTTAATTATTGTAGGAATGACTTTTTTAAATATTTATACAAAAGCTCCTAATAACGTATTGGCTGACTAGTTTGGGGCTTTAACTACTTCAACAACAGGTGTATTTTGTATTTAGGATATTTTTGGTTTGGGCTGTTCCATTTGCGTCATCACACTTAAACTACGCTAAAATCTTCATTACCCGGTGTGATCTGCTCCACATGACCGTTATATTTATATACTAATGGAGAAGTTGTTCTCATTGGAATATACAGCGTGCCGCGCTGACTTGTTTTTCGTAGTTCTTAGAGCAAATGTATTCCAATGATAACAAATTCTCCATCGTATATAAAACCGGCGAACCTCAAAGTTTTTATTTCTTCTCCACGGATTTTAATACCTACTCCGAATTTTTCTTTCGTTTCCTTTACTGCTTGCTCAATATACAGATTGAATAGCATCGGGGAGAGGCTACAACCATGTCTCACTCCCTTCCCAACCACTGCTTCCCTTTCATGTCCCTCGACTCTTATAACTGCCATCTGCTTTCTGTACAAATTGTAAATAGTCTTTCGCTCCCTGTATTTTACCCCTGCAACCTTCATAATTTGAAAGAGAGTATTCCAGTCAACATTGTCAAAAGCTTTCTCTAACTCTACAAATGCTAGAAACGTAGGTTTGCCGTTCCTTAATCTTTCTTCTAAGATAAGTCGTAGGGTCAGTATTGCCTCACGTGTTCCAACATTTCTACGGTATCCAAACTGATCTTCCCAGAGGTCGGCTTCTACCAGTTTTTCCATTCGTCTGTAGTAATTCCTTCAGTAATTATAATTAGTATACAAAAGACGAGGCAAAACATGTATAAATATAAAAGAAACACAATTAACACTGGCAGAAAACTACTAACTATTTGGACATCTATAGCTATGGTAGAGTAAATTTTTTAGTGTATAGTGGATGGATGTCAATTCACCTCATTATTTACAGCAAGCAGTTACAAGACAGCGGGTCGTGCGTGACTGAGTCTGGTGAAAGCGAGATGGAGTCATTGTTCCTAATCACAAGAGCGGTATGGATAGTACCACTAAGAGTGCAGAAGGATGGGCGTTAAATCGGAATTTGGAGGTCTCAATTTACGGGTGTATGTGTTTACAAACGTATGACGATCATTCAGCACGAGTTTACAATGGTCTTGGAAGACATCCAGTAAAATACCATCCAACCGTGATCACGGACAAACATGCCAATTAATAGTTTATTCAGACTACAGTAATGAATTTTTACTTGGTGCCTTCTCACAGACAACCCCTTATAGGATATCTCCCGGAAATCTCAGCGCCCAGTCGCCTGACATTCATTCATGAGCCATTGCAGCTGTCGCAGCTTACCAACACATGACGGTTCTCAAGACGCCGGCTGCTGTGTAACTTCCACAGATCAAAGCGGAACAGAGTAGTATTTGACCGTGAGTAACTCTACAGAGTCAAATAGAACCTCACACTGCAACAACTGTTAACTCTGGGACAGTGCAATAGGACATGTGTCCTTATACATATATGAAACCATATGAGGTTTCCTTTCTCACATGTACACATGCACGAAAACCCAATAAAGTTTCTAGAAGGTGTTAGATAACTTTATAACATTCTCGCATCCTGGAAGAGGGTAGGAAAAATCGTTCACACCTGCAGATCAAACTCGATAAACTATGAGAGAGTGGTCATGTGACCTGTCGTTCTGCCTTGAGTTAGCTCCGTTATTATGGCACTTCCTTGGCTCCCGCCGGCCGCTGCGACCAAGCGGTTCTAGGCGCTTCAGTCTGGAACCGCGCTGCTGCTACGGTCACAGGTTCGAATCCTGACTCGAGCATGGCTGTGTGTGCTGTCCTTAGGTTAGTTAGGTTTAAGGAGTTCTAAGTCTAGGGGACTGATGACCTCAGATGTTAAGTCCCATAGTGCTTAGAGCCATTTGAACCTTGTCTCGCATCTGGGCAAATCATACCGCAAAGCTTAGTATTATCTCATAAATTGAGTATCAGACAACATTTTTCTCCAGCTACTATTGACTCATTCCTTGAGATTCTACAAGCTGAACGAGGCTTCATAGTAATTAAATAAAACAACTAGTTTACTCTTACCAGTCACTGTTTTTTTTTTATTTCCACGATGCATTTCAAAGGTTCAAACCTCCATCATCAGGTGGATTTACATTTGTTAGTATGACATTTGTGTGTGTGTTGTGTCGTAGCACATCACATGTACGGGATGTGTTACGGCAGTGAAAGGAACTTCTGACCACTGGAGACAGTACCACAAGTTTCTCCAAAAAATCGTAACACAACACACACACAAATGTCATAGTGACAAATGTAAATCCACCTGATGATAGAGGTTTAAACCTCCGAAACACGTCGTGGAGATAAATAAACGCCGGCCGCGGTGGCCGTGCGGTTCTGGCGCTGCAGTCCGGAACCGCGGGACTGCTACGGTCGCAGGTTCGAAACCTGCCTCGGGCATGGGTGTGTGTGATGTCCTTAGGTTAGTTAGGTTTAAGTAGTTCTAAGTTCTAGGGGACTTATGACCTAAGATGTTGAGTCCCATAGTGCTCAGAGCCATTTTTTTGATAAATAAACAGTGACTGGTAACAGTAAACTTGTTGTTTCATTTAATGTCAATAACAGTCACAGTAAAGCCTAACCTAAAATGTTTGCTTCATAGTAAATAAAAATAATGATGTTCTTAGCACCTGGCCTACACGTATTAAATATGACAACTATTAAATGCCATGTATCTCCCAAAGTCTTGACGCGGCAGGGCGCTCAGTATTCAGTGGTCTAGATGACCAATGCGAGATCGCATATTTCTAATAACTGGTCGCTGGGTAAGAGGAGAGAGGAAGCCTATTAGTCAGCAGTATGGGAAATGAGCAGAGGAAGAGCAACAGCTTTCAAGGTGGATGAAGATATTAATCTCAACAGCAAAGTAGGATGGTGAGTCACTTTGTCCTGACAGTGAGACATCATTGGCAGTAAAGGCGCAGATGGTGGACCTCAGTACAGCGGCAACCCACCAAACGCAACAAAAACCCAAATCCCTTCTGACTTGTAACGAGCAGCTACGTTGTCAGTGTCTGTCTACTTGTTTATGGCGGCTGTAAAAATCACTCGTGTGGTCTACCATTGAGGGAGGGTGGGGGGGGGGGGGCTGTTAAAACCCATTTGGCGATTCTACCACAGATGTAACGTCCCATAGGGGAGTTAAAACCCCTTTATAATTTACTTTCAATGAATACTTGCCGGTAGTCACTGAACGGAAAAGTACTCCAGCAGGTAAATAATCCTTTATTACTGGAAGAAGTCATTCTAGAGATGCTACAAGATTATGTAAGGAATAATTGGACCTTCTTAGACCTTCTTGCATAAGGCCTGAGAAAAATCGTCTGCGAGGCACACAGAACATTAACACCTCTCTAAAGGCAGGGAACTTAAACAGTTGACAGATACATTTAATAGACACAGCATACTCTTGTTAATGCTTCAGGAAACCAGATACAGACATGAAATCGCACTTAAATCAGGGAGCTACAGTATTCATACAGATAAAAATGGCCATAAAGAATAAAGAAAAACTCACTATGTTCGGAACAAATTTCGTGATCACATGGAATCTAACAGAATCTGTACCAAATTTTGCGTCCACGACAGCGAATATCACTTCTCTCAAACACTAAAGGAGGTACTATACGACTTTGAATCCCTGACACTAAAGTAACGCCCTGAACAAGAGGAAATGGGAAAGAAGAAAAGGAAAATAACCACAGAAATTTTAGGATCACAAAAGAAGAAAAGTAACACCTGGGCGAAGAGGAGAAATGAAGATTTATGCAGAAACACTGAAACGATCACAGATATTACAAGGTAAAGGGGATTAAGGTTTTACGGTCATATTTATGGAATGAATGACAGTAGGCTAATGAATAAAATTTTTTATTTTATTTCCAAATTAAGAAACACTACAGGATAACCAGAGGAGAGAAGAAGGGATCTGAGAAAGCTTAACATCACAGAAGACACCACACAGGACAGAAAATTGCAGTACCGCAAAATTTACAAATACAGTATAGAAAACCACGATCTTAGAAGGTGATCTCATATGGACAGGAGCACGACATCAGCCAATATATGAAGGAATTCTGTAAGGGTCTATACCACAGTCATAGGTTCTAATTTGTCGAGGATTGGTAATACTCTGACATAAGAGAAAGATGTGTATGTGAAAATTTACAGTGCAGTTCAGTGAAGACTGATGAAGCTTTGTAAACTTTCCCAGCGTAATCTTTGATGATATTCACATCAGGTCTCCACCTGGAACATAACGCCATCTTGACGATATTTCAGTAGGCCTCCTTGCCGCCATTTTCAGGTGAGTAAGCTGCCGCACTAACTCGTAATTCTGGCAAGTAAATGCGATGGCTTACTCACCTGAAAATGGCGGACAGGTGGACCGCCGAAATACTGTGTCAAGATGGCGTTGAGCTCCAGCTGGAGATCCGATATAAATATCAAGATTGACGTATATCGACAGACTGTAATGTATGCAAGTATAGAGAGCACGCATTTTACCACCCACCGACAGCAAAGCAACCTGACAGGAATGTGAATAGCAGATTCTGCAACTGAATTTGGCAGGTCCATGTTATTTACTTAGCTACTGCCTCTAGAAGCGGAGCACCTGCTTCTAGGAGTTCCCCTTTCATCGTCCACTGCCTGAGGTTGGCATACCATCCGCCAGAGTTCTGCATTCCTGCATAGGGGTGAGGGGCGTGGGGCATGGGGCAGGAGGCGTAGGAGTAGCGCCACTGAAAAGCGGCAGGGGGAGAGGGGCGAGAGGCGAGGAATGAGAGGAGAAGTGCAAAAGGTGTGGAGCTGGGGGCGGTGGGTGGATGTGTCGGGCGCGGGCTGAAGGACGAGGGGCCAGAGGCCAGAGGCGAGGGGCTGAGGCGAGCCACACGGGGTGCCGGAGGGTGACATGAGGTGCGCCCTTTCCCTGAGATTATCACACCGCAGTAAATCCCTGTGTGACTGATGGATGTTACTATAGCAGTGTACTCGAATTCTTGCTTCAAGGATAGTGTCAAGATAATTGGGAAAAAACTGAGAATCTGTTAAGGCCCGCATGTTTAGCGAAAAGGAGTTTTTATTACAGTTCATCTCACTGTACTTTCGAAACTGCCATCAAGATTAAAAACAAGAGAGCACTGGCAATAACCAAAGGGGTAGAGGTGATGCACCTTTTGCAGCCATAGAATATGCAGGAAGCTATCAAGATGAAAACCGATATTCTATGCACAGTACACAAGTAGGAGTGCAATGAAATAAAAAAAAGTATCTAAGCTCTCTGGTTATTCTATGGACTACATATATGTTTCAGCAGTGGGGATACTTTAATGAACTGTTATTAGAGGACCAAGTACGAAAGAAAAAGACAATCGCATCGTTATACTTGTGTCTTATTTTTAATTGTGAGGATGAAGTAACTCTAACAAGCTATTAAAAGTTTGTCATTCGGCGAAACTTGGTATAATCATCAGCTTCTTAATGTAATACACCTTTAGCACGTTTTCGTGGGTATATGAGAGGTGTGGCGAGCAGTTTACGAGACTGCTGTCAGAAATGTCATTTATTGCGAACTGAGTTAAACTTTTATCCCCTTCATCATATTCCCCTCCCCTGACTGAGAAACGTGTGCTGAAAAGTAATGCTCCCGAAAGTTTTATGTGAAAACTGTTCAATACTTTTCTGTAAAACATACTTTATTAACATTCTATGCTTTTACTGTGTCTGTCTACATATTTGCATCCCTTTGTTACTAGAGGCCTCTGAATCGTAGCGTGTAACATGGCGGTGCGTAACGTAGCTACGTCAGTGTGTGAGAAACGGCGTGCTGCAACCGAGTTTCGAATTTGGAGAGTTCGATCACACATGGGGCACCCTCTACTTCAGCATGACAATTCGAGACCACACACGATCACATCGACATCTGCAACAATGCGACGCCTTGGGTTACCTGTCATCGATCATCCTCCACACAGTCCCATCTGATTATCATCTATTTGGTTGGTTGGTTAATTTGGGGGAGGGGACCAAACTGCAGAGTCATCAGTCCTATCGGATTAGGGAAACTTGAGGAAAGAAGTCGCCGTACCCTTTTAAAGGAACCATCCCAGCATTTTCCTGAAGCGACTGAGGGAAATCATGGACAACCAGAACCAGGACGGTCGGACGCGGGTTTGAACCGTCGTCCTCAATGAATGCGAGTCCAGTGTGCTGACCACTGCGCCACCTCGCTCGGCTGTTATCTATTTCCAAAACTTTAAGGACACTTTCCAGGACTTAATTTTTGAAAGTGATGGAGCGGTGGAAGGAGAGTTGACGTTTTTGCTCCGTCAACAGTGCCAGATATTCTACAGTGACGATGTCAACAAACTGGTCTCTTGTTGGCAGAAATGGGTTCAATGTAAGGGTGACTGTTGAGAAATATTTTGTATACAAGATAAATAGTGTTAGTACAGTCTGTTTTATTTGAAAAGATTAAACATTTTTCACACAAATAATACGGAGGCATTACTTTTTAGCATCCCCTGGTTTATACACTCCTGCGTATCTGTCTTCGAGCGTTCAAAGAAACGCTGTAAATCATCCATTGCCACCCTCTTCAACAACTCGGTTGTTTCTTCAAATGGCTCTGAGCACTATGGGACTTAACTTCTGAGGTCATCAGTCGCCTATGACTTAGAACTACATAAACCTAACTAACCTAAGGACATCACACACATCCACGCCCGAGGCAGGATTCGAACCTGCGACCGTAGCGGTCGCGCGGTTCCAGGCTGCGCCTAGAACCGCTCGGCCACCCCGGCGGGCTGTTGTTTCTTGTTTTACTTCTTTCACAGACTGTAAATGTGTTCCCTTCGGTGCACTTTTCACTTATGAAAACAGATAAAAGTCCCAGGGAGCCAGATCTGGCGAAAACGGAGAATGTACGAGCACAGGAATGCATGTTTCCGCTAAAACCTGTTTCGCAAACACGCCCTTGTAGGCTCGTACGTATATAGTATTATTATATTGTTCCCCCACAATTCCGGTCTTTCGCTCCTTTCCCTCAGCTCCTGTAAGACTTCTATGTACTATTAGTGATTAACGGTTTGATCCTCAGGCAACAACTACTTCAGCTTCTGAATCGCTCATCGACTGGCACATTAATAATCTTCAGCCTCTTTCTGACCTCCATAAAACTGTGGGGGCCACTCACAAACTTGCGCACGTGACATTGCGTTACCACTGAGCACTTTCTTTAAAATATGAAGACATTCCGTTGGACACACTTTCCATTCCACGCGAAATTTGTGGCTAATGAGTAGCTCGATTCTTAAGATGACTATGCTCGCGGCGCTTCTAGAGCACAACGTCCTCTAGAAACTCGGCTTGAATGCAAACTGACGCAGACAGAAAGAAGAAGTGAACAGGGGCTGCTCGTGAAGCTTCAAGGGGCACTGGGTCCCAATACCAACCTCTCCCCATATGGCTGCGCGATAAGACGTGCGCAGTCTTGTTATTTAATTGCCACATCTCATATTTCTCTGTCGATTTCAACCATTCCCTCGACCAGCTTGTTGTTTACTTCCCCTTCTTTATATTTACTGCTAAAGTCAATGTAACAAATGCTTTGTCTGCATCGTAGCCATTGCCACAAGCGCCAAAATTCTTCGCGACAAGAACAGTGTCTGCTTTGAAAGTGAATTTAAATACTGACAAACTTTGCTGGTAAGTTTGCGGACTTGTTGGAGAAACCAGTGGGTAGGAAAGGAGTATTTCACGAAGAAGTTTGGCATTGGGAAAAGTGAAAAAGGACCTGACGGACTGATCTCCCATCACACTTCGAAACACTTTCTTAGGATTTGGTGTTGTACAGAATGTGGCATCTTTGCATACACCTCTCATAGCTTCCAATCTTATCACGAAACAAAGGCCACTATTGTCATGAAGCAACATTGGGCCCTGTACCGCAGTTATATGGTGACAATTATTAAACTACAAGAGAAAAAAGATAAATTAGTTACAAACTACACCGTGCACACACTTTATTCAACGTGTAAACGTCACTACAGATATTCGAATTTAGGTTATGACATTTCGATATGCCTGGCAACATTGGCCATGATGTGGCGCAGACGAATAGCGAAATTCAGCATGACCCGCTGAAGTGTCGGAACATGGTTACTGTCCATGACCTGAATGGCTGTTTTCAGCTCAACAATGGATTGTGTTTATTGCTGTACATCTTGCCTTTAATATAGCCCCAGATCCGGATGATATGGCGGCCAATCGAGGCCCACGCCAATGGCCTCTGGGTACCCCAGAGACAGAACGCGGTCCCCAAAGTGTTCCTTCAGGACATCAAACACTCTCCTGCTTCGTCGGGGGCGTCTTGCATGAGCCACATCTTGTGGAAATCAGGAAATGAGGAATATCGCACCGATTATTCCGTGACTGCGCATTGCACACCACACAGTCACCCGTTGAGGGGGAAGAGACTTCCCGATCGCGGATTCTCAGCCTCCCAGATGCGCCAACTTTCTTTATTGACGAACCCATCCAAATAAAAGTGGGCTTCTTCGCCAAACAAACGATACATGCGCGTACTAATTCCCATAATGCAGTTTCAACGTCCTAAAGCAACCTTTCAGAAGTTATGACGATTTCATTTCACGTAGTTCAATGATTGTCACCAGTATTTAATTGCAGTAAGAGTTGAAGTAACATTCACAACAGGGGCAGCTAAAAACTTTATTAATTTTCAAGCATTACAACGCACTGATTAGGATGGCATGGTCATTGCGTCACTGCATTTTAACGCAAGATTGGGGGACCACAGCAAATGTTTCTCTTTTACATTGTATTAACATTTTAAAACAATGTACAAAGTCATGGAAATTAAGGTTATAACCCTCTCACTTTCAAGTTTGGAAATTTTTGCGGTAATAATCTTTTCCCTAAATCACATAAAACTATTAGGAAGATGGCAAATATGACTGAGTTTTCCTCTTTCACCCTCTATCGTCTTGCGTTATTCACTAAAATCTTCTTTCCGCGCAAAATCTCACTAAGTGGAGATATAACGTAAGTTACATCATTCTGCTGCATTTGACCTGGTTTTTGGTCTCGACATGTAAAATTTATGGACGTTATTCAGTTATCATACTTAGTTGGCCCTTCCAAAATACGTTATACTTACTTCTGAGTGAGTGCCGTCGAATATACCGTCTTCTAACGTTCTATATAAGTATGTTCTTTTCTTGATAAATTTCTGTTACATGGATAATGTGCAGGAATCTCTACTTTACTCACTATAATGGAAACTATAAACAACTATACTGTTCTGATAACAAGATGCTGCATTGATTAACAGAAATGCAAACTGCTCAACACTCTCCAAGTACTTCCTGCGACCATCCATCGCACTCCCCAATGTCCTGTGCGACCTAATGCTCCTCCCCCACATCCATACAGTCTCTCCATTGACTTCCGTAGTCACCTACCGTAGTAAAGATCGCTGTCATTGGCTAGAGCACTCGCGCCATTTCTCCATGCCAATGCACACTCACAAACATATCGAAACACATACAAAATACTGGATTTACATTTAAATAACTTTAAATATGTATTCCTATCGCTGGACCATAAACACGCTCTAACACACATTATTAAATACATAAACAAACCAAATAAACATATATCAAAGGAATAGAAACAAAAGTCGGCCAGTAGCCTAATGTCTCTGTGCTTTCTAAAACACAGTAAATATTTGACCAATTTATTCATGAATAGCATATATCGGATATAAACAAAGATAAAGACCAATAAATATATTTATAAGCATGCTGCTACCGTTTTTTGGTGTAACTGTGGAGTACTTATGACCTGACGCGATCGATAGTAATCGGCCACTTTGACCTCCAATAACTCATGTACTATTCAAGTTACATGCCTGTAATTCATACCAATTGTAGGTTTACACTAATAGGTTTCTAAAGACACGTCAATCGGCAAAATCCGATGAACTGTTTACATTTTGGAAACTCGTTGATGGGTGTTACTTGTATAATTTACAGTCAAGTACTAAATCTTAAACTACTAAAGATATTGAAAATCTGATTACACCAACAGAATCGTCGTGCAAATAATGATAATGTGCATGTTTCTTTTTAAGGTATCATGAATTGATTTCTACATGAACTGTGAAATGCCTGCCTTTATGGTTTCACAAAGTCCGCCATCTTTGGAACTTCCAGCACACAAATCTCCTTCATCGACACAGAGCACAGTCCTCGACACAGCGTCAGCACGGAATCCCCAGCCACGTGGTCGGCCTGCACCACGTGCTGGGGCTAGCTGCCCCAACCCTCTTGCTCCAGCTAATGTTCGACAGCACGCGGTTGCTGACGAGCCCCGGCATGCCGAGCAACCCGTGCGGCCACGCCGACTCTGAACTTAGAATAATTTCAGGACGCCGCAACTCGCCCGTTACCTCACAAGATGTACGAGATCTGCGTTACAACGTTAGTCAATCTGTGAGATATGGAAAACTCGGGTACGGTCATCCGCTAACGGGGGCTTTCACAGGCTCAGTGTTTTATGGAAAAATATATGGCGTCTAAGGAAAGGCAGACCCAAATCTACAGCTGAACCTCTAGTTCCTATTGATTACTTAGCATTTCGCTACATCGCCATCTTTACCTGAACAATGCTCAAAGTTGCAAAGCATTGATTCTCTTAAGGAATCAGTGCTTGGTAAAAACGTATTTTTTTTTTTTTTTTTTTTTTTTTTGCAGCAGCTTTAATACGGTCAGGAAGCTGTAACACCGAAAATGCACATAAAATACTTTCTGCACCATCCATAATTTTTCGGTATTTAAAATCCACTGATAACTTGTTCTGAACTTCGTATTCTGAATACGTAAGCTTTATTACAGAAACTGTAGTTACTACGTAATGGATGTAATAATGCATTTATTCCGGACTGTATATCATTGATTGTAATTATAATATAAATGTTGCAAATTGCTGAGTAGTAACCAAGGGGAATTAATTTTAATGTATCTACAGCAACGATGAAATGGCAGCAGCTCAGTCGGTGTTTATCTTTGCGTATGGAGAGTGTTGCGCTGCGACCAGAGAGGAAGGGGAGCAGTTTCAGTCTGGAAAGAGTGCGTAAGTGTTCGCTGGGCGCTCCAGCAGACGTGGTGTGCTGCTGTGCTCGCACCAGCGTAGGCGCGCCTGATTCGTTAACCGACGGGTAAAAAATGTCGTGTGACGAGGGCCTCCCGTCGGGTAGACCGTTCGCCGGGTGCAAGCCTTTAGATCTGACGCCACTTCGGCGACTTGCGCGTCGATGTGGATGAAATTATGTTGATTGGGACAACACAACATCCAGTCGCTGAGCGGAGAAAATCTCCGACAGAGCCGGGAACCGAATCCGGGCCCTTAGGATTGACATTCTGTCGCGCTGACCACTCAGCTACGGGGGCGGACAACCCGCCGGTATTGAGAGCATGGTAGGAGCGGACAGGAGAAGGACGCTGCAGTTCCTACTATTGCCTATCTTAAAATTATCCGTGGCTCTGAAGACCACTCGGGGTTCTCAAACTGCAGCAGCAACAACAGCGGCAGCTCAACCTTGTCGTCGGCTACATTCCTCGTCGTTCGCACAGCAACATCATGGTGAGAATGTTACCCAGTCGCATCTCTTTCACAAAGTATGACCAACTTGAATAATAACCTGCGAAACTTGTAGGGCACTTGTGTTGCCATTGTCCTCAGACATTATTACCAAACAGGGACCATTTCCTTTCCATGCAATCACCGAGTGTCGTAGAAATATGAATATTGATTAACTACTTAGAGCCAGTTTTGTTTGTGTGCTAATGACCAGTTTCAGTCTAAATTTTATGCCTCAGTAACTGTTCATTCTTGTACTGTAGAACAGAGGCTTAACTAATTTGAAGTTTTGACTATTACGTTCATTCACTGAAAGTAACGTAAAATTTCACTGGTAAAACTAATAACTAAAGGCACAGCACAAATTAAGAGTGCATAATTTCACTTCTTCTTTATTTAGCTTGCCGAGTGACTTCTACTGGCTTGGTATGTATTTTATTGTTGTTATATTAAAAGTAAAATCAGTTGCTCATTTGATTAACCTCAATTCAGTCTTTCAATAATCAAAAGCAAATTGATTGCTCTTTTGTAAATTTTGCATTACGTTACACTAAGCTCGCTGAAAGCCATTTTTTATACTGCGCCACTCATTTATTTAACCAGTAACTTCATTTAACTTTGCTTTCAAAATTTATTATTTCAGGATAAGAAACTACAAATTCAGTGCTTTCTGATTCAGTTATTTTCTCGTGAACTGTTGTGTTGTAGAAAAGCGTCACAGCCCTATGTTGCCACGCCAGTGCTTGCTTGCTTAAATTTATTAGCCATTACCTTTCTTAGAGATTCGTTGCCCTGGTGGCCTGGCGAGCTTTTAATTATTCCCGTTTTAGCTAATCAGAAGTCTTTTGTATTATCAGTATTTTTTGTATTAAATATTACGTGGTACATTTTTACCTCCTGTCTGGTCGTCAGAGGCTGCACTGTATTCCAGCCATAGCAAAATTATCATGAGTATCGAGATTAGGTTTAGAATAGATTCTTCCTTCAGAAGGGTCTGTTGTACACTTTGCTCCTAGTAACCGATATTATTTTCCTTCGGTAACGTGACCCTTACTCTGTGTAAAATTTTACTAGACACACGCGATCACGGTCAATTATACCGCAGTCCAATAGGGCGATTAGGAAGGAGGAGGTTACAAAGTAAGTTCCATAAATTGACCATTGTAAGTAGGCTGTTTATGTTTTCTTATTGGCAACGTTACGTAGCGCTCTGTATGAAAATCACTGGCTGTGCTGTGTGCAGTCTGTGGCTAGTTTGCATTGTTGTCTGCCATTGTAGTGTTGGGCAGCGGCAGCTGGATGTGAACAGCGCGTAGTATTGCGCAGTTGGAGGTGAGCCGCCAGCAGTGGTGGATGTGGGGAGAGAGATGGCGGAGTTTTGAAATTTTTTAAACTGGATGTCATGAACTGATATGTATATTATGAGTTTTCAACATTATTAAGGTAAATACATTGTTTGTTCTCTATTAAAATCTTTCATTTGCTAACTATGCCTATCAGTAGTTAGTACCTTCAGTAGTTTGAATCTTTTATTTAGCTGGCAGTAGTGGCGCTCGCTGTATTGCAGTAGTTCGAGTAACGAAGATTTTTGTGAGGCAAGTGATTTAGTGATTTGTGAAAGGTATAGTTTAATGTTAGTCAGAGCCATTCTTTTGTAGGGAATTCTGAAAGTCAGATTGCGTTGCGCTAAAAAATATTGTGTGTCAGTATAAGCACAGTCATTTTGTAATTTTTCTAAGGGGACGTTTCATATGTCGACCCTTAGCCAAGGATACCTCACTGGAATCTTCTGATTTTTTCTTGTAGTTTGTGTAATTAGTGTAGCATTTGTTTATTGCTAGCGCGTAATTATAGAGACAATTTCTTTTGTAGTTGTAGTTTTTCATTGTTGTACAGTAAAACAGTTGTGGCATGCATGTAGATTTGCAGCAAGTATTTCGCAGCTGCGCTTGCAATTAACTAGATATTATTTTCAGTGCTATGTTAATGTGTTCTCTTATTTTTGCTCTTCAAATTGTGCTTTCCTGTGTTATCGTGTGAAATATTGTGACAATAATGGCGTGTGAAAAACGTAACACTAGGCTCCAAAGTAAACTGAGAAATAATAGTGACGACGATCGTAGCTTACCAGCACCACTGTGTAATGAATTAACAGACATTCAAAGTAGTAATTTGGTAACTGTGCATAGGGAAATGGAGCGGGCGGCAAATAATGTTGTGGACAGTGAAACAGGTAGTGAACAGGGAAGCATTATCGATCGATCGGTCGGCAACAGCTCGCCTCAGGAATACGAAATGACAGGACACAATCTTGCAAATACTGCAGATTCAGGTTTTGGGTCCTCACCGTTCTCTCAAATAAGTCAAGACTCATTTTCTGCTCGTCAAAATGTAAATGTTGCCGGTGCAAATGCAGTGACGAAAAGCATAGAGGAACCGATTCCAGACACTAACACGTTATTATTGCAATTAATGCAGCAAATGAAACAAAATCAGAGACAAACACAGCAACAGTTAGACACAATGGAACAAAATCTTCAAAAGTTAGACACAATGGAACAAAATCAGAGACAAACACAACAAAGGCTTCAAAAGTTAGACACAATGGAACAACACCAGAGACCAACACAGCCACAGTTAGACACAATGGAACAAAATCTTCAAAAGTTAGACACAGTGGAACAAAATCTTAAAAAGTTAGACACAATGGAACAAATTCTTCAAAAGTTAGACACCACGCTTGAACAAACACGTGAAGATTTAACTACTGAGTTACATAACATCGAATAGAAATGTCAAAAAGTCTGTAATGACGTAAAAACACAAATTTGTGAGCATTTCCAACCTATTTTTTCGCGGCATGAAAATGCATTACAGAACCATGAAGCAGCCATAAAAGAACTGCAAATTATTGTTCATGAAAATCATGAGACCTTACAAGCTAAAATTGACTCAGTTGCATCTACTGATTCGGTTACGCAACTTGCAAAACTTCAGGAAAACTTAAAGGACACAGTAGAAAGACACATGGAGGAAATTAGTTCATTATCAGAGAAAGTAGTGGAACTTTCGGATCAGCTAAATAATTTATCTACGAAGGTAGATGATAATCTGAATGACACAAAACCGGTAGTCTTTAATGACACAGAAGAGTGCGAACAAATTAGGAAATTCAAACAAAATCAGAATCAAATTAATACACAACACCAAAGAGAAATCCGGGAAGTACAAGATCAGCTGACACAGGTAATACAAGAATTACGTATTTCAGAGGCCACTCGCGCTCCAATACGGGAAGAGGGACATAGAAATACGGAAAAGCCACAAAATAATAACACAGGGCATTTCGGAAATTATGAAAGAAATTGGCAAGGTGCACCGAATTTTGAGATGGAACCGCCGACACGACGTAACAATGACCGATATGATACTCGCCGCCACGATGATTTTGACTATAAGCTGTTCATTACTACACGTAAATTCAAAACGTTTAAGAATTCTGCCAACGACATTCATCCAAAAGCGTGGCTCCATCAATTCTCTCATTGTTTTCCTCCCAACTGGTCATTGGAGCACAGGTTAAAATTTATGTGTGGCTACTTGGAGAACGAACCAGCTGTAAGAATGCGATCGGTCATTCACGATTGTCACAGTGAAGGAGATTTTTATCATGCCTTCCTCTCAACATATTGGTCTCAAGCTACACAAGACCGAGTAAAACATTGCATCATAATGATGAAACATTTCGAACAATCTGAATTTTCCAGTCTTGTGAAATATTTTGAAGACATGTTGCACAAGAATCAGTACCTGTCAAACCCATACAGCCCCTCAGAACTCATCCGCATTTGCTTAATCAAACTGCCTGAACATTTACGACATATTATTTTTGCAGGACGTTGCAAAGAAGACATTGAAGCTTTTCAGGGACTGTTACAAGAACTGGAAATTGACACTGACAATCGGGGAACGCGAAAACAGGAGCACAACAATTACAGATCACATCCGTCACAATTCCGCGATGACAGAAATAATATACGACAAGGCTATTCTTTCAACGTAAATCGTGACCGAAACAGACACCTCCCGTATGACAACTGTTGGCAGAGTAGTAATAATTACAGGGAAAGATCACCTCTCCGCGGTAATAACTATCACAGAGACAATCAGAGAAACAGACAATATGGGAACCAAAATAATTATTATCAAGGGAGACAGAATAACTTCAGATGCAACGGTCCAGCGCGCAGTTACGATTCAGGGAGAAATTCTCCACCACGTGACTGACAAGAAAGAAACTATGGAATCTACCGACATGACGACAGACGATATGATCGTAACGACAGACCTGAATTGCATCAGAACTGGCGGGATTCAAACAGAGCAGGGCCCTCTCGACAAGGTGAATTTGTAGAAGTTAGGTCTCCAAATCCCAATAACGACGCGCGCCAACAAAGACACAATAGGCAATGACTCATACCGCTGGCAGCCACAAAACGTACTTATGAAACTGACGACGCAGCTGCCGTAGCTAGTAATTACGTAAAAATGGAAGACATTAGGGACATCTTACTCCAGGAACACGACGTAAAAAATAACAACATTGCATATCCTGTGATTCACATTACTGTAAATGACGTAAAATTTACGGCAGTACTTGACTCTGGCAGTCCCATTTCAGTAATTAGTGAAACAGCCTTTAGCAAATACAACAAATCGAACGATTGCCCCACACTTCCGTTACGTAAGATTAAATTACAAGGTGCAATCTTTGGAAAAAGTGTAGATGTACGCCAACAAACCAACTTAGAATTCTTTTGCCAAACCCACAGCTTCTCTATGAACTTTCTTATTGTCCCATTATTGTCGACGGAAATTATACTGGGAGTAGACTTTTTGAATGAATACAAAGCAATCTTAAGCTTTCACGATGCTGAAATAAGTTTAGAAAAAGAAGGTAAGTCAGTAGCTTTGAAATTTGAAGATTGTCTCTCAAACCATGACGAAGAAATTAATCGGCTTTACCTCCTGTTAGACAACAGTTCGGAATTTTCGACGGAACTTGACACTAACAATCTCTCTGCAAGTACTGACAGGGGTGATATCGACGGCGCACTTGATACTAATGAGTTAATTCAGAATAAAATTCAAACAATTGAGAATTGTAATGACAATGATAGGCAGGACCTTTTTGAGATTTTACAAGCACATTCCACAGTTTTTACTCAAAAAACAGGAACAATCAAGGGATTTCAATACCAATTTCGTGTTCGTGAGCATACTAAATTTTGTGTTAGACCATACGTAATTCCGGCGCATTATAGGGACCGTGTTAGAACAGAAGTACAATCTATGCTTGACGAGGGCATTATTGAGCCTGCAGTAAGCTCATACAACAATCCATTACATATTGTTGAGAAGAAAAATGGATCGATCAGGCTTGTCTTAGATTCGAGACAAATCAATACTATCATCATTCCTGAAACAGACAGGCCGCAAACGTTGGAAGAACTTCTTCACAATTTTAATGGTGTAAAAGTGTTGTCTTCCATTGATCTCAGATCCAGCTTTTATCAGATCGAACTTCATCCAGAATGTAGAAAATACACAGCTTTCCATTGTTTCGGCGTTTGTTATCTGTTTCGGAAACTTCCTTTTGGTTTGAACATTTCTTCGGCAGCATTTATTCGCGGGCTAAATTCCATATTACCTAAGTTCTTAATACGTCACATCACCTTATATGTGGACGATATTCTGATAGCAGAAGCCTCATGGGAACAACATAATCGCATCCTCAACAGTTTGTTACGTATTTTTGCAGAATCTGGAATTACAGTAAACTTGGAAAAGTCTGAATTCAGTAGGTCAAAGGTGAGGCTTTTGGGACATATTATTTCTTCTGAAGGCATTCAGCCGGATCCTGAAATGTTAGAAGCAATCAGAGCCATTCCAGTTCCATCCACAAAAAAGAAGTCCGCAGTTTTCTAGGTCTCGTAAATTTTTACCGTCGTTTTCTGAATATGCAAATTATTGTTACACCAAAACTTTGTTCTCTCACTGGAAAAAATACTATTTGGAACTGGGACGAACAAGCACAGTTGGAATTCAATTCTTTGAAAGAATCGCTACTTAACGCGCCAATTCTAGCTCATCCAGATCTGTCACAAGATTTCTGCCTTAGCACGGATTCTTCTAAAGTCGGTCTTGGCGCCCATTTATTTCAAGAAGCCACAGAAAATGACACTACTGTTCAGAAAACCATTGCTTTTGCTAGCCGAGTGCTAACAAAATCTGAAAAAAATTATTCCGTTACTGAATTAGAAGCTTTAGCTATCGTTTGGGCATTTAACAAATTCCGTTTCCTTCTTTCTGGTAAGCACGTAAAAGTATACAGTGATCATCGTGCATTACAATTTCTTATGTCTTCAAAATTAAATCATGACAGGTTAAAACGTTGGGCATTGTTTCTGCAAGAATTCCACTTCACAATAGTCTACATTCCCGGCAAGGAGAACATTGTTGCGGACGCACTGTCACGCGCACCGGCTGGGCTTGAGAAAAGTAACACAGAAGGCAACCTCGAGAAAAATTTCAGTATTCTTTACATTCAGAAAGTGGCCTTTGAAAACTTCATCACCTCATCTTTAAAGGACATTGCTCATGAACAAGATAAAGATCCGATTTGGAAAGACATCAAGAGCAAATGGCATGAAAAGACACACACACAGATTCGGCATTATTATCTGGTTAGAAACAACATACTGTTCAAACGCTGCACTGTTGATGACAAGCTATGGGTACTTTGCATTCCTGACGATTTTGTTAATAAGCTTATTTGGTACATTCATTTCAGCTATGCACATTTTGGTCCACGAAAATGTTATCATATTCTTCGAACGACTTGTTATTTTAACAATATGGAAAAGAGAATTCGAAGAGTCTTGTCTATTTGTAAACTTTGTCAAAAGGCGAAACCATCTACTATCTCCCATCGTGCTCCGCTGCTTCCTATCATTCCCTCTAAATTAAAAGAATTTGCTGCTGTTGATCTCTTGGGACCCCTTGTCAGAACATCTAATGGATTTTCGTACGTTCTAGTCGCTGTTGAACTTACTTCAAACTTTGTTTCTTTCACACCGTTACGTAAATCCACTGGACGGTATGTATCCAACGCCTTTGTTAAAAATGTCTTACGTAAAGTTGGCCACGTTAGTAAAGTCATTTCAGATAACGGACCGCAATTCAGATCTGCTGTTTGGTCACGCATGCTTCGGAATCATAAAATCAAACCTGTTTTTATTTCATTGTACTCACCACATTGTAACCCCTCCGAACGGATTATGAAAGAAATCAATAAGCTTTGCAGACTATATTGTCACAGAAAGCATCAGCATTGGGACAGATATTTACACTTATTTCAAAACGTGCTGAATGAAATGCCTCATGACTCCACTGCTTTACCACCTACTCTTGTACTGAAGAATGAAGAACCACCGAACAGAATCAGAGAGCTTGTACCTTTCGCGAATACACGTAAACTTCGACACAAAGACATAATTGATTTGGCTATTAAAAATATAAAATCTGCAGCAGACAAAAGGAGAAAACTACACGGTAAAGCAAATGTAAAGAAATTATATATTGGTCAGAAAGTACTCATTAAAGCTCATTCATTGTCACATAAGAAGAAACACTTGAGTCACAAATTCTTTCTAGTTTACAATGGACCTTACAGAATCCGACGTATACCACATGATAATTGCGTTGAAGTTGAAACGCTGTGTACTAGGAAGACTAAAGGTTTACACCACATTTCACATGTAAAACCGTTTATTGAAAGATAATCTGCTTTTTAACTTTGTCTTTGCCATATAACTTTTCACTTTACATTGCTGGTAGGCTTTGTCAGACTTAGAATCTGTTAATATGCAACAATGTTTGAAATTAAATATCCAGTCAGGAACCAAGAGAACTTATTTCAACAGAAATTATTAATGCATTGTTATAGTGAACAGACGACACAATGTTGTTATTTGTACATTCTTGCTTGTTAGTTGCACGATTACGTAACGACTATAAGGCTCACATACTTAGAACATTTACCAGTACTGTTAATGAGATTTTAATGCAACATTTTGGTTTACTTGAAAATACATTCTGGATTTAAAGTACTTTCTGTGAGATACCAGATGACACAGTGGTTAGTTTATGTGACAGCTACACGATTTTATCACGACGCTACTAATGAGTGACAATTTACAATGTTGCTTTTGCCGTGTATCTGTTTTATATCTGCACAGTTTTCCTGAATTCTTCTGGAAAGTAGAACATGTTTTAGTAGTAACTTTTGTGGTATAGCTACAAGGAGACAGTCTTTTCTGTAGCACAACAATACGTTACAGCACAGTACTTACTTCATCACGCCAATAAGCGTAACTATGATATCTATACGCAAAGCATTACACTTTTGTTTATCATGAGGTAAGTAGATTGGCTTCTGCAGAACTTAGCTTTCGGAGGACGATAACTACGACACTTCCACAGAGATTATCTTACAACAAGACGCACAGTTTAGCGCTACAGTACACGTATTTGAGTGATTAATTTTGTACTTAAATCATTTATTTTTAAAGATATTTAAAGTACAATGATACAAAGGTTTTCCGTGATACATTTCATTCCATTGCTGTAATCTGTAACACCTGAGGGTATAATACATAAATCCTCAGGGGGGTACATGCTTACTTTGTGTACCATGTGTTTGGCAAGCACAAGGAGCCCTAGCTAATATGGTATTTCCTTATACAACTTTACACATCGGTACCATATTTCTCTAACACAGAATTACACAGCTATCTGATCATTTAACTGAGAGAGACAAATATTTATTTTACTACATCAGTGACAGATGTTTACGTAATTACACAGTTGGATAACTTCACACTTATGAAATTGTATTTTGTCTGTACTTTGTGAAATGCTCATATTTTTCCAGAACCATTGTGATACTATGAGAGCTTTGAATGATGTATTTGGTAAGGGAGCATGATTTTTAAAGTAAGTTTGAGGTAAATGACACTACTGACATGAGCAGAGAATTTTTTTTAGGTTTTGAAACTACTGGAGGAAGCTACGACGATTTTGAGATTTGGCTGAGGTTTTATGATGTTATTATTACGATGATGATGTGTATTATGCTGTTGCGGTATGTTTATGATCAATAAGCTGATGCTATGTGAGTTATTTGATTATGCTACGTATCTGTTATGATGAAATATTGAAGAAGTGTCGACGAATATTTATATGTGTAATAAGGTAAGGAGTAATGAATAGTGGTTAGGGACTCTGACTTGTGAAAAAGGATGTTGGAAACCAAGAATCGTACTTTAAGAGTTACGAAATGTGTGTAAATGCGTGATGTATCACAATGCCGGCGAAAATTTTTTTGGACACTGTTATATTCATAAGATTTTGTATCTACACATTTGCAACGCAAATTCTCGACCTCTGAATTTTTTTTTATGAGACTGCCACTGTAGCGGAAACTGCTGTCGTAAATATTTCCGTAAGAAAGTTAAGTGACCACCTGCATGTAATGTGTCGTGGACACCCAGGTGTGTCAGACGCCTGGAGAAAAAGCCATTAGTGTGTGCCTTTCCAGAGGCACAGGTAGAAAAGAAAAAAAAAGGGAGGCCATTATCCTCGCTATTGGCATTTCTTTGTAGAAAGCACCGCAAATATGACATGCTCATTACTTAGAAAGATACTTACATCTGCACACCTGATTATGACAAGCGTCTTTCTAGGGAATTGAGAGAATTTCTACTAACTTATGAAATGCCACAAGTCTATTGAATGATATTTTTATGCTTTGCTTTAGATAGTTGATTATTTCATTTGATATCTGGTTTCCAGCTGTATACAGCATTGGTTTTATAAAATAAAATTAAATGCATTTGCTAATGTGAAAACTTTCTGTCAACAGATCTGTTAAATAATAATTTTATGATCCACATTCTTCAAAAAAGGAGCACTTTGAAAGGAAAGAACAATGAGAAGGGACTAGTAACAGTAACTGCATATATAATTTTCTTTTCAAGTACATGGTAATATTTTTTTTACAATAAGTTGTTGTGGTGCACCACTTTAATGACATAGATATTAAGATGTGAATAGACATTTCCCTTATCTGCATTGTTGTCTTTGGTGTAATATTTTTTCTGCTTGATCTTTGCCATGCTTAGGTATTAGTTATAGCATTTGCTGCTGCTGTTCGCCAGGCATAGTGTTACTGAATTTGGCTTTGTATTACTCTGTTAAGCCAGTTTTACTACGGATTTATTTTTCTTGTTTGCTGCACAGTGCCTTATATTAGTTGTAATTCATGCTGCTTGCTTTGCCTTTTGTATTTTTTATCATTGCTGTTTGTGTTAATTGTTTTGTGCTGCTGCATTGCCTCGTTCCTTAGTTTAGCATCTGAGCTCAGTAGATTTAAGTTAGCTTAAAATGGGGTAGGCTATATAAGAGAACGAGTTGTGATGAATTGGAAGAAATGCATTGAGAAGCTATAAGAATATGGTTTGGCAAAAAAAAAGGTATTTTGAAAGAGGAGATGAACAAAAAAGTAGGGTTTAGAGACAACAAGTTTAGGTAGGATTTTCTTGGAAATAAATGATGTAAGATAATGGAAAATAAATAATGAGGTAAGAAATATGTGAACATATAAATACAGAAAGCATGCTTGGATAGGATGTTTTGGTGAAAACAAATGTTGAAATAAAACGAAAGATCTATGGAATGAAGTTTTGGGTTGGACTGCAGTACCAAATGTTACACTGAATACGAACCCTGTCCTTTCCATTGTGTTATCCCCCTATGTGTTTGTGTACTCTTGTATATTTCTGTTTTTTCCTGTCTTTATGTGTTTAGCTAATAAGAGTTATGTTGTGGAATTTTTCTAATAATATGTTACTTTCCTTGTAAAGATGTTTAGACATTATTAATTCTGTTCTGTTTCAATACTCAAGTGTGAAATTAATGTTTCGAAAACTATTCTCATTATTTTATATATTTACTTATGTCATAATTCCTGTAACACTGATGTATCTGTTTATTTCTATTCTTTTGTAAAGCCTGTTTTCCTACAAATGTTATCTGTATTGTTATGTTTTTAGTGATGTATTTTGTACCTTTGTTATTGTATTCTTATGTTATCAAATTGTAATTGACACCAGTTCATCAAATTAAGTAACTTGTAAGTTAAATTTCACTGCACACGTCTCTGTTGGTCATAGTATATGGGCAATATGTGAGAAGTAGGGACTGATAGTGTTTGCACGTGTGTTAATAATTCAGCAAGGGACTGGATAACAGCATTGCTGGTTCTAAGGACATTTCAAAAAAATTTTTCTGTGCATGCACAAGTGGTGGTTTATGGACTTGCTATATTCTCCGCAAGAATCTTCGATGGTGATTGTGCACCTGCACAGTCGCAGCAGATGGCTGCTGGCCATCTCTACAAGGACTACAGTGGGTCTATACCTTTGATGATCCATCAATACCATTATCTCTACAAGGACTACAGTGGGTCTGCATCTTTGATGGCCCACCAATACCGTAATCTCTACTAGGACTACAGTGGGTCAACTCTGTGATGACCTACCTACCAATATTCTTCAAAACTTCGACTGACTCTGCGGTGGGTTTGCTCTGTTGTGGCCCATTACCTGTCTGCATGTCGGGAGTCAGCACTGTCTTTCCGTTGGAAGGACAACACTACTTCTTCAAGACTGCATGGAAATCCACTACTTCCGTGTGCATTGTCTTTTACTGCTCAGACTTTGAGAAAAGAAACGGCAGTTTTACTGTGATGAATGATCAGGACTGTCTTTATGGACTGTGAGAAAATTTTAGCTTTTGACCAACATTGTATCAATAAGTGTGTGCATTTGATATCTTTGTTATTGTAATTATGAAAAATTTTATCAAATCATTATTGGCCACTGCCCAAAACAATTTGTAAAATTTTTTGTGGGGAGCATGGGGGCTATGTAAGTAGGCTGTTTATGTTTTCTTATTGGCAACGTTACGTAGCGCTCTGTATGAAAATCACTGGCTGTGCTGTGTGCAGTCTGTGGCTAGTTTGCATTGTTGTCTGCCATTGTAGTGTTGGGCAGCGGCAGCTGGATGTGAACAGCGCGTAGTATTGCGCAGTTGGAGGTGAGCCGCCAGCAGTGGTGGATGTGGGGAGAGAGATGGCGGAGTTTTGAAATTTTTTAAACTGGATGTCATGAACTGATATGTATATTATGAGTTTTCAACATTATTAAGGTAAATACATTGTTTGTTCTCTATTAAAATCTTTCATTTGCTAACTATGCCTATCAGTAGATAGTGCCTTCAGTAGTTTGAATCTTTTATTTAGCTGGCAGTAGTGGCGCTCGCTGTATTGCAGTAGTTCGAGTAACGAAGATTTTTGTGAGGTAAGTGATTTAGTGATTTGTGAAAGGTATAGTTTAATGTTAGTCAGGGCCATTCTTTTGTAAGGAATACTGAAAGTCAGATTGCGTTGCGCTAAAAAATATTGTGTGTCAGTATAAGCACAGTCATTTTGTAATTTTTCTAATGGGACGTTTCACCATTTGTACAGTAAAATCATTGTGTCGAGTTGCTGCACAACCAAATTCTTAGTCGATATACTACAGTAAAAAATAATGGATTTTTTAGCCACTCTACAGTCACCAACTTCTTCCTGGCAGCCCAAAATTGTGAACTCATAAACGTATTGCGCAAGAAAGACTCTGCCAAATAACTCTTACAACTAGAGGCCCATCTGCATTCTTCCGGCATTATCTAAGACTTTAGAACACACAATTCACTATCGGCTTAAAGTGACTGACGAACTGAAACAAGCAATGGACAAACAATATGCGCTTTCAGGACTGAAGCTAAGATGTCGATATTGTCAAGTTAGACCTTCTATTTGCTAAACCCAAAAGTCTAAAGTGCCGTACAATGGTTCCACTAATAGTTTACATATCCGCCGACAGTCAACAATGATCAGAACAAGGTGGTCACAAGGAGTCCCACAGGGATCCGTATTGGGTATATTACTTTTGTCATTAGATGGTTGGTTGGTTTGGGGAAGACCAGACAGCTTGGTCATCGGTCTCATCGGATTAGGGAAGGATGGGGAAGGAAGTCGGCCGTGGCCTTTCAGGGGAACCATCCCGGCATTTGGCTGGAGTGATTTAGGGAAATCACGGAAAACCTAAATCAGGATGGCCGGACGCGGGATTGAACCGTCGTCCTTCCGAATGCGAGTCCAGTGTCTAACCACTGCGCCACCTCGTTCGGTTTTCTCATTAGATGTTAGAGATAAGTAGAGTATTGTGTCCCATTGCAAATATAGCTTATAAGGCGACGACCTTCAATCATACGTAAGTGCAAGCCCGAAAAACGTGTGTTCAGCCAGGCAGCACCTAAGTACTGACTTACTTGCCCTGTCAATATGGTCACAGAACAGAGGTCTGAAACTTTATCAGCCTGAAGCAATAGCAGTCTCAGTTGAACGTAAACTACGTATTACCTCTCACTTCAGATAAACTCTTCCACCTTTAATAATGAACATCACAGAAATAAGTTTTTCTTCCTTCTACAAAAATACCTGTTCATTAGTAAGGGTCATCATTCAGACTTTCTGAAAGCACAACTGCAGTCTCTGAGAAGGTATCAAAGCATTTCATTCACTACAGAAATATAGAAATGTATTTTCTCTCGAGTTTAAAAGGAACTCACAGATCACTAGTTCAGACAGTCCATATTTCATTATGGTGATCCTGTTCCTCTCGTATGCGAATTCTCACTGCCTGGAACTAGTGTTGAACGTTTCTGTGGGATAAATTTGTGACGTTCATTATTTCTATCATATCGCTCTTACCTGCAAACAAAGATCATGGCTACGAGCCCATAAGCGTAGATGCTACCACAGTCTCTATCTGTTCTATCGCATTCACAATCTTCGCACTCCCTCTGATTTATGTTCCATTCACACACTACTCTCTTAACACCCGAGCACAAATAGTCGTTTTTATTTATTTGCTTTCCAGGACCAGATACAGTATCGCGTAACTGTTATAAACTAAACACTGTTGCACTCGTATTTTCTAAAACTGTTGAAAACAATTGTGTAACATCTGTGTAGCAGATAAACAGGCAATGTCAGGGACTTTCTAATACACTCGTGCCAACTTACTAAAAGCGGATAAGTTCATGGAACGTGTCCGTCGGTTCGTTTCGTAGAGTTTGATTAAATTTGTCGCTTGCGCGTGTGTTTGTTGCTCCGCATCGAGTGTGTCATGCTGAATTCTCAGCAGGGGTGAAGATGGATCAGGCTGGGTGTTTTATTTCATTTATTATTATGGATGATGTTTTAATTTATTTGCGCCTCTATGCCATAAATGACTGCCACTAAATGACTGAATGTTTAGTTGACAATTAACGTATACGTGTAGGCAGCGAAGAGAACGTGACATTACAGTCAGGAGGCTATTGAGTTTGTTGCGAGTTTTCAAACGTAATGAATCTCTTTCGCCACTACTTTTTAAACAGAGGGATCGTTTCTCTAGTCGATGTCGTTTAGGACGTGACGCAGAAAGGAACAGGGTCAGAGAAAGACAGAGAACGCGACGGATTCGATCAAGTACAAAAGCGTTATGACGGAAGCGAGAGATTTTCTTTGCTCACTGCAAACTTGATTCATCTCTACCATACCCGCTTTTAATCTTTTAATGGAAGGGGAATCGTCTTGCCGGCGCAGCAGTTGTTTTCAGTTACTTCTGTATGAACCGAGTAAGTGGTGAGACGTGCTCGTCTGAGCGTTTCTGCCTGGTCTTGGGAGAAAGGTATTGAACTACGTTAGTTTAGTGATTCGTAGTAGATAACGTGTTATTTAAGCTCATTTATGGTATGGAAGCGATTTTTTCTTATTTTTACATTTTACAGCAAGTTTTTGATTTAATAGGTGTCTCTTATGCTTCCAGTTCCGCGTTAGGTAGTGGTACTTCCCTTCTCCGTCACCGCCATTTTACAGTACTGAATGGTAATGAGCAGAAAGGCAATTTTTTATGTGTAACTGTGAGGAATTCATTTACCGCCTCAGTTCCTCCGGAGAAGAGGGTATATTTGACATTTTTTTAAAAACTGAATCTAAAATTATTGCGTGTTAAGGGACCACTAGCTGTAGTAATGTTATTATGCAATGCATATTTTTCAATCAGTTAACTTTGACTAGAGAAATAAAATGCGACCTTTTGAATTATGGAAGTATCTCGCCATTTACGCACAGATATCTCGGAATCCCCGAGGCTTTTAGCACACCAAGAGTTGAATAATGACAAAGAATTCCAGAATTCTCTCATTATTGAATTACGTCACGGTTTAAGTATGTGCAAAGCATCATAATGCTACATGCACTCTCAAAGGTCGCTTTCCGACATCTGTTAGCTAATATGTCGTTATTCCGTTGCGCGACATTCTGTTATTGTTCATTGGGCCATAATGTAGTTGTTTCAATCTAATCACTAAAGCTATGGGCAATGAAGCTGATGAGAGAGTAAAGCAAATCCAAAGAGATATTTACAAATTAATATCAATTAACTTTCACTTAACGGTCAGTATGCATATGAAATAATGAAATTTGTATGGTTAAGAGTAAGTCTTTGGACTGCTAACGGTCTCTGACAACAGCAGCGTGCTGTAAAGAGTCGTGGTGCAGTTGCAAGCGAGGAAGCAAGAAGTTGTGTTTGTCTGTGGCGCAGTGAATGTGTCTGCTGTAATTTATTGTGGGTGTTGCAGGTACTGCAAGTTCCATGGCGATAAGTACATTGCGGATTTAAAATGATGGTTCAAGAGGCATAAGGAGGAGTACAGTTTGACTAGTGCAATTATAAGGAATGTTAGCATTTGGAGGCGAGGCATTATAATAATTGCAATTATTGTTCTGCGGTTGTAGCTGCAAATAAATGTAAGATAGAGATACTTCAGAATTTTTTTTCTGAAGCACTTGAAAGAGATTTGGACAAATGAACATAAATTTTAATTTCAAAGTCGTCATTATCTCAAGTCATTATTACCTGGAACAGGATCAGATCTTATTATTGCAAGTTACGAGACTGATATGTCCAATGAAAAACTTCATTAATATTATTAATTTTGCCACAAAGTTAAACTAAATATTATGTTGAGTTGACACGTCATTTCGTTGCTAATTAATTAAAGTCATCAAATAACTTCTCAGCTACAAAAATAGGGACTAACTTTTGAAATCAGGATTTCAAATAAGTGTTGAAACTTGTGACCCTGACAGATCGTAGTAACACAGAAAAGGTTCAGGAACTCTGTGAGGAATGCCAAAGCTTACCCAGGAGCAGACATAAATTCAGACCATGAACTCGTATTGGGAGAAATACAACTAAAGTTGAAGAAAATGTGGAGAGGCAAATCAAAAGAAAGATTAAACTTGGAGATAGTGAATGAGGTAGGTTTGTCGAAAAATGGGAAAGTGGTAGAGCTGAAGTATGTGTATATCACAATTGAATAAAAATGAGGTAAAGACTCATGTGCTCTGTCAAAGAAAGTCCTACGTATTAGAGAGTCCAAAAGTATCAGAGAAGAATGTATAACGCAAAACATGGTGAAAAACATAGAATAACGGAGCAAGTGGAAGCATACGGAGGATGAAGACGCAAACAGAAGTCAGGGAAACTGAATAATGAATTACGAAATTTAAGAACCAAGAGAAAGATGGATAACAGACAAATGTGAGAAAATAGAGAAAATGGAGAGAGAGGGGGCAAGTATGAAATAATGCACAGATTGGCTAGTGAGATAATTTTTGATAGTAAAAGAAGGAAAACTAACGTGGGGATAAAAATTATGGACAGCATGTTATCCGAAGAACCACATGAGGTTTTGAGCTGATGGAAAGAATATATAGGATATCCGTATAAGATGGATCAAGGTTGAAGAGGAGGAATATGTGCTAGAATATGGAAAGAGGTACAGTATCTTGGAAGCAGGCTGAAGGAGATGAAGAATCGAAAGGCCTATTTAATCGATACTGCTGTAGTGAATACACGATAAACGGGGATGGCCTAGTCACTTTCTTGCAGTGGTAATGATATCGATTGAGAAAAGAGAACCACGAAAAAAATGTCGAGAGCATGGGACTATCAGTCTAATTTACCATGCAGCTGAAGTATTGGTGACAATGTTGAATAAAAAGCTATATGGCAATTTTGATTGATGGATTGTGGAGAAACACTCTCTATTTAGAAGGGGGACATGAACAAATACTATAGACCTGTTGAGAATCATTTTGAAGGATACATTGAGAAAGGTACAGAAAAGTACATTGTTTTTAGTGATTTGGAAAAACGCTTTCGACAGAGTTCAGTGGAACAAGCTGATGGATATTTTGAATAGGAAGGATTGGAAGGGGAGACGACTTCTAGAGAAACTGCATTTACAACAGAAATGAAATTGCCGAAGAAATCAGCATTCGATGGGGCGTTACAAAAGGCTGTTTTCGCTCCTCTTTGTTCTCGCCAGCGCAAGGGGCGCGCACAGGTCTACAATCTGAGACACACTGCTCCAGGTCACTAGATAACTCCCAAATGGCCACAGAAAATGAAATAATATCGCAGGGTGATATGTGACAATCATGTCACTGGCTGTTAAGTTTCCCACATCGAATCAATCATATTCTTTGGAATTGTCGTTTTTCCGACAAATTATGTAAAAGAGTCGTCTATAGTGTATTAAAGGAGAAGGCAACAAAAATGTATACATTGATCTGCTGGAATTACATTTTCCTTGAAATGTATTATTCTCAAATTTATCTTCGACAACGACAGAAACTGAAGAAATGAATTAAAATTAGTGCCATAGCCAGGACTTGAACCCAGGTCTCTTACATAGGAGGCAGATGTGCAAACTGTTACACAAGCGCGCCAGTACGGCATCAGTATTGTCGAAGCTCTCCAGTACTGGAGTAGCACACCAACTATTTACATAATGGGGAAGTCCTGTTTGTACATCAGATCTGTTGAAGGAATTACATTTTCCTTGAGACAATATGAGTCTCAACTTTACGTTTGAAAAAGTATAGCAGCTTATTTCAATTTATTTCTTCAGATTTTTTGAAAGTATTTCACTATGAAAGCATTTTGAAAGCTAAATATAATAAAATTTATACTTGGCTTGCCGTTAAAAAGTACACGTTTCATCGTTTCTGGAAATTCAGCCTATACTTGGTAAAATATGGGATGAAAATTTTAATGGAAATATTTCATTAGGAAATCATTTTTGAAACTAAATCTCTGAAAATTTGTATTTGGCTTCCCAGCTAGAAATAAAAAATTGCGTGTTTCAGGTTTTTTGGAAATTCATTCCCTAAGAGGCTGAAATATGGGATGAAATTTTTTGTGAAATTATGTCGTTACAAAAAAACATATTTAAAGCTAAAGCTATTAAAATTGGTGTTCCAGTTCTGAACAAATGTGTGTTAGGTGATGAAAGTTTTTAAGGAAATTTCTCCACAAGAACTCAAAAAGCAACATTAACGAAGACATCCGGCTCCACTACCAGAATCGCTTTTTGGTCAGAAATACGTTCGGAAAATACCTTGCCTCTATGGCTTTAGTTAGCGAGAAAAGTCCAAAACACGTCGCAGTTTGTGTACAACAAAAACTTCGAGTAATAAAAACACAAAACAAAAATCTGTGCAGGTGGTCCATACAGTCTACACGAGCGAAGAAGCGAGGGCTACGCTAGCACTAGTATAATCAACACAGCAACGCTGGAGTTTGCTTAATTTTGTCCAGGACCTCCCCAACAGAACAGCAGGGGAGAGCCACGAATAAATTCTTCAGTTTAGAATTGTAAGTTCGTGGGTTACAGGTAAGTCTTTTTCAATTCTTGTGGTAGCTTACTGAAAATGGATGCCGCAAAGTAACGGACGCCCTTTCGTACAACAGTCGAGGATGTGCGATTCTAATACATATTGGACTTTTGCCTAAAATTATCTGAGGGAAAGCGGCTAATTCTTGAGAATAATCCCATATTGTTAACAAAAAACTATATGACAGAAAATATATATTGGCAGGCCAATGTGAGAAATCCCGAACTCCTGAACGGGGGTCGTCAAGATATTAGCGAAATTAAACCACGCAATGCTCGAACAACCCGCTTGTGAGCCAAACGTACCCTTTGTGACTGGGAAGATTTGATATAGAATATAACCCTGTAAGTCATAGCCGAATCAAAATTGACAAACTGGGCAAAAAGATGTCGTTAAACATTACCGTACGTAATTTCCAATGTTTATTACCTCTCAGGTATCCATATTTGTTCTTCATAAAGTTCATGGTACACAGGCTGTGTGAAAACATATCTTTATTTGAAGACCGGCTTCGATCTCGGACATTCATCTAGGCGTTAATGTTTTCAGTTTTGCGAGTGCATCTGAAATTAATTAAGTACAATTGTGATCCACGGAATACACAGCAAAGTCTCGTAAATTTAGTACTCGCTGTGTCCTATATGTTCAAAATGCCTGCCAAAATAAATGAAAAATGTCTGCCACATTAAATGAACTTTAATGAGGAAGATGTAATTAATTATGCAAGACATTGCTAATACTAAACTTACGAAGCTCTTTTTCAGGTATATTCTATGGCTCTCAAATGTATTTTGTGAATGTCTGACGCTATCTCGAAAAGTATTAACAGCGTGATAACGATTAAGATCGAACTTAGTCGTGCAGTAATGATACGGGGTGACGATTACTGAACTATGTGATATAAAATCATCATAATTTGTGAACGGTTTGATTTAGGACGTTCAAACTGCACGGTTGGCGGTGGGGTATGATTGGAAGTAGTATGCGCATGCATGGTTTGGTTTGGCGACAAAGCCCACTTTAATTTGAATGGGTTAGTCAACAAGCAAAAGTTGCGCATTAGGGGGCCTGAAAATTCGCATTTTGCGATCGAGAAGTCTTTTCACCTTCAACGGGTGAGTGTGTGGTGTGCAGTCTCCAGTCACGGAATAATCGGTGCGGTATTCCTTGTTACCATGGTGACTGTCGAAAGGTACGTGAAGGTTTTGGAAGATGATTTCATCCTCATTACCCAAAAAGGCCCTGATTTCGACAAGATGTGCTTCATGCAAGACCGAGGTCGACACCATCGAAGCAGAAGAGTGTCTGATGACCTGGGGGAGCACTTGCGGGACCGCATTGTTGCTCTGGGGTACCCAGAGGCCACTGGTATGGGCCTCGATTGGCCGCCATATTGTCCGGATCTGAACACACGCGACTCCTTTATGTGGGGCTATATTAAAGGCACGGTGGACAGCAATAACCCCAAAATAATCGTAGAGGTGAAAACATTCAGGAGGTCATCTACAGTGTCGATGTTCCGACACTTCAGCGGGTCATGCAGAATTTCGCTATTCGTTTGCACCACATCATGGTCAATGATGGTAGCCATATCGAACGTGTCATAAAGTAAATCTGAATATCTGTAGCGACGTTTACAGGTCGAATGAAGTATGTAGTTTGTAACTAATTTACTTTTTTTCACGTAGTTCAATAATTGTCACATGTGTCCTCAGCCTATCTTAATCATCGTTACTTATGTCACTGAAACTCAACCCAGAGCCGCCGTTCGTATGTACTGGAGAACTCACGGACATTTATTCCACGTATCCATCTCATCTAAATTTAATTACCATTTAATTAACTGGTCGGTCCACAGTATATACCACTTACTCTACTGCCGGCCAGGGTGGCCGAGCAGTTCCAGGCGCTACAGTCTGGAACCGCGCGACCGCTACGGTCGCAGGTTCGAATCCTTCCTCGGGCATTGATGTGTGTGATGTCCTTAGGTTAGTTAGCTTTAAGTAGTTCTAAGTTCTAGGGGACTGACGACCTTAGACGTTAATTCCCATAGTGCTCAGAGCCATTTGAACCATTTGAACTTATTCTACTGCATCAAGTGTAGCTCCATTCGCAGCTACTACACAAACCTGGTTCTAACGCTCAGTATCTTCTTTATTTCAAGTTTGCAAAAAAAGTTACTGTCATGTGGTCGACGTCTCAATGTTTTGCGTCTTTATATGAAAAAAATAAATAAATAAATAAAAACTTTCTCCTAGAAATCTCACTGTGAGATGTAAACTCTGAGTAAAGCTGACAGAACCTACATCAAATGAATAATACAACAGGAAGGATTCATCAGCAAAACTCGCTTTCCAGTTGACGTATCACAATAAATTCGTCCATGCGTCACTTCCTCCAGCGGATCACTCCACTAATTGTGTGCACTCTCCCGTGACCTGCGATGGCACAGGATACGTTTCAAACTCCCTTCGCGTCGACGTGTTAACTTCATCGGTACTTGCCGAAAAACTCCTGTACACGAGTTTGAGGCACCGCTATCCGAGAAGCTGTGGCAGGTCAAACGGAGCCTGCTGTCACAGCGGGAAAGAGTGAATGGTATGGTCTGCCACTTATTCACGAGTCCATTTACGCCGATAAAATTTATAATGTGTTTCTAACATTAAAACTGCGTGTATTATGATTTCTTCCGTTACCCGTAGCGTCATAGTCATAAGGGCGCCGATTTCAATATAAGTATATGGGCCTAAGTAAATAGCACGTATTTAAAATGAAGTACGACATTTGGTTTTGAAGGCAAGTTAATTAAATTTTTCTTTTCAACTGCGTACTCATTTTCTTTGTGCTTCCGAAAGATAGAGAAGAAGAATTTAATAATATTATTCTTTAGTTAAGGAATTATCATCTGTCGTTATTTCAATTTTGATGTAACTCCTATCATTTAATAGTCATTTACTTTCCAGAAGAAATCTACGAACGTAATCTTGGTGCCTTTCTGTGACGGAGGACGCCATAAGCCGTAGGAAGTTGAGAAGTATTTGGCGGTTAAGGCCAGCCAGCTAGCACCAACTAAACGTCTGTTTTCCCTGAGAATTTCCTTATAGTAATGACCTAGTTTTCTGTAGTAGCAACCGTTCATCGAAAACTATAGAAAACATAGCCAACCACGGCAGTGTACCATCTTCTGACTGAAATCGTGTATTTCAGAAAGACCGAGCACGATTATTCTGCCTCACTTTGTTCGTTACTATAAAACAACCGACACCTAACGCCCGCGCCGTGAACTCATTGGTTCAACGCTGTGCATCTCGTGTTCAGGCGCCGCACTGTCGAATGTCTTATACTTACGCACTTGGAAGAATATTTCGATGTTGTTGTACACGGTGTTCATTTTAACTGAAGAGACTGAACTATCTCGAAAACTACACATCGGATCAAAAAAAGTTATAATTCCAAATTGTTTGCCTCGGAGTGGGACATCCAAATGTACCGCACCAAGCTTGTAACGTACAATTGGAACCCCTTTTTTATTGCAGATTTCGATTGTACGGCAAAATCTACATACGTTTTGTGTGAAGCATTTTCTTCGTTTCGACAAAGATGGCGCTTTAATCAGAGGACGAGAAATGGGTGCACAATCGTAATCTGAGACATGCCACTCAATGGCCCTTGAATATCCCTTGGCATGTTGGATACCACCTCCACGGTGCGAATGCAGGAGAGGTCAGCATATCATAACTTGTAATAGGAAACCCTATTCGCAGCTTTGTTGTCCTCCGTCGTATCGAACAGGGGACTAGTCGGCGCGCCACCGTGGCCTTGCAGCGAACTACGAGGTACCATAACACGTAGTCCACTGTGACCGGAGATCATGTATCGTGCAGATGTAGAGCAGATAGCGGCTCAAACATTACAATATTTGAACATAGTTCATTGCCTGCACACCTGCCTATCATTCGGTGAACAGACGAGAAAGTGGACGATCAACATTGCAGCCACAGAAGAAAAAACTGAAATGGTCTTCATTTACGGAGAATGTTGGACAAATGACGAGGTTGCATTTGCCTTGTATGCCAAGCGTTTTCCTAGAGAAAGCTGGCTCTCGTTCGTTCTTTTTGAAGGCTGTGAACGCGTTTATGTCTGATGGTCGCTTGCAGACTGGGAAAAGGAAACGAGCAAACGTTCCACAGGAGAAGCTAATGACATGGCTGTACCAACAACGTCCTTGATCAGTTAACGTACAGTGTCGCATGTGGTATCATGGAAAACAGACTCATCGGCCCGTATTTTATCGACAGCACGTTGACTGGACGTAAATATCGAACTACGGTATTACTGCAGGATGTTGCCCTGGACGTTTGACAACGTATGTGGTTTCAGCATGTTTGCCCAGCGCATTACGTTATGTAACGACGGGCGGTATTAGACCGTGTTTACACTGGTCAGTAGATCTGGGCCACTAGGTTGCCGGATTTATTTCTGTGCGGATATTTAAAAGGTAAGGTGTACCAGCAAGCGCCAACAAGCCCTAAAGACATGGTCGACCGCGTCGGAAACGCCTGTGCGAACATTGTCGGTGATACGTTTCTGGCTTGTGTACGGTCACCTGAAAACCGGATCACTAAGTGTATTGAAGTTGGCGGTGCTTCGTTTGAACACCCACTCTAATTGGAAAAGCAGAGTAGCGCGGTCACCTCGAGCAATGGCCACAGTGGTCCGCCGAGTATTCTCCTGTTCGATACGTCGGCGGAATACGATGTTGCGATAGGGGTTTCCCAATTAGAAGTTACGAAATAGCGGCCTGTTGTATCTCGCAGTATGCAGGAAGGGATCCCACCTGCCATTCGATATTCAAGGGCAACTGAGAAGCATATCGTATATTACGATTGTGTATTCATTTCTATCTCTCAGACTGCAGCGCCATCTGTGGCGAAAGGAAGAAAATGCATCAGACGTATGTAGATTTTGCCGTAGAATCGTAATCCGCAATAAAGAACAGGGGTCCCCATTCACAGTTGTCCTCCGCCACCAACGCAAGTGGTGGTGTGGCGGGTAGAGGGGTAGAGTGGGGTATCAATGGATCTTCCACTCCAAGACAATAAAAAACAAACTATATATATATATATATATATATATATATATATATATATATATATATATATATATATATATATAACTTTTTGAACCCGATTTGTAGTTATCGATATATTTTAACGTCTTCAGTTAAAATAAAATGAACACACTTTATAGCTATATTTTCACGCTTACCAACAGCTACATATAAATTAACATTGCCGCATTATTCTCTCAGGACATGAATCGCTGCCTACAGAAGCTTCTGGCTTCGTGTTCCACTGGCCCCTCTTCTATTACACTCTCCCTTTCGTCTCAAACCTGCAAAGCATTTAGAAATGTCAGAACATATTCATCTCATAACCAGACCCGACCAGCTAGCACTGCGTGTTGACACGCCGCTTCCGTGATACGGGGAGACGCGTCGGCCCTGCATTGAATCTCCCGGCTGATGAACGACGACGGCAGGTGTGCCAGCCAGTCTTGACCTTTTAGGTGGTCTACCACATTCAAGAAGGTATCCACGTCCTGCCTGTTACCTGACTGGTAAAGTTCAGAAAACGTTTGCACACTTTCACATGGCGTGACATGAGATGCAGACACAATTGGACTACATTCATTTCATCCCGAGGTATGGGGGAAAGTGTGGTAGCAGGGAGGGCATCCAGCCAGTGTCTACCACTAAGATGCTGACGGCATAAAGATACTGGATAAAGCCCGGGAAAAAGAAAAGAAGATTCATCTTAACCAGTTTTATGATTAATACAAGTGGTTAATAAGTGAAACTTGATGACCAGTACTAATGCACCTTTTACTATGACATAAGTATGCAGCACATCGTTGGTGCACAACATATTTCAACTGTCGCGTAAAATTTTGTCTCTTTCCAGTGTTATCACTGTGTTATGGCGATTCCAATTCAACTACTTTCAGATGATTAACTTTTGTTAATCTTTTTACCGATCGACTACTTAATTCACATCTGTGAGTAGGATCGAGTGCAAACCATCCAAAGCTACGAATGATGGTATGGATTACAGTTTCGGACATGGGATTCCATCTGCGGCTTGTTTTTCTCCTGAATACCGAAAATCACTGCTGATTTTAGATGGTTCCAGGAGAATAATAAACTGCTAATGAAAATCCGTGTACGAAGCCGTCATCCACCGAGGCCGCAGAGCATCGCGTTCATAGGAGACAAGCCCTGTCTACGCTGCTGATCGCCTATTTTTAAGTTGCGATTACTGAATATCATCCAACATTGACAGACGTCCACCTACGGTCCCTTAGCGTACAAAGTCACGTTTGATATCTAATGAGTGGCAGGTTTCGACGCCTACAACTTTCACTCTTTGCATAGTCGTTGGATCACGTTTCCGGATACAGCCTCATATCCTTGATTTGTTCCTCAAGACACCCTCTACCACACCTCGAAGTGTTTCAACATATCTAGGATAGGTTGTATGTACAATGTGTCTCAAAACATTTGGGTTAACTGAAACAGGTGATAGGGCGTGGACAACCGATTATATTGAGATGGGGAACCAATAAGTCGATAATGCATTTTTATTGTATTGTGGACATACACAACATGCCCTGCATAAGAGCAATGTAGCTCATAGTAATTTCTGGAAACGACGACCGCCAGTCTCAATGCATGTGTTGCAACGGTGCGTACAGTTCTGCCACTCTCTCGCAAAGATTCCGGGTGTGGCATAGTATACTCAACGTAACTCTTAGTACGTGTGTCACGCGACGACCGCATGCATCGCACCGGCGCATTGCTCTATACCGCATGCACACCACTATGTCTGGTGTCAGTTGCCCATGGCGCCAGACAACTTCTTACGTATCTGTAGTGAGGTGTGTTGCTGTGTTAGATGTATGACGCATAGACAAAGATGGGACGTTACTCGCCACGAGACCTGACAGGCATACATTTAATGCACTAAATGGCATGATGTGCCCATGAACCAGCACGAATGTGCAGAGAACACCTTCCCAATAGATGTCTTCCTAAATGGACGAAGTTTGTCTCAGTGGATATCAATTTACGAGAGACGGGGTCGTTCACGCCACAGAGAGCCGTCGACGTTCCCCATCAAGCGCATGCCCAAACATCGGGCATTGAGGATATATTGTTGGATCGTGTGGTCGACCACCCAGCAACAAGCACCCGTCAAACGCACATTTCGAATGCTACACTGTTGAGAGCGTTGGCGAAACAGGTATTACACACCTATGACAGAGAACGTGTGCAAGCACTGGGACCGACGGTTTTTGAGCCCCACGTTCGCTTCTGTCAATGGATTATCCATCAGAGTGCTGTAGTGCCGAACTTCGTACGGTTTTGTATTGCTCACAGATGAGGCCTCACGCAAACGTAATGGTGTTTTCAGCAGTCGCAATAGCCAGGCCAGGAGAGAAGATAATCCCAGGCCACAACACCAAAAATTCTCTGTCAACGTATCGGCAGGCACCGTCCAAGATCACCTAACACAAAATTAAATAGGGGTAGCGCAGGAGTGGGTTTAATAATGAATAAAAAAATAGGAGCGCGGGTCGGCTACTACAAACAGCACAGTGAACGCATTGTATCCAACATAGATATGAAGCTCACGCCTAACACAGTAGTAAGGAAGAAATTTTTGGAAATTTGTGGTAAGCTCTTATGGGACCAAACTGCTAGAGCCATCGGTCCCTAAGCTTATGCACTATCTAAACTAACTTAAACCAACTAACGCTAAGGACAACACACCCACCCATGCCCGAGGGAGGACTCGAACCTCCGACTGGGAGAGCCGCTCGGACCGGGACAAGGCGCCTCAGACCGCATGGCTACACCACGCGGGAAAACGGAGAGAAGGAGAAACAGTACGAGAATACTGAATGGGGATAAGCATAACTTAATCATAGTTAGCAAATGGTTAAAATGGCTCTGAGCACTATGGGACTTAATATCTGAGGTCACCAGCCCCCTACAACTTAGAACTACTTAAACCTAACGAACCTAAGGCCATCACACACATCCATACCAGAGGCAGGATACGAACCTGCGACCGTAGCGGTCGCGCGGTTCCAGACTGAAGCGCCTAGAACCGCTCGGCCACTCCGGCCGGCATAGCTAACACTTGGTTCAAGAATTATGAAACAAGGTTGTATACGTGGACGACGCCTGGAGACGCTGGAAGGTTTCAGATAGATTACATAATGGTAAGACAGAGATTTAGGAACCAGGTTTTAAAGTCTCCGAGATTTCCAGGGGCAGATGTGGACTCTAACCACAACCTATTGGTTATGAACTGCAGATTAAAAGTGAAGGAACTGCAAAAATGTAGAAAATTAAGGAGATGGGACCTGGAAAAACTGAAAGAACCACAGTATGTAGAGAGTTTCAGAGAGAGTATTAGTGAACGATTGACGAGAACGGGGACAAGAAATGCAGTAGAAGAAGAATGGGTAGATTTGAGACATGGAATAGTGAAGGCAGCAGAGAATCAAGTAGGTAAAAAGATGAGGGCTATTAGAAATCCTTGGGTAACTGAAGAGATATTGAATTTAATTGGTGAAAGGAGAAAATATAAAAATGTAGTAATGAAGCAAGCAAAAAGGAATACAAAAGTTTCAAAAATGAGATTGACTGGAAGTGCAAAATGTTCAAAAATGCTTCAAATGGCTCTAAGCACTATGGGACTTAACTTCTGAGGTCATCAGTCCCCTAGACTTAGAACTACTTAAACCTAACTAACGTAAGGACATCACCCATATCCATGCCCGAACCAGGATTCGAACCTGCAACCACAGCAGGGGTGGGGTTCCGGACTGAGGCGCCTGGACCCGCTCGGCCACACCGGCCGGCCAAGTGCAAAATGTCTAAGCAGAGATGACTAGAGGACAAATGTAAGGATGTAGAGGCATGTATCAATAGGTGTAAGATAGAAACTGCCGAAAGGAAAATTAAAGACACCTTGAGAGAAAAGAGAACCGCTTGTATGAATATCAAGAGCTATGACGGAAACCTGTTCTAAGATAAGAAGGAAGGCAGAAAGATGGAAGGAGTATATAGAGGGTCTATACAAGAGCGATGTACTTTAGGGCAAGATTATGGAGATGGAAGGGAACGTAGATGAAGATGAAATAGGAAATATGATACTGATGTGAAGAGTTTGACAGCGCACTGAAAGACCCAAGTTTAAACAAGGTCCCGGCAGTAGACAACATTCCATTAGAACTGCTGATAGTCGTGGGAGAGCTAGCCCTGACAAATCTCTACCAACTGGTGAACACAATGTATCAGACAGCCGAAATACCCTCAAACTTCAAGAAGAATACAATAATTCCAATCCCAAAGAAAACAGCTGCTAACAGGTGTGAAAATTACCTAACTATCAGTTTATTACGTCATGGTTGAAAAATACTAACACGAATTCTTTACAGACGAATGGAAAAACTGGTAGAAGTCGACCTCGGGGAAGATCAGTTTGGATTCCGTAGAAATGTTGGAACGCGTGAAGCATTACTGACCCTATGACTTATCTTAGAAGTTAGATTAAGGAAAGGCAAACCTACATTTCTAGCATTTTTACACTTAGAGAAGGCTTTTGTCAATGTTGACTGGAATACTCTCTTTCAAATTCTGAAGGTGGAATGGGTAAAATACATGGATGGAAAGGCTACTTACAATTTTTACAGGAACCAGGTGGCAGTTATAAGAGTCAAGGGGCACAAAATTGAAGCAGTGGTTGGAAAGGGAGTGAGACAGGGTTGTAGTCTATCCCCGATGTTATTCACTCTGTATACTAAGCAAGCAGTAAAGGAAACAAAAGATAAATTTGGGGTAGGAGTTAAAATAAAAGGAGAGGAAATAAAAACTTTGAGGCTCGCCGATGAAATTGTAATTCTTTCAGAGGCAGCAAAGGACCTGGAAGAGCAGTTGAACGGAATAGGCAGTGTCTTGAAAGGAGGATATAAGTTGAACATCAACAAAATAAAAACGAGGATAATGGAATGTAGTCGAATTAAATCAGGTGATTCTGAGGGAATTAGGTTAGGAAATGAGACACTCAAAGCAGTAGATGATTTTTGCTATTTGGGCATAAAAATAAATGATGATGGTCGAAATAGAGAGGATATAAAATGTGGTCTGGCAAAGGCTAGGAAAGGGTTTCTGAAGTCGAGAAATTTGTTAGCAAGGAGTGTTGGATTTAGGTGACAGGAAGTTTTTTCTGAAAGTATTTATATGGGGTGTTGCAATGTATGGAAGTGAAACATGGACGATAAATAGTTTAGACAAGGAGAGAATAGAAGCTTTCGAAATGTGGCGCTACAGAAGAATTCTGAAGATTAGATGGGTAGACCGCATAACTAATGAGGAGGTATTCAATAGAATTGGGGATAAGAGGAATTTGTGGCACAACTTGACTAGAAGCGCTCTGTTGGTAGGACATGTTCTGAGGAATCAAGGGATCACCAGTTAAGTATTGGAGGGCAGCGTGGAGGGTAAAAATCATAGAGGGAGATCAAAACATGAATACACTAAACATATTCAGAAGGATGTAGGTTGCAGTAGGTACTGAGAGGTGATGAAGCTTGCATAGGAGAGAGCAGCATGGAGAGCTGCTTCAAGCCAGTCTCTGGACTGAAGACCACAACAACAACAGCTATGATTAAGTTATGTTGTGTGCAAAACTCTACCAGGCGGCTTCCTCTTTCTTTTCTTACCCTTAGTCCATATTCATCTACTACTTTCCCTTCTCTTCTTTTTCCTACTATAAAATCCAGTCCCCCATGACCATTAAATTTTCGTCTCCCTTAACCATCTTAATAACTGCTTTTATCTCATACACATTTCTTCAATTTCTTCACGATCTGTTGAGGTAGCTTACATGTAAGGTTGTACAACTGTTGTAGGTGTGGGCTTCGGGTCTATCTTGGCTGCGTACTGATAGGAGAGTACGCAACAGTTACAATGGCAAATTCTATGGAAAAGGTAGGTCGGCTACCAGACTGCATTAGTGCTGTTCGTAGTTAGTCTCCTTGCTAGGCCAGCTAAGGCGAAAGGTGCGTGAACAGCGTGAGATATTGACTGATCACTGTGAAGGGCACGGAAAGCCGTGTATTCGTGTGGGACGGCGTTATCGGCTGCCGACAGAGTTTAAATAGGGCCTCAATTTCACCAGCTGGTCGAATCAACAGTGTTGAGATTTGTGGGAGGGGATTCGGATGTGACAGTGATCCTTTCTTGGACTCCAAGGGAACGTGAATTCTCGTATACCCGACGTGAAGGGTCCGGCCGACCACGCCTTACCACTCGATGGGAGTCTCGCCGTGTTGGGCACCAAAGAGGCTCGTAACCCTTGCACACCTGCACCTGCCGTGGTAGAACAATTAATGAACTGCCTCCAATACTCTGTGTCAACTTATTGTACACTCCTGGAAATGGAAAAAAGAACACATTGACACCGGTGTGTCAGACCCACCATACTTGCTCCGGACACTGCGAGAGGGCTGTACAAGCAATGATCACACGCACGGCACAGCGGACACACCAGGAACCGCGGTGTTGGCCGTCGAATGGCGCTAGCTGCGCAGCATTTGTGCACCGCCGCCGTCAGTGTCAGCCAGTTTGCCGTGGCATACGGAGCTCCATCGCAGTCTTTAACACTGGTAGCATGCCGCGACAGCGTGGACGTGAACCGTATGTGCAGTTGACGGACTTTGAGCGAGGGCGTATAGTGGGCATGCGGGAGGCCGGGTGGACGTACCGCCGAATTGGTCAACACGTGGGGCGTGAGGTCTCCACAGTACATCGATGTTGTCCCCAGTGGTCGGCGGAAGGTGCACGTGCCCGTCGACCTGGGACCGGACCGCAGCGACGCACGGATGCACGCCAAGACCGTAGGATCCTACGCAGTGCCGTAGGGGACCGCACCCCCACTTCCCAGCAAATTAGGGACACTGTTGCTCCTGGGGTATCGGCGAGGACCATTCGCAACCGTCTCCATGAAGCTGGGCTACGGTCCCGCACACCGTTAGGCCGTCTTCCGCTCACGCCCCAACATCGTGCAGCCCGCCTCCAGTGGTGTCGCGACAGGCGTGAATGGAGGGACGAATGGAGACGTGTCGTCTTCAGCGATGAGAGTCGCTTCTGCCTTGGCACCAATGATGGTCGTATGTGTGTTTGGCGCCGTGCAGGTGAGCGCCACAATCAGGACTGCATACGACCGAGGCACACAGGGCCAACACCCGGCATCATGGTGTGGGGAGCGATCTCCTACACTGGCCGTACACCACTGGTGATCGTCGAGGGGGCACTGAATAGTGCACGGTACATCCAAACCGTCATCGAACCCATCGTTCTACCATTCCTAGACCGGCAAGGGAACTTGCTGTTCCAACAGGACAATGCACGTCCGCATGTATCCCGTGCCACCCAACGTGCTCTAGAAGGTGTAAGTCAACTACCCTGGCCAGCTAGATCTCCGGATCTGTCCCCCATTGAGCATGTTTGGGACTGGATGAAGCGTCGTCTCAAGCGGTCTGCACGTCCAGCACGAACGCTGGTCCAACTGAGGTGCCAGGTGGAAATGGCATGGCAAGCCGTTCCACAGGACTACATCCAGCATCTCTACGATCGTCTCCATGGGAGAATAGCAGCCTGCATTGCTGCGAAAGGTGGATATACACTGTACTAGTGCCGACATTGTGCATGCTCTGTTGCCTGTGTCTATGTGCCTGTGGTTCTGTCAGTGTGATCATGTGATGTATCTGACCCCAGGAAGGTGTCAATAAAGTTTCCCCTTCCTGGGACAATGAATTCTCGGTGTTCTTATTTCAATTTCCAGGAGTGTATTAGTGAGAGACCAGCTGCGGCGGGACTAGGGAATTACTGTGCCGCACGTACGTTGCCATGAACACTACAACATACGAGGGGTTTTTCATAAATAATGCACTGGTTGCCATCACTGTGGATCGTTTGATGCAAGAACAATGAAAATTACGTCAGATGTAGTTCGGAGCTTGAGCAACAAGCACGTGCGTCTGGCGTTTTCGCTGTGTACCGTAACAAAAAATTGTCGAGACGTAGAAAACGATCGTCCAGGGCTCTAGGGTACTGCGACTGTAGAGGACAAGAGATCGTACATCACGGTCGCTACGTTACGCTACAGAAATCCACAGTGTGTGAAGTGAAGTTTATGGTGGTTTTACAATAGACTGTAGAACATTTCACCTTGCGTTAATCGTCTTCGTTGTTATCGTATGATATGGACGATAATCCGAAACGTTAACAGATGAACAATTCCCCCAACATCAGTATTCCGTATTCTGACAAATTATATGAAGAAGAGAAAAACTTCTGCATGGTGGGTCGCACACTGATTGACTGCTGAAGAGAAGCAGAAACGTCTGGAGTTTACAACCTTCCTCATTCAACGATTCGACCGTGAAGACCAAAGACTCTTGCGTCGAATTGTCGCTACTGACGAAACGTGGATTAAGGACTTTGCACCGAAGTTGAAATCATCATCCAATGTGTGGAGAGCTTCAGATCCTCCAAGTCCACCCAAAAATATTTCGTTGCGCTAAATCAACTCCTTGGTAATGATAAGCCAAAATCATCATTTGCTTGAGTTTTATCACGACAGGTAGTGTCTCATGTGGAACAAGTGTCGCAGCTGTGTGTTATCGTAACGTCATGGAGAACCTGCGCAGAGAAATGCACAGAATCCGATCTCACTTGCTCGAGCTTAGGCCACTGATTCTCCACGACAATGCTCGCTCTCATATCGGCAATGTTTTAACCCAAAAACTGCGCGAATATGGATGTGTAGGGTTGTCACATCCTACCTACAGCCCAAACATGAATCCACCAGACTTCGACTTGTTCTCGAAGTTGAAAAAACATATGCGTGGGCGTCGTTATCTTTCTCTCTTACACCGTAATCCAAGCCATTAGACAGTTGAACAGAAGAGATTTCGTGGATGGAATAATAGAGCTTCCGAGTTATTTAGTCATAAAGAAGCGGAGAGACTATACTGAATGTAAAGAGATGCTGAAAAAAGTAAACGTGGAAGTAAAACAATTATTGCCCAATATTTATGAAATGTCCCTCGTAAAATGTGTTTGGAGTGGTACTGGGACCCAGATGGATGGATCGGTGATGAATGGCACCAGAGTGTGTTCAGCGACGAATCACGGTTCCGCCCCACCAAGGACAGTCACCGTCCCCGGTATGGCGGGAACTCTGGGAAAGATCCCACTCCTTTAATGTTTTGGAGAAGCACATCGGTGTCAGCGGCGGCGTCCTGCAGCGGGGAGCCATCCGCTATGATTTTAGAGCACGGCTGGTAGTCACCGAGGGAACTACTGATGGCACGTATTGCATCATCTCGTATTACCTCTCATCCAACAGTATCGTGGAGCCATTTTTCATCAGGACAGTGCTCGTCCGCAAATGGCTTGTGTCTGTATGAACCGCCTGCGTGATGTTGGTGTGCTCTGGTGGCCAGCAGGGTCCACAGCTCCATTCCCTCTAGAAAACGTGGCGATCAGGTGGGATGTCAACTCTGTCAACTCTGTCCAGAGCACCACGGGACCAGTGTGGACCAGCTTTCATCAGGAAAAGATACATCAGTCTTACGAATTCTTTCCCAACCGAAATGTACGTTAAATTTTAAGAAAAGGAGGAATCATTAGCTCATGCGGTTTCAGTGGTTAGTGGGCATTAACATACATTATCTGATGAAAGGTATCCTGGCACTCATACGATTTCGACCATAGTATGTCATGAGAGGAGTGCCAGACACTATAATGAGTGGTCCAGAGTATTATATGTCAGGAGAGGAGTAGTAACACCACAAGGGATGAGTCAGGAGAGCTCAGTAACTTCAAGCGTGGACTAGTCACTGGATGTCTGGGACACTGTAACCCTTGTAACGTTGCATAAACAGATCGTTTGTGACGTGACTGTGAAGTGAAAACTCGTAGAAACAATTGTTGTTAAACCAAGACTAGACAGATTACGTGCTCTGAAGAGCAGCGACCATCGACCATTGCGGAGGTTGATTGTGACAAACCGTATGAAACCAGTGAAAGGAATCAACTGTGTGTTCCAGAGTGCTACCAGTCCATCTGCCACAATGACTGTGCTTAGCGAGTTAAAAAGAATTGGGCACAGTGATCGAGCAGCTCCTCATAAACCACAAATTTCTGTAATCAATGCCAAGTGACACTTGAGGTGGTGTAAGTAGCGACAGCACTGCACAGTTGATTATTGGAGACGAGTGAGTTGGAGTGACGGATCGCGTGACGCTGTCGTAATCCGATGGAAGTGTTTCTGTGTAACAAACGCCCGAAGAGAGTTACCTGCCGTCGCATGTATTGCCAAGAGTGAATTACGGAGAATGTGGTATTACGGTATCCGGGCGTTTTTGTCGTTAAAGTGTGATCCCCTCATTGTGCTTAAGAAAATGCTAAATTCTGGAGGAAAGGAATATCTTTTGCAGAATTATATAGTGTGTACTGTAGAGAAACAGTTCGGAGCCAATGGTTTTTTTTTATCAACATTACAAAGCACCTAGACATAAAGCAACATCATGAAGCATTGATTTGTGGACAATAACATTCCTGAAGTGGACTGGCCTGTCAGTGTTCTGACCTGAACCCAATGGAACATCTTCCGTAAGTACATGGTGCTCCATTTATCTGATGGCCTCCTGCCCGTGGTATTGCAGGCCGAAAGACGCGCCTGCCGGTCGAATGGGTCCCGCGGTACCGCACAATGTTCCCTTTTTTGTGGGTTTTAGCCTGAAGGCCGTACAGACGTACGCGCCTTTTCTGCCAGTGTTATTCGAGCAGTGAAAGAGGAATCACGACCGTAACAGTGGTGTTTGCGGACGCAACAATGGCAAGAGCGAGTTATTCAATTACACAACGACTGTTTATTTACGATTCGTATGCGCGTACAGACTCAGTTCGTGAAGTTCGGAGAGCGTTTGTACAGAAGTTTCCAGATGTTTGAGTTCCCGTCGGGATGCAGTTCACAAATTAGTGAATAAATTTCATGAAACGGGAAGTGTTCTCAAGTCAAGAAGTGTAAACGACGACGTACAGTGCTCAAAGTAGCTCGTCTCGATGACATTACATACCGCCTGGAAAATTTCTCTAAAAAGTCTCTTAAAGGTCTTTCGCAAAAAACACAAATATCGTGCACTTCTGTACAAAGAGGTGACACGCTGCTTAGGCTAAGGCCCTGTAAAGTATGAGCGGTACAAGAAATTCGACCTGGTGATGCTGCGCACAGGGTTAAGTTTTGAAAATGGGTTTTAAAACAAGTGCATGACGGTGAAATGGATCCTTACTTCATTCTGTTTTCAGACGAGGCTTGGATTCATTTACAAGGGTACGTTAATGCGCAAAACTGTCGACATTGGAGATCAAACAGACCTGTTGTGCTTCATGGGTAACCCCACCACGATCAGCAAATAGGGGTGTGGTGCGCAGTTAGTGGTGACAGAGAAAGAGGCCCAATTTTTTTTAAAAAGACTCAGTTACAAGTGAAAGAAATGTGCAAAATATTTTGCGAGCGTTTTTTTAATGAACTGTGTAGAAGAGAACGAAGCTTCGCATTTTTTCAACAGGATTCGGCAAGGGCTCATACGGCCAATGTTTCTTTGCACGCAGTTCGCGATATGTTTGGTGAAAGAGTGATTAATAAAAATGTCTGGCCAGCTAGAAGTCCTGATTTAACTCCATGCGATTTTTTTTTTTTTTTGTGGGTTGTACTGAAGGACAAAGTGTGCACAACACATCCTCACACGATAGGGGAACTCAAGGATAAAATCAGTGAATCATTTCATTCAATATCTCAGAGAGAATTATATCACGTGATTAAAAATTTCTTGGGTAGATGTCACAAATACGTTGAGAATAATGGCAGGCAGTTCCAGCGTCTTCTTTCGTGACCTGGTTGAGTACAAAATTTTAAATGTAGCCATGTCATACCGCAGCACTAGACGGGCGACACGGCACCTGATCGCCGCGCAGCGGAGCACTCGCTGTCCGGCATCAACTGCGCCGCACAGGCGGTCATCAGATACATGGAACACCCAGTATTAGAACAGCAATCTGGGTCCAGACACCAACGTTCAACGTCACTACCTGATGTAGTTTAGGCTCTTGAGGAAGAATGTTTACTATTGTGTCACAGACATTCAGACACCTCATCGAAAGTGCTTCCAGAAGAGTTCAGGAGGGGGAGGGGATTAGGGTCCCGTCGATAACGAGGTCATTAGAGAGGGAGCACATTCAGGGATTGGGTAACGACGGATGAGGTAATCGGCCGTGCCTCTCGAAGGAACCATAAGCTTTTTAGAGAAATCACGAAAAATCTAAATCTGGATGGTCGGACGCGGATTTGAACCGTCGTCCATCGAGCGGAGTTCAAGCCGTGACAAAAAGGTGAAGGTCGGAAACAATCCACACAAATGTCCACAACAGGTATCCGGGTACTTTTCCTCAGATACCGTACAGTACTGTCGATTCCATGGTTGACAAAGATTACAAACACAACATATCCTTTCGTTTATATCTGACCAACAGCCAAGTGATGTCACTGTCATAGTTTAGCACTCCCTTAAACTTGTTAAGTTACTATCCCATGTAACTACTGTTTTCCTAACATCTGGGTTCATGCCGGTAATTATTAAGTCCTGTAAGGTAGTTACATATTTTGCTACTTCATTGTATCATTTCTTCCCTAGCTATAAACTTACCATTTCTATCTTCACTTCATCGTTCTTGTTTTTTCTGTACGGCCTACCACATGACATGGCATGTTCAAGTGCACCAACTGTGAATGTAGTATCTCCATCTACCTCTACAGAGCCACCTTACGGAGTGTGACAGAGAGTATTTTGTGTACCAGTGTTATTTCCACTCTTATCCTGTTCCAGTCACAATTGGTTCTCGGGAAGAATGATTGCTGGTACGCCTCTCTGTCAGTTCCAATAATGCGAATTTTATCTGGATGGTCTTTCCACGACATACACTGATCAGTCAGAACCTTATGAGCACCGACCTACTATCGATATAAACCCGTCCAGGCTATTGCACCGTCACCTGCCGAGGAATGACTGCTAGTTAGACACATGCACAGAGCATCTAGTATCAGTGAGCGTGCTGTCCGTATGTAGAATGGAGAAGGCACGTGATCTATATGGGTTTGACCGAGGGCAGATGATGATGACCCGGAGGCTCGGCATCAGCATTTCGAAACTCCACGACTTGTCCGGTGTTCGAGGATTGCCGCTGTGAGTGTCTTCAATATGTGGCGAAACGAGGGTGAAACCACGTCCGGACGTCGTGAAGTTGGGAGCCCACCCCTCATTAGACACGTCGGACGTCGTAGGCTGGGCAGACCGGTGCAACAGGGGAGGCGGAAAAATGTGGCGGAACTAACATCAGACATTAATGCTCGACAGAGTACAAGTGTGTATGTACACATCGTGCACCAAACACTTCTGACGATGGGCCTCCGCAGCCGACGACACATCCTTGTGAACACCACGACATCGGGAACTACAACTGAAATGAGCACATGGCCATCGGCAGTGGACATTGGCGCAGTAATAGACTATTGCATGGTCTGATGAATCCCAACTTCTTCTTCGTCATACCGATGGGAGGGCGTGAAACTGTCGTCTTCCAAGTTGACAGTTCCTTCACAGCAGTCCCGCGGGACGGAGACAAGCGGCTTCATTATGCTATGGGAAACATTCACATGGGCATCCACGGGTCCTGTGGAGCTCGTTAAAGGCTCCATGATGGCCAAGGAGTATCGTACACTGGGTGCACACCACGTACACCACTTCATGAAGATCACGGTTCCTGACGGCAGTGGCATTTTTCAACAAGATAATTCGTCTTATTACAAAGCCAGGAGTGTGATTCAGTGGTTCAGGGAACACAGTGGCGAGTTCCAATTGGTGTGGTGCTCCCAAACTCGCCACATATGGACCTAATCGAACACTCTGAGATGTGACTAGACGTGGTATCAAAAGCTCATCGCCCCCTTCTGGAATTTACGGGAATTGGGTGACCCGTGTGTGCAGATGTGGTTCCAACTATCTCCAGCGACCTACCAATGCCTCACTTCTTCTATGCCATGAAGCGTCGCACGTGTTATCCGTGCCAAATGTTGACAGACCGGCTATCAGGTAGATGGTCATAATGTTACGGCTGATCAGTGCATATGTAGGACGAAGCGAATTTGCTGACTCTTCTAGGAACGGACACTCTCGAAACTTTAATAATAGACCATACAATGATGCAGAACGCGACTCTTGCAGCATCTGCCACTGGAGCTTACTCACTATATCCGTGAAGCTTTCGCACTCACTATACGATCCTCTAACGAAACGGCCCGCTCTTCGTTGCGTCTTCTCTGTTGCCTGTATCAATCGTACCTGGTACGGATACGAGGCTGGCGGCCAGTGATCAAGTACTGGTCCAACGAGTGTGTTGGAAGCTACGTCTTTTGTTGATGGACTACATTTCTGGAGGATTCTCCCAATGAATCGCATACTGACATCTGCCTTAAGAGCACTTAATTCTGTGCACTCCTTCGACTGCAAATCGCTCTGTACTCACACTCCCAGATATTTTGTGTGAGTAACTGCTCCCAGTGGTTGTTCTGCAATCATATAATCATACAGTAAAACTTCTTACTGTCCGTATTACGCAACACTTCACGTTTTTTTTTTTTTTTTTTTTTTTTTTTTTTTTTTTTTTTTTTTAACTTGAGCATCATATCCACTCCCTTCTGCAAGCGTCATTCCTCTACAAAAAGTGGTTCAAATGGCTCTGAGCACTACGGGACTTAACTTCTGAGGTCATCAGTCCCCTAGAACTTAGAACTACTTAAACCTAAGGGAATCACACACATCCATGCCCGAGGTAGGATTCGAACCTGCGACCTTAGTGGTCGCGCAGTTCCAGACTGTAGCGCCTAGAACCGCTCGGCCACCCCCACCGGCCATTCCTCTACAGTTCTTCCTCCATTTCGCTACAGTTTTATAACGTTTCGGCTTCTCGTAAAAAGTATCGCTGAATTTTCGACATTATCTACTTGGATATTTATAAATATTGTATAAAGTAATGGTCGTATAACACTCCTTTGGGGACGCACTCGGAGGTATTTTTACGTCTGAAGACTTTTCGCTATTGAGAGTGAAATGATATGTTGTATTTGTTAAAACTCTTCAGTCAAGTCACACCGCTGGTCTGATAATACGTAGTCTGGCATTTTGTTCATTAGGCGGCAGTGCCAAATTGTACCGAACGCCTTCCAGAAGTTTAATGCTTTCTTGGTCTTTTGGTCGAACTGAGCGAGCTGAGTTTCACACGTTCGCTGATGTCTGAACACATGCTTGTTTCTACAGAGGAGATTTGCTGTCTCCAGAACTTCATAATACCCTAGCGTAAAACAGATTCCTAAATTCTATAACCGACCGACGTTTGAGATATAGGCTTATAGTTTTATGTGTGTGTTCAACGGCCCTTCTTCGAAACAGGAAACAGCTGCGAATTTTTCCTAACATTCGATAGCTCGCTGCTCCAGAGATGTACTGTTCATTGCTGCTAGAAGAGGGGGCAAGTTCTTTCGCGCACTCTACGTCTAATCGAACTGATGTCCCATCATTTCCAGCGGCTTTTCCTCTGTTGAGCCCTTTGTCACTTATTTCTACATCTGTCATTTTTCCCGTTCGTGGGAAAATTTAAAGAAGGAACTACAGAGCGATCTTCCTCCGTGAACCCGTTTTTGGAAAAGAAGTTTAGTGTTTTGGCATTATCTGTGTCATTCTCTGTTTCAATCTCATTTTGGTGACAAAGTGTCTGGAAAGATGACTTAGATCCGCTTACTGTTTTAACATAAGACCAAAAAACCCTTATACTTTCTGTCAAGTCTGGAGATAGGATTTTACTTTCAAATTAGTTGAACGCGTCACGCATAGCCCACCTTACGCTAATTTTTGCTTCCTTTAGGTTTGTTTGCCTGAGAGATTTTAATTACGTGCAAATTTCACTGAAGCTCTTTTTAACTCATAGAAGATTACTAACACGGTTGTCGGACCAAGGCGGGTCTTATCCATCCCTCACAACTTGAGTTGGCATATAACTGTCTGAAGAGTATTGTACAATGCACTATAACTCTGTGCGTCGATGATCAACATTGTTGAACTGTCATGTAGCTCTTACTGAAGAGAAAGGTCTTCCTAACTTTCATTCCATTGCTTACTACAGCGGTATTCAGTGATGCTGTAACGGCCCTCTCATGATCCATTTCTTGTTCTACGCTGTTTCGGAAAGTTCGGCTTGGGTCAGTTACCGCGCGGGATTAGCCGAGCGGTCTTAGCGCTGCAGTCATGGACTGTGCGGCTGGTCCCGGCGGAGGTTCGAGTCCTCCCTCGGGCATAGGTGTGTGTGTCTGTCCTTAGGATAATTTAGGTTAAGTAATGTGTAAGCTTAGGGGCTGATGACCTTAGCAGTTAAGTCCCATAAGATTTCACAAACATTTGAAAATTTTTTGGGTCAGTTAATCGCCAGCTAGTTTAAAATGTTATCTTCACGAGTAGTTTTTCTGATTAACTTCTGAACTCAGTTTTCGGAGAAGTTGCTTATAACAATTTCACACGATTCACTGTCCCTGCTACCCACAATAATCACGTGAGCCTCGCAGCATATAGCTGGTTGGTTGAATTCTCCACCTGAAACTGCATCACGAGCAGGAAATTTACTTGAAATATTCTTCAAGTTTCCCCCCAAATCTTCAACCACTGCTGGTGCTGAGACAAGGTTTCTATAACAGCATCTGATTATCATGTTTGATAACTCTTAATAAATACCGTCACCCAAAATATTTCGCTTTCTAAATCCGTACTACTCTCATTAGACGTTATGGTTATTTTAATTGCTACAAACACGCCTCCACCATCAGCGTTCAACTTATCTGAGCCGTGGTGCCTTTAATTTTGGTGGCATGGCACTCTGCTGGCGCCACTAACTACTTGGGTTGCCGAATTCGGTGTAATCTGATGTCGCGAGCCGGCTGCTGTGGCCGAGCGGTTCTAGGCGCTTCAGTCTGGAACCGCGTGGCTGCTGCGGTCGCAGGTTCCAATCCTGCCTCGGGCATGGATGTGTGTGATGTCCTTAGGTTGGTTAGGTTTAATTAGTTCTAAGTTCTAGGGGACTGATGACCTCAGAGGTTAAGTCGCACAGTGCTCAGAGCCACTTGAACCATTTTTTATGTCGCGACCTAGGGTCTTTGGTCGAATCGTGTGTTGCTGGTTGGCGCTTCTTGGGAATGTCAGTTGGCTGGAGGACTCGTGGCTCGCAAGTTGTTGCTTTTGGCGGACTCCGGCCGTCCGGTACGGGTTTCGAGTAGCCGCGAGTGGTTAAGTCGGTCTGAGGCACGTCTTGGCGGCTCGCTTTAAGGACTGGTACCAGCGAGTTATGGGAGAGCAGCGGACGTCGCGTGCGATCTGGTCAGCAAGTTTCCGGTCTACTCTGCGAGCTCAAATTGCACGGCAGCTGAAGACCGCCTGTACGGACTGGAGGCAATGACACCCCATCTTGGAGTAATGGCAGTGACGGCTCCTTCACATGTGAGTGGCGTTAAGTGTTTTTTCCTTATTTTTGTGTTGGTGTGGAATTGGACCTGTTACATTCACGCGCCTCCGAGTGACTGTGTGTACAGGGTGTTACAAAAAGGTGCGGCCAAAGTTTCAGGAAAAATTCCTCACACATAAATAAAGAAAAGATGTTATGTGGGCATGTGTCCGGAAACGCTTAATTTCCATGTTAGAGCTCATTTTAGTTTCGTCAGCATGTACTGTACTTCCTCGATTCACCGCCAGTTGGCCCAATTGAAGGAAGGTAATGTTGACTTCGGTGCTTGTCTTGACAAGCGACTCATTGCTCTACAGTACTAGCATCAAGCACATCAGTACGTAACATCAACAGGTTAGTGTTCATCACGAACGTGGTTTTGCAGTCAGTGCAATGTTTACAAATGCGGAGTTGGCAGATGCCCATTTGATGTATGGATTAGCACGGGGCAATAGCCGTGGCGCGGTAAGTTTGTATCGAGACAGATTTCCAGAACGAAGATGTCCCGACACCAAGACGTTCGAAGCAATTGATCGGCGTCTTAGGGAGCACGGAACATTCCAGCCTATGACTCGCGACTGGGAAAGACCTACAACGACGAGGACACCTGCAATGGACGAGGCAATTCTTCGTGCAGTTGACGATAACCCTAATGTCAGCGTCAGAGGGGTTGCTGCTGTACAAGGTAACGTTTACCACGTCACTGTATGGAGAGTGCTACGGGGGAACCAGTTGTTTCCGTACCATGTACAGCGTGTGCAGGCACTATCAGCAGCTGATTGGCCTCCACGGGTACACTTCTGCGAATGGTTCATCCAACAATGTGTCAATCCTCATTTCAGTGCAAATGTTCTCTTTACGGATGAGGCTTCATTCCAACGTGACCAAATTGTAAATTTTCACAATCAACATGTGTGGTCTGACGAGAATCCGCACGCAATTGTGCAATCACGTCATCAACAAAGATTTTCTGTGAACGTTTGGGCAGGCATTGTTGGTGGTGTCTTGATTAGGCGCCATGTTCTTCCACCTACGCTCAATGGAGCACGTTATCATGATTTCATACGGGCTACTCTACCAGTACTCCTAGAACATGTGCCTTTACAAGTACGACACAACATGTGGTTCATGCACGATGGAGCTCCTGCACATTTCAGTCGAAGTGTTCGTATGCCTCTCAACAACAGATTCGGTGACCGATGGATTGGTAGAGGCGGACCAATTCCATGGCCTCCACGCTCTCCTGACCTCAACCCTCTTGACTTTCATTTATGGGGGCATTTGAAAGCTCTTGTCTACGCAACACCGGTACCAAATGTAGAGACTCTTCGTGCTCGTATTGTGGACGGCTGTGATACAATACGCCATTCTCCAGGGCTGCATCAGCGCATCAGGCATTCCATGCGACGGAGGGTGGATGCATGTAACCTCGCTAACGGAGGACATTTTGAACATTTCCTGTAACAAAGTGTTTGAAGTCACGCTGGTACGTTCTGTTGCTGTGTGTTTCCATTCCATGATTAATGTGATTTGAAGAGAAGTAATAAAATGAGCTCTAACATGGAAAGTAAGCGTTTCCGGACACATATGCACATAACATATTTTCTTTCTTTGTGTGTGAGGAATGTTTCCTGAAAGTTTGGCCCTAGCTTTTTGTAACACCCTGTATAATCTTTGGTCAGTGTAACTGATCGCAGTTTGTTGTTCCCGGCCATATTCCGAGAAAGTGTACGAATTTTCTCTGTTATAAATTGTTCTAGGCGCTTCAGTCCGGTTCTAGGCGCTTCAGTTTGGAACCGCGCAAGCGCTAAGGTCGCAGGTTCGAATCCTGCCTCGGGCATGGATGTATGTGATATCCTTAGGTTAGTTAGGTTTAAGTAGTTCTAAGTTCTAGTAGACTGATTACCTCAGATGTTAAGTCCCATAATGCTCAGAGCCATTTAAACCATTTTGTGTTATAAATTGAATCGACGAAACTAAATTTCTAACATAATCTGTATCGGAGGCAAAGCAACCTTTGTTGGTGAATACGTCTTAATCATTGCAGCATCAGCGATCACTGACATTTTCTCTTCCAATTTTAAGAAGTGTTAAGCTTGAAAGTTGCTTGTGTAGTCGCTTTAGCGAAAAGTTCAGATTTCCTCAGTCATTCTCGTCTGTAGCCTTATTTGCGCAGATTACTGTTCCCTTCCGATTTGTGTTGGCAGGGTAGATTTAGCAGCGGGCGACGCGTCCCTAATCCCTGGGCCCGGAGGATAAACGTGTTTCCTCTCTGCTGCGGCGCCACTTCCGTCGTCGCACGCCGTCTCGATTGGCCGGCAATCTGGTGCCTCTGCCAGCCGTTTCGCGGTCGCTCAAGTTTAGTAAAGTCGATCGTGTGATGCGTGCCACGGCGGGGTGTCGCCGATTAATCGGAGACCAGTAGCTTGTCCTACTTGGTGTATTCAGCAAGCTCAGAAGGTTTAAAGCGTGTTCTGCAAGTCCGAAGTTCCTCCTTGCCATACCAGCTCTTTAACAACTAGTTTAAACCTTGCACCCTTACTTGCTGCTTCTCAAATGAGTATAATTTTAAGGCGTTTCATTTATCAAAATACGGCAACGGCCTTGCCGCAGTGAATACACCTGTTCCCGTGAGATCACCGAAGTTAAGCGCTGTCGGGCGTGGCCCTCACCTGGATGGGAGACCATCCAGCCGTCATGCGCTGTTGCTATTTTTCGGGGTACACTCAGCCTCGGGATGCCAATTGAGGAGCTACTCGACCGAATAGTAGCGGCTGCGGTCAAAGAAAACCATCATAACGACCGGGAGAGCTGTGTGCTGACCACACGCCCCTCCTATCCGCACCCTCACCTGAGGATGACACGGCGGTCGGATGGTCCCGATGGACCACTTGTGGCCTGAAGACGGTATTGTGGTTGGCAGGAGAGCCAACACCGTGTTACTAGAGGAAGCCGAAAGGCACGCGTTTTAGCTCACGCAGGCTGTCGTGAGGTCTGGAACAGGACAAGGAAATTAGAATTTAGAAAAAAACGGACGTAGCTGGTGGAATACTTAACTTTAATCCATTAATGGTGAACGTCGCTCTGGACGGTACATTATTCACAGTATCAATAGTAACTGGTAATGGCGCCTTGCTAGGTCGTAGCAAATGACGTAGCTGAAGGCTATGCTAACTATCGTCTCGGCAGTTGAGAGCGTAATTTGTCAGTGAACCATCGCTAGCAAAGTCGGCTGTACAACTGGGCGAGTGCTAGGAAGCCTCTCTAGACCTGCCGTGTGGCGGCGCTCGGTCTGCAATCACTGACAGTGGCGACACGCGGGTCCGACATATACTAACGGACCGCGGCCGATTTAAAAGGCTACCACCTAGCAAGTGTGGTGTCTGGCGGTGACACCACAGACGGAGTGCTTTATTTATCAATATGAACTGTTGAATCATTCCTTTGATCCTCTGTCATTAGCTAACTCCATTCATTGTGAAAGTTGCTTGCTTGTTCTTTCTTGCCTGTGATAGCCATCTGCTGTAGCTCTCAGCTTACCTTGTATTTTGGCTAACTGTATTTTCTTTAAGGGTCGTCGCTAACGTTTCTGCCGGTGTGCGCAGGTGGGACTTTGATTAAAACTATATGCCCTCTCAGTCTGCCTGTATTTTGGAGAACTGTCTATTTTATTGCTTAAGGAATTTTTATTGAGGCTTATACATTGTTATTGGCTTTCCAACAGCCCCAGTCAGTGGCATGACTTATTACCCTTTAGTATTTTGGATGGGCATTGTCTCTTTGCGTAATTCTCTTTGGGAATTGTTAGTAAATTTAGTGGCTATAGTTGTAATTCATTTTACGGATGAAATTGCTTGTTGAATCCGCTTCTAACTACGTATAGTTGGTCTGACTTCTTTCTTGTATTTGGAAACTGTAAATTCCGGGTTTCAAGTCTTGCTCTTAATGGTAAAATTGTTGAAGTATTTGTATTAATAAATTGAGCTTCTTCGAGTTTTTAAATGATTGTGAACGTTGTTATTCTTTTAACAAGGTTTCCTAAATTGTGATTATAATATTGTTGTTAAGCAATAAAGTGTATTCCATGAAACAACAAATCATGAAATATGTGAGTCCTCCTTCCATGTGTTTTTCCTTAAAATGATCCCAACCCTAGCTGTGTGGTATCACTATCTTCGCGATATAGATTCCGGTAGGAATTCAGAATTTCACTTCTATTAACACCTGGCTTCAGCCAGCATTCTGTCGCTATTAGACTGTGGGAACTGTTACTGTTTATAAACGATAGTAGTTCGGAGACCTTTCCACAGACGCTTTTGCACTATAACAGTAATTTCTTTCTACGATCTGCTATGACGAATGATGCCCCGTCTCGACTCAAAACTCATACAATGTGCGTTTAGAAGGCTACACTCTGCAAATTCTACTTTTATTTTGTCTACTATACAACAAATCGTTGTTTGATGCTATGTATTTCAAATACACTATGTGATCAAAAGTAGCCGAACACCCACAAAAACATACGTTTTTCTAATTAGGTGCATTGGACTGCCACCTACTGCCAGAAACTCCATATCAGCGACCTCAGTAGCCATTAGATATCATGCGAGAGCAGAATGGGGCGCTCCGAGGAACTCACGGACTTCGAACGTGGTCAGATGATTGAGTGTGACTTGTGTCACACGGCTGTACGCAAGATTTCCACGCTCCTAAACATCCCTAGGGCCATTGTTTCCGATGTGATTATTAAGTGGAAACGTGAAGGGAGACGTACAGCACAAAAGCGTACAAGCCGACTTCGTCTGTTGACTGACAGAAAATAAATGGTTCAAATGGCTCTGAGCACTATTGGACTTAACATCTGTGGTCATTAGTCCCCTAGAACTTAGGACTACTTAAACCTAACTAACCTAAGGACATCACACACATCCATGCCCGATGCAGGATTCGAGCCTGCGACCGTAGCAGTCACGCAGTTCCGGACTGGAGCGCCTAGAACCGCTCGGCCACTGCGGCCGGCTTGACTGACAGAGGCCGCGGACCGTTGAAGTGGTTCTTAATGTGTAATAGGCAGACATCTATCCACACTATCACACAGGAATTCCAAACTGGGTGTGGATCCACTGCAAGTGCTATGACAGTTGGGCGGGAGGTGAGAAAACTTGGATTTCATGGTCGAGCGGCTGCTCATACGCCACACATCACGCCGGTAAATGCCAAACGAAGCTTCACTTGGCGTAAGGACCGTAACCATTTGACGACTGAACAGTTGAAAAACCTTGTGTGTAGTGATGAATCACGTTACACAACGTGGCGATCCGATGGCAGGCTGTGGGTATGGCGAATGCCCGGTGAACGTCATATGCTAGCGTGTGTAGTGGCGACAGTAAAATTCGGAGGCGGTGGTGTTCTGGTGTGATCGTGTTTTTCACGGAGGGGTTCGCACCCCTTGTTGTTTTTCGTGGCACTATCACAGCAGAGGTAAACAATGATATTTTTAACACCTTCTTGCTTCCCACTGTTCAAGAGCAATGCGGGGATGGCGATTGAATCTTTCAACACGATGAGCACCTGTTCATAATGCACAGCCTGTGGCGGAATGGTTACACGACAATAACATTTCTGTAATGCACTGGCCTACACAGAGACCTGACCTTAATCCTACAGAACACTTTTGGGATGTTTCAGAACGCTGACTTCGTGCCACGTCTCTCCGACCGACATCCATACCTCTCCTCAGTGGAGCACTCCGTGAAGAATGGGCTGCCATTCCCCAAGAAACCTTCCAGCACCTGATTGAATGTATGCCTGAGAGAGTGCAAGCTGTCATCGAGGTGGGCCAACACCATACTGAATTCCAGCATTACCGATGGAGGGCGCCACGAACTCGTAAATCATTTTCAGTCTGGTGTCCACATACTTTTGATCTCATAACATCTGATATGTATTGCAGGTACTTTTGAATGGCTACATAGTCTACGTGGTAGCGAATAATCTGTGGAGTATAAACAAAAATGTAAATTTTCATTTGTTCAGAATCTTAAATCCTCGAAAGTTTTTCACCGATTGCTTTGAAATTCTGACACAGCGTTGCATTCCAACACGCGCGTGTTTGCGTCATCTTGTATATACTAGGAGGAATGGTTATTACCACAAATCTCGAAACGTTCTTGACCGATTTACCTCATATTTTTGGGTGATATTCTAAGGTGCATTCCGATGGACATGGGGTACATATTTATTAATGTACGTAATGTATAAATTCGCATACTATACATAGAAGGACAAAGTTGTTACAAAAAAATTTTAACAGGTCATCACCGACTTATTTCATTTTCTTACATTTTAATCCGAAGAACATGCGATGGATATAGGATACTTTTTAGTATATATGTAATACATAACTATAAATGTAATATATAAAAGGAAAACATTGTTGCCAAAAACCTCGGCAACTTTTACAGTTTACGCTAATAAACGTTCGAACGGATGTAGGTGACGTATTTTTTGATATACGTAACATATAAATGTGTATATAACATATAGTAGGGAAAAGTTGTTAGCAATCATCTGGAAAACTTCTTGACCAACAGATTTCGAATTATTACAGGCCACTAGTAAACAATGATATGGGCACGAGCTATATATTTTTTTCAGCAACAATGTGCAGGATCTCTGCTGTAAGTGAAAGTTCTGTGCTTCGCTCTTCTGTCTGTTATATGCGGTTTTCTCTTCTTTTTCGCAATCTGTTGTAACTACGACAATAGGGCACTAAAACCTGTACAAAAATTGTTTCCCCCGAACATATTATACATATTTTAATCAAAAATTGTATACACTACAGTATGCTGTTTTGTTATTTTCCCCACAGTCGGTTTTCACAAAAAACAGGTAAGTTTTATTTATGGCTTATCAGCTTGTGATTAGAATACTACTACGGACTCTGAATATTGCAATAAACAAGGTTCAAGATTCTAGAGAGGGGATGCAGTAGGCGGACCGCGAAGGGGTAGGAAATGAACATAGAGAGGGGGAAGTAGGAGACGAACAGAGAAAGGATGGAGGAGAATACGGAGAGAGAGAGAGAGAGAGAGAGAGAGAGAGAGGGAGGGAGGATGGTGGGAGAGAGAGAGAGGGGGGGGGGTGGGGGGAGCAGGACATGTACAGAGAGAGGAGGGAGAAGGAAAAGTGATATATCTGATTTCTACAAATGGTTACCAAGTGCGCAGCATTGCCGTGTTCGTTGGTATAAAATAAAATAATGGTTTAATATTGTATGACAGGATCCAGTGCGGTAAACTGATATTGCCCTAGAAGCTTATCATCGCTGTAGACCATACTTCAACTACGAAATACATAAATAAAAACTAGATAAACATTGAAAATGCGTCCTTGACGGTCCCAACATGCTACTCGTCTTAAAATGGTAGCAGTTTGTTCATAGATAATTTCCGCGCTTGCTGTTCACAACTTTTGTTAAAATTGTAAAAATTGAGAACGGTTCCTTTATCTCCTTTTTAGAAACTTATCTGCAGGAATCCGCCTGCTTCTACGCAGACAACTTAAAAAATTAGGTCACGGATGGATTCAGGCACGCTATGTAAATCCGCTCACAAGCGCCGTCGTTAAAGGCGGGTAGCGATAGCATCTCATGCAGCGGCTGGCGGATTCATTCCAGCTTCAGCTACTGACGACCTCATTCAGGCACCAACGACGCACAGTAAAGAACGGCGCAGGGCATCCGAGGCGGAAGAAAGAGGCAGAACACAGCTCTCTTTTTAAAAACAAAAAAAGAAAAAAAAACTGATATACGCAGCAAGTGAAACAGGCCGGACAAATGCCGCACATTTTATCATAAAGCGTTACACAATGTTGGAGACGCTTTCAAATTCTTTTCAAACGTAGAAAAATAAAGAACCATGACAATATATGGAGCTACAGTACAGTAGAATAAAATTACCGATTGCTCGAATGGGACACGACGAACATGCTCCCTCTACTTCTTTTGTTTACAGCAGGGGAAACAGCAGGGTCATATAGGCTGGAAAAAGGCAATCTTTAGAATACCTAGAACCCCACGCTAATATAACGATTTTGATCGATATAGGAATGGGAGTGGAAATCACGGCTGATGATACAATAACTTCCAGTTGCTTCAGTAATGTTTAGCATGTCAACAAAAGAAACCAGGGAGCAGTGGAAGAAGCAACCACATTGATGACATAGAGTAACGTAGTCTGGTTTACTGACCGTCGAAAACAGATGCGAGTTAGGGTATATACACAACTGGCCATTAAAATTGCTACACCACGAAGATGACGTGCAACAGACGTAAAATTTAACCGACAGGAAGAAGACACTGTGATATGCAAATGATTAGCTTTTCAGAGCATTCACACAAGGTTGGCGCCGGTGGCGACACCTACAACGTGCTGACATTAGGACAGTTTCCAAACGATTTCTCATACTCAAGCAGCAGCTGACCGGCGTTGCCTGGTGAAAGGTTGTTGTGATGCCTCGTGTAAGGAGGACAAATGCGTACCATCACGTTTCCGACATTGATAAAGGTCGGATTGTAGCCTATCGCGATGGCCGTTTATCATATCGCGACATTGCTGCTCGCGTTGGTCGAGATCCAACGACTGTTAGCAGAATATGGAATCGGTGGGTTCAGGAGGGTAAAACGAAACGCCGTGTTGGATCCCAACGGCCTCGTATCACTGGCAGTCGAGATGACAGGCATCTTACCCGCATGGCTGTAACGGATCGTGCAGCCACGTCTCGATCCCTGAGTCAACAGATGGCGACGTTTGCAAGACAACAACCATCTGCACGAACAGTTCGACGACGTTTCCAGCAGCATGGACTATCAGCTCTCAGACCATGGCTGCGGTTACCCTTGACGCTGCATCACAGACAGGAGCGCCTGCGATGGTGTACTTAATGACGAACCTGGGTGCACGAATGGCAAAACGTCATTTTTTCGGATGAATCCAGGTTCTGTTTACAGCATCATGATGGTCGCATCTGGGCATGGCGACATCGCGGTGGACGCACATTGGAAGCCTGTATTCGTCATCGTCATACTGGCGTATCACCCGGCGTGATGGTAGGGGGTGCCACTGGTTACACGTCTCGGTCACCTCTTGTTCGCATTGACGGCATTTTCGAACAGTGGACGTTACATTTCAGATGTGTTACGGCCCATGGCTCTACCATTCATTCGATCCCTGCGAAAACCTACATTTCAGCAGGATAATGCACGACCGCATGTTTCAGTTCCTGTACGGGCCTTTCTGGGTACAGAAATGTTCGACTGCTGCCCTGGCCAGCACATTCTCCAGATCTCTCGCCAATTGAAAGCGTCTGGTCAATGGTGGCCGAGCAACTGGCTCTTCACAATACGCCAGTCACTACTCTTGATGAACTGTGGTATTGTGCTGAAACTGCATGGGCAGCTGTACCTGTACACGCCATCGAAGCTCTGTTTGACTCAATGCCCAGGCGTATCAAGGCCGTTATTTCTGGCCAGAGGTGGTTGTTCTGGGTACTGATTTCGCAGGATCTGTGCACCCCAATTGCGTGAAAATGTAATCACATGTCAGTTCTAGTATAATATATGTGTCCAATGAATACCCGTTTATCATCTGCATTTCTTCTTGTTGTAGCAATTTTAATGGCCAGTAGTGTAGATTCAGAAAGCCTAGCCTAACAGAAAGCGCAGTGTCTGTGGGGAAGCTGGTCACGATAATCCACTGATCCAGTGTTCGTGTGCTTGTTGTTAAATTAAGAACGCACCAGCGTCTCAAGCGTTGGTTCTTAGGCACAGTGGGAGCAGCTCCAGCTATGGCTGTTTTGAGGTATTCGTCGAGCAGTAGACTCTGACCAGCCGGAACATTTTCACTACCTACCTAATAGCTGGGATGTCCACCTCTGGCGCGGATAACAAGGGCGACGCACCGTGGCATGGAAGCGTAGAGGCCATGGTAGGTCGTTGGAGGTAGCTGGCACCACATCTACACACACACACACACGTCACGTAATTCCTGTAAATTCTGGGGAGAGGTCGTTGAGCTCTGGCGCAACGTTCAGTCGCATCCCAGATGTGTTCCATCGGGTTCAGATCTGGCGAGCTGGTGAGCCACTACATCAATTCGAACTCGCCACTGTGTTCCTCGAATCACTCCATAACACCCCTGGCCTTGTGACTTGGCCCATTATCTTATAAAAAAATGCCACTGCAAACGGGAAACGTGATCCTCATGAAAGGGTGTACGTGGTCTGCAAGCTTTGTACGATTCTCCGTGTCCGTCATGGTGCCATTGGACCAATGGATGCCCACACGAATATTCCTCAAGGAATACTGGAGCCGCCACGAGCTTTTCTCCGTCCTGCAGTACAGGTGCCAAGGAGGTGTTGCCCTGGAAGACGACTGATTCGTGCCCTCCCATCGGCATGATGAAGAAATTATCGGAATTCATCAGACTATGCATCGCTCTGCCACTGCGTCAACGTCCGGTACTGAAGGTCACGTGCCCATTTCAGTCATAGCTGGTGATGTAGCGGTGTTGACATTGGCACATGCATGGGTCGTCTCCTGTGGAGGCCCATCCTCAGGAGAGCTCGGCGCCCTGTGTGTTCAGACACACTTGTGCTCTGCACAAGTCTGATGTTAGTTCCACCGCACTTCGCCGCTTGTCCTGTTTTACCAGCCTGCCCAGCCTACGACGTCCGACATCTGTAAACGGGAGTGGCCGCCCAAACCTATGATGTCTGGACGTCGTTTCACTTTGGTTTCGCCACTTGCTTAGGAGACTCACCACAGCACTCCTCGAACACCCGACAACACGTTCAGTCTCGGCTCGTCCCCAGCCTCCGGGCAATCACAATCTGGGCCTTTGTCAAACTCAGACAGAACGCGTGCCCTCATTGATACTACACGCACCGTGCGTGTGTCTGACAAGCAGTCGTTCCCCGCCAGGTGACGCTGCCATCGCCTGGATGGGTTTATATGGACAGCAGGTCGGGTGTTATACTCTTCTGGCTGATAATAAATAAACGTCGTGTGACTAGGGCCTCCCGTCGGGTAGACCGCTCACTGGGAGCAAATCTTTCGATTTGGCGCCATTCGGCGACTTGTACGTCGATGGGGATGAAATGATGATGATTAGGACAATACAACACCCAGTCCCTGATCGGAGAAAATATCCGACCCAGCCGGGAATCGAACCCGGGCCCTTAGGATTGACATTCTGTCGTGCTGACCAGTCAGCTACCGGGGGCGGACTTCTGACTGATGAGTGTATTTTTATCCTACCCAGCCAGCATAACTTTCTGCAGCATGTGCCCTCTGTACTAAAAGAAAGCTCTGAAATGTTATATTATGATGTTGAAATGGGTAATGCAGACGCCAATTTTCTGACATGGGCCTAGATTCGTAGGCGCAGAACTGTAGTGCCGTACTGAATTCTTCTCGTCTTTTTATCTGTTCTCAAAGTTATCAAAGTCCTGGTTACAGACTCCACTCGTTGCATTCACTGGCATTCCCTTATGTCTTTACAGTATGCGATAGTCTCTTGCGCTAAGTCTTCTTGTTTAACACCTTCTCATGCACTATGCGACCAATTTAGGCACTATTGTCACAAATCCTGACAGAAATTTTCTGCTAATTTCAGTAATATGCGATCCGTGGTCGCCAAAAGCAAAGTCGATCGTGGCACAGGGCAACCTTTAAAGTTTTAACTATCCCATCCCCCTCCCGCTCTTCTCGCCTGAAACTCGTCACTTCTCTCTCTCAGTTCCTCCCTGAGTTCGTTTTTTTATGAAACTCGGAATTTGTAATCTCAAGTGCCTTAATCTATCCAGATCGTGATAGGTGGTGAAAGTGTAGAATGTTTGTATGTATGTCTTGATCTGCCTTTCTGGTTCTTAACGTCCAGGTGTGTCTAGTTATTTATAATTCAATGTTTCTTTTATCATGCATCTCCAATCCACGCAGTTCGCTGCTTTTTGTGGACTATTGGTCACTCCTGTATCTGATATCTGTGCAGATAATATAGCCTCTTATCTGAGCCTGATTTGAACAGTTCTTTCAATATGATAGCTACTATCAGTTTTCCCGCACGCTGAGGTTATAGACGAGCAGATTCAAACACACATATTTAGGTATAACGCAATGCAAAGCAAGAAGGAATGCGACAAACTCCAAAGGGCTCTCCTTATCTTTAATTAAACTGTAGCCATGTTGATAGTAAGCTTACAATGTACACTGCAGTTAGGAGATACTCAAAGAGAGAGAATCAGTATCTCTAAAGTACATCAGAGACCTATGTGTCGCTCTTACGAGGACCATCGAAAGGAAGTCGGCCTAATAATAGCACACCTAGTGGTTTACAAGCGATAAGAATTGTGTATACAACAATACAGTACCCAGGTACTGAACTATAGGTTACTACATACGGCATCAGAAATCATACTGTAGCACGCTAATTACACATTTAGATGTACTCCGCACAAGGAGTTGCCTTCCCTTACTGATAGCGGCTGTGCAATACAGCATCACCAAAAGTAACTGATACATGCCGTATATAAAATTTTGGCACATTCAGTGGAGGCCTACGAGAAAGCACATATTTTCATTTTTTGTGAAATTTAAGACCACTACGAAACACGACTACGAACTTGAAATTTATCGAGAGTATCTACGAGTGTTGGAACTTTAATAGTGGCAACTATTTATTTACAGCTCGTACAAAATAGATACGGGTTTCAAAGTTTTACTGACCTTCAAAGTAGTCACCAGCATTGTGTATAACCGTTTGCCACCGATGTGGAAGTCGTAGGATACTCTTATCAGTGCCACTTGTGTTGACTGTTCGAGCGGCGCGGTCTATTGCCCGACGAATTTGTAGCAGTTCTGAAGCGACTGCCGTGAAGTGTTTCCTTCAGTTTAGAAATCGAGTTGAACTCACGAGGGCTTAAGTCAGGCGAGTGCAGTAGGTGGTGTAGCACTTAGCAGCCCCATCAGTCAAACAAGTCAGCAACAGATTGCACTGTACGTGCTTGAGCATTGTCCTGCAAAATGATGGTCAGGTCCCGCAGAAAGTGTCATTACTTCTGTCTCTATGGTGCTCATTTTTTAAACACAACCTACGACCAGCTTAGAGACAGAAGTGATGGCACTTTCTGCGGGATCTGATCATCATTTTGCAGGACAATGCTCAAGCACGTACAGTGCAAGCTGTTACTGATTTGTCTCACTGATGGGGCTGCTAAGTGCTATACCACCTACTGCACTCCCCTTACTTAAGCCCTCGTGAGTTCGACTCGACTTTTAAACTGAAGGAAACACTTTACGGCATTCACTTCAGAACTGCTACAAATTCTTCGGGCAACAGACCGCACAACTCGAACTGTCAAAACAACTCGCACTGCTAAGAGTATCCTACGGCTTCCACATCGCTGGCAACGGGCTCTACACAATGCTGGTGACTACTTTGAAGGTCAGCAAAACTTTGAAACCCGTATCTATTTTGTACGAGCTGTATATAAATGGTTGCTACTATTAAAGCTCCAACCCTCGCATTTTACCCAAAAAAACCCATCATAAAGGAATTTAAATATATTCAAAATATATTTGCAAGTTGCTGAGAAAAATGTGATTTTGTGTTGTAAATCACATCAACGCGGTAGATTAACTAACCTTTAGAATTGGTAAACAATCTACAAATTTCAACGCCGTTTTCTGGTAAGAAGTTAATAAAGCTGTACCAGATTCGACAATTGTAAGAGGACTTTATTAGAGAGTTATAAATACAGGAGACAATTATTAAACTATATGAAATTAAATCGCCATATGTTCTGAACGGTTTGCCTTAGGATGTTAAAACTGCACGGTCGGCCGCAGGGCATGATTGGAATTAGTATGCGTATGCATGGTTTGGTTTAGCGACGAAGCCCACTTTCATTTGCATGGATTCGTCAATAAGCAAAATTGACGCATTTCGGGGACTGAGAGTCCGCATTTCGCGATTGAGAAGTCTCTTCACCCTCAACGGGTGACTGTGTGGTGTGCAGTGTCCAGTCACGAAAAAATCGGTGCGATATTCCTTGATGCCACGTTGACTACCGAACGGTACGTGAAGGTTTTGGAAGATGATTTCATCCGCATTATCCAAAGTGACACTGATTTCGACAAGATGTGCTTCATGCAAGACGGAGCTCGACATTTTGGAAGTAGGAGAGTGTTAAATGTCCTGGAGGAGTACTTGGGGGACCGCATTCTGGCTCTGGGGTTGAAAGAGGCCACTGGAATGGGTCTCGATTGGCCTCAATATTCTCCGGATCTGAACACATGCGACTCGTTTTCGTGGGGCTATATTAAAGGCAAGATGTGCAGAAATAACTTCAGAACTATCTCCGAGCTGAAAACAGCCATTCAGGAGGTCACCGACAGCACCGATACTCTGACACTTCAGCTGGTCAGGCAGAATTTCGCTATTCGTCTGCGCCACACCATCGCCAATGATCGCAGGCATATAGAACATGTCGTAACCTAAATTCGAATACCTGTTGTGATGTTTACATGTTGAATAAAGTGTGTGCACGGCGTAGTTTGCAATTTTTTTTTCAACAGTTTCCACCCTGCCTCTGAGGTATAAGCCCATTATCAGCATCACAGTATCATTTGCAGTTGTTATTAAAGCAGAAGCTTGGTGGTCTTCCTGCTTCACTAGAAAATAAATCCTCTACCAATAATAAGATAGGCCAGTTTAACAAAATCCCAAATATCAAACGTGTAAACTATTTCGGAGCGTCCTCGAGACATTTCGTAGGCACTAGCGTGAGACGCGCAGAGGTTTAAAGAGGAGCTCCCTTTGGAGCTCCGGCCCTACATACATCCGTAATGGCTACAGGACCCCTGCAGAGAAGCCGAGTAGCTTTCATTAGCAGCCAAGTGGAACAGCCGCGGCTAGCTGTCCCAGTTTGCGTTTGTAGTAATCACTATGTGAGCGAGGCTGCGTGCCTGGAGTGACTGTAATAGAAGAGCGTCATTTTTCGGAAAGAAGTGCTTTATCGCGTCACATGAATTTAGTTGCTGGCACTTTGGGTCTAACATCGTTACGATACTTCAAAGTGTTCTTATGATTAACTACACTGTGCAGCTCCATCAAAGGATCGCTTTTACGAAACCCCGTAATTGTCTTCCGATGCAAGGTGGAAACTTAAAATTTGGCTCAAAGGTGCCTCAAACCATCCTCCAATGGCACAAAATCAGGGTGCCCTGCGGCGTCCCTTTTTGTCTCGACAACTCTTCAAACAACAAGGTGTCGGCCAGCGCGAGGGAAAAGGCCACAGCTCTGAAGTTCATGTGACGTGCGAGATTGGTTAACTACGTCACGTAGGTACAAATATCACCATAATTCTGCTCGGTGCCACCACAGACGTGTCTTAAGTTGGGAAGGTCGTCACACCACATCTTACCCACATTTCACACCTTCTCCTGACGTCTCCGCTAAGCCGAGCTTTGAAATCACATGGTTTTCTTAGGCGTGGCTGAAATTTTTTTGTCGGTCACCCATAAGAAAACCACTTGATTTCAGTACTGCGCTTAGCGGGTCTAACCTTCATCGCAGAGACGTCAAAAGAAGGGGTGAATTGTGGGTAAGAGAGGGTGTGTAGACCTTCCCAACTTGTAACACGTCCACGGTGGCAGAATTTTGGTGAAATTTATACCTACGTGACACCTTTAACTCATGTTGTTGTTGTGGTCTTCAGTCCAGAGACTGGTTTGATGCAGCTCTCCATGCTACTCTATCCCGTGCAAGCTTCTTCATCTCCCAGTACCTACTGCAACCTAAATTCTTCTGAATCTGCTTAGTGTATTCATCTCTTGGTCTCCCTCTACGATTTTTACCCTCCGCGCTGCCCTCCAATACTAAACTCGTGATCCCTAGATGCCTCAGAACATGTCCTACCAACTGATCCCTTCTTCTAGTCAAGTTGTGCCACAAACTCTTCTTCTCCCCAATCCTATTCAATACCTCCTCATTAGTTATGTGATCTACCCATCTAATCTTCAGCATTCCTCTGTAGCACCACATTTCGAAAGCTTCTATTCTCTTCTTACCCAAACAGTTTATCGTCCATGTTTCACTTCCATACATGGCTACACTCCATACAAATACTTTCAGGAACGTCTTCCTGACACTTAAATCTATACTCGACGTTAACAAATTTCTCTTCTTCAGAAACGCTTTCCTTGCCATTGCCAGTCTACATTTTATATCCTCTCTACTTCGACCACCATCAGTTATTTTTCTCCCCAAATAGCAAAACTCATTTATTACCTTAAGTGTCTCATTACCTAATCTAATTCCCTCTGCATCACCCGACTTAATTCGACTACATTCCATTATACTCATTTTGCTTTTGTTGATATTCATTTTATATCCTCCTTTCAACGCACTGTCCATTCCGTTCAACTTCTCTTCCACGTCCTTTGCTGTCTCTGACAGAATTACAATGTCATCGGCGAACCTCGAGGTTTTAATTTCTTCTCCATGGATTTCAATACCTACTCCAAATTTTTCTTTTGTTTCCTTTACTGATTGCTCAATATACGGATTGAATAACATCGTGGAGAGGCTACAGCCCTGTCTCACTCTCTTCCCGATCACTGGTTCCCTTTCGTGCACCTCGATTCTTATAACTGCCATCTGGATTCTGCACAAATTGTAAATAGCCTTTCGCTCCCTGTATTTTACCCCTGCCACCTTCAGAATAGGAAAGAGAGTATTCCAGTCAACATTGTCAAAAGCTTTATCCAAGTCTACAAATGCTAGAAACGTAGGTTTGCCTTTCTTTAATCTATCTTCTAAGATATGTCGTAGTGTCATTAGTGCCCCACTTGTTCTAACACTTCTTCAGAATCCATATTGATCTTCCCCGAGGTCGGCTTCCACCAGTTTTTTCATTCGTCTGTAAATAATTCGCGTTAGTATTTTGCAGCCGTGACTTATTAAACTGATAGTTCGGTAATTTTCACATCTGTCAACACCTGCTTTCTTTGGGATTGGAATTATTATATTCTTCCTGAAGTCTGAGGGTATTTCGCCTGTCTCATACATCTTGCTCACCACATGATAGATTTTTGTCAGAGTTCTAATGGAATGTTGTCTACTTCTGGGGTCTTGTTTCGACGTAGGTCTTTCAGTGCTTTGTCAAACTCTTCACGCAGTATCATATCTCCCATTTCATCTTCATCTACATCCTCTTCCATTTCCATAATATTGTCCTCAAGAACATCGCCCTTGTATAGACCCTCTACATACCTCACATATCATTCTAATGTCTCTCCCGACTACTTCTTTTGCGTGTCGCAACATGTTGCTGTTTGAAGCACTGCCGAACTCGAGGGTGGCGTGGCACAGCACTACGATTTTGCATCATTAAACTAAATGTATGTGCACACCTTTCAACCAAATTTCATACGTCAGATGAGAGGCATTTAGAGGTTTCGGAAAAGTGATCCTTTAATTGTGTTTCGCAGTGTATCTCTGCATTAGCTGTGTCCATTTTAATTACGATGCAAAGCTCCATTGGACATGCATGCATGCATGTCAAAAGGAGTTTTGCATCGTAATTCAGAACAGCGCAGGCACTACAACATCGTATTTATCCGCTGAAACCGGACAAGCAACTTTCAAAAAATGTCTCATACGGGGATATAAATCACGCACGTACGAGCACAGGTTGTAGACGTATGGTTGACGACATATGGAAGTTTGGGTCAGGCTGTGAGTCGCGCATGGGTAGGCGAATGGTAAGGCGACTGCACGCGATAAATCTAGTCGTGGTGCAGCACAAATTTTCACCGTCGTCATTCCGTTCTACATCTGATGGTTCCTCATATTCGTAATTTCGAATACATTTAATGTATGTATAGCACTGTTTCCTCAAGTAACGGATTAGGAACAGAACGTGGGCAGAAAATATTAAGCAAGAGATTTTATTATTAACAGCCGCTTACACGGTTTATTCAACATGAGCACCGACGACGTCGACGAGATGCTGTACAATACAAAATTAGCACCTCGTGGCCAAAATTCGAACTAATTTCCAGTGTAAATCGTTTCCACATTAACGAATTAGCATATCTACCAAGTTTGGCTGACATGCGATGATCACAGCCCACACTGGACGTCCGTCAGTACTCCGCCCGAACAGGCCATGAAGGTCCAGCGGTACCGACCGGCAGCTGTATCATCCTCATCCCAAAGGCGTCACTGGATGCGGATATGGAGGGGCATGTGGTCAGCACACCGCTCTCCCGGCCGTATGTCAGTTTACGAGGCGGGAGCCGCTACTCCTCGATCAAGTAGCTCCTCTGTTTGCCTCACAAGGGCTGAGTGTACCCCGCTTGCCAACAGCGCTCGACAGACTGGATGGTCAGCCATCCGAGTGCTAGCCCAGCCCGATAGCGCTTAACTTCTGTGATCTGACGGGAACCGGTGTAGCCGCAGCGGCGAGGCCCTTGACCCCCGTCAGTAGGTTCACTTTAATTATAATCACCTGGTACATCATCAGATTTTAGAAAGTCCATATGTTGATTTGTGCTGCTTGCCTGGCATACTACGAGGGAAGTGGTATTTTACCAAAGCTACCCATTTTATGACGAGAAAATCTATATGGAACTGTACTGCAAACAGATATCGGTTCATTGCCAGTAACTGAGTAATTTGTGTAGCTTTTCAGTTTGAACAGATCAAGATTTGGGGAAAATAATGTAACAGAAATTTACTGAAATTGAAACATTTGGACTCAGCAGACAATCTTTGATAAAAGGAACGTCTTATCCACGCAAATAAAGAAATTTCGTCAGATTAATGCATTCCCTTTTAAAGTTGCTGAATTAATTGTCAACTAATTTACATCATTGTTGTTGGAATACCAGCTAGTAGACAGCAAACCTGGTAAGAGAGCCTTCCCTTCTGCAACGGCCGGTAAACCGGTCCACCTACACACCAAGCCGAAGCTAGCTCCCCCAGCAACTTCTGCCGATCGTCTGCAGTTGTCGGTGACAACGCGGTTTCAAGCCGTCGTTTTTTGGCTCACCCAGGAGAGTGTCTTGTTTTCCTGCGATGGTTCTGGCAGAGCCTTTTCGGAAGGCTGAGTTCCAGTTTTAGTCTGCGTCGCTGCTGCTGCAGCCAGTTGTCGGAGCTCATCTGTTTCCAGAGAGGATCCGCCGCTTGACAGTACCTACGCCAGACAGAGAGTACTCTTTTATATGCGATTTGAGTCTTTCTCGGCGTATTCCACTGATGAATTCTTCTCGGGTTATCAGCCGAGTGGTGGCATCGTCTTGTCGCAACGTTTCAATAAGTTTCGCACACATCATCTTCGGGCCAGAAGATGATGGGTACGAAACTCATTGAAACGTTGCGACAAGACGGTTCAAATGGTTCAAATGGCTCTGAGCACTATGGGACTTAGCATCTTAGGTCATCAGTCCCCTAGAACTTAGAACTACTTAAACCTAACTAACCTAAGGACATTACACACATCCATGCCCGAGGCAGGATTCGAACCTGCGACCGTAGCAGTCCCGCGGTTCCGGACTGCAGCGCCTAGTACCGCAAGACCGCCGCGGCCGGTGCGACAAGACCACGCCACCACTCGGCTGATAACCCGAGAAGAATTCATCAACAGAGAATTGTTTTTTCTATCGATTGGACTTAGTCTCCTAGCACGACTGTCGGAGGATAGGAACATAGCACAATGATTTCATAAAGTTCAGTATTTGTTTGTCACTGAATAAACGTGTGTTTTTGGAAATCAAGGTAGTTGTGTTTATAGTTGTGCCAGATGTTTGGTTTGGAGCAGCGCCGCTGCTAACACTGACATCAACGATACCTCGGCGTTCGTCGTCAACATCGGACGTTGGCAACGAAATGTAGCTGCAACAACTTCCTAATTACAACAGTTGCCAACTCGCCCTTTCTGAGTTGGTGGAAGAATTGTGCGATTTAAGCGCCATCGACGGAACTGTATTCTGCTTTCGACAGGAGTAACGTCAGCAGCTGCCACTGTGGATCTATATCTACATCCGCATCTACATGATTACTGTGCAATTCACATTTAAGTGCTTGGCAGAGGGTTCATCGAACCACAATCGTACTATCTCCCTACCATTCCACTCCCGAACAGCGCCCGGGAAAAACGAACTACTCAGTTTGTATATTTTGCTTATTTTTTTCATTGTTCCACACAACTTCTTCCTGTTTTCTCGATTGATCTGTGTTCAGTTTTCCAAGGCCTATCCACTGTGCCAACTTATAACTAAATCTGAGGGGGGTGCGATGGGTAGGTTCCCTTGTTAGTTGAATTGACAGCCTTGAGAATTGTACTATTTATCTAGTAATCGAATTCTAACGGATTTCTTTTGGAACTCATGTGGATCACCTCACACCTTTCGTTTTTTAGCGTCAACTGCCACCTGCCACACCATACAGCAATCTTTTCTAAATCGCTTTGCAACTGATAATGGTCTTCGGATGACCTTACTAGACGGTAAATTACAGCATCATCTGCGAACAACCTAAGAGAACTGCTCAGATTGTCACCCAGGTCATTTATATAGATCAGGAACAGCAGAGGTCCCAGGACGCTTCCCTGGGGAACACCTGATTTCACTTCAGTTTTACTCGATGATTTGCCATATATTACTACGAACTGCGACCTTCCTGACAGGAAATCACGAATCCAGTCGCACAACTGAGACGATACCCCGTAGGCCCGCAGCTTGATTAGAAGTCGCTTCTGAGGAACGGTGTCAAAAGCTTTCCGGAAATCTAGAAATACGGAATCAACTTGAGATCCCCTGTCGATAGCGGCCATTACTTCGTTCGAATAAAGAGCTAGCTGCGTTGCACAAGAACGATGTTTTCTGAAACCGTGCTGATTACTTATCAATAGATCGTTCCCTTCGAGGTGATTCATAATGTTTGAATACAGTATATGCTTCAAAACCCCACTTAAAACCGACGTCAATGATATAGGTCTGTAGTTCGATGTATTACTCCCTACTACCCTTCTTAAACACTGGTGCGACCTGCGCAATTTTCTAATCTGTAGGTACAGATCTACCGGTGAGCGAGCGGTTGTATATGATTGGTAAGTAGGGAGCTATTGTATCAGCATAATCTGAAAGGAACCTAATCGGTATACAATCTGGACCTGAAGACTTGCCCGTATCAAGCGATTTGAGTTGTTTCGTAAACACCTAAGGTATGGATGCTCGGAAGGAAGGAACGGCCTCACGTGGGAGTACTGCAGGGCACCTGCGCCGCCGCTAGGGCAGCAGCCACTCACCTGAGCAGGACTTGCGGTTGTCGCGCGACTTGCTGGAGATCTCGGACAGGATGCAGCTGTAGGCGACGCAGATGACCAGCAGCGGCACGAAGTACATGGCGATCACGCAGAACAGGTTGTACAGCGTCTCCTGCAGCTGGCTCGTGAAGAAGCCGAACGTGACGCACTGCACGAAGTTGGGGTCCCTGGGGTGCTGCTGCGTGTGGAACACCACGCTCTGCAACAACAAGGGCGCCGCGTTTTACGTCCGTCCTCTCTCTCTGGAGAAACGTGTCCAGTGGTTACATTTCGTGGACAGTGACTGGACACTTTGTTACGCACTGTGCACCATTGAGCAATAAAGTTAAAACACCAGCAATGACTTTTCTGGAGTCTAGAAATCTGCTCTGTGGGAATCAGCATGGGTTTCGAAAAAGACGGTCGTGTGAAACCCAGCTCGCGCTATTCGCCCACAAGACTCAGAGGGCCATAGACACGGGTTCACAGGTAGATGCCGTGTTTCTTGACTTCCGCAAGGCGTTCGATACAGTTCCCCACAGTCGTTTAATGAACAAAGGAAGAGTATATGGACTATCAGACCAATTGTGTGATTGGATTGAGGAGTTCCTAGATAACAGAACGCAGCATGTCATTCTCAATGGAGAGAAGTCTTCCGAAGTAAGAGTGATTTCAGGTGTGCCGCAGGGGAGTGTCGTAGGACGGTTGCTATTCACAATGTACATAAATGACCTTGTGGATGACAACGGAAGTTTACTGAGGCTTTTTGCGGATGATGCTGTGGTATATCGAGAGGTTGTAACATTGGAAAATTGTACTGAAACGCAGGAGGATCTGCAGCGAATTGACGCATGAGTGCAGGGAATGGCAATTGAATCTCAATGTAGACAATTGTAATGTGCTGCGAATACATAGAAAGCAAGATCCCTTATCATTTAGCTACAATATAGCAGGTCAGCAACTGGAAGCAGTTAATTCCATAAATTATCTGGGAGTACGCATTAGGAGTGATTTAAAATGGAATGATCATATAAAGTTGATCGTCGGTAAAGCAGATGCCAGACTGAGATTCATTGGAAGAATCCTAAGGAAATGCAATCCGAAAACAAAGGAAGTAGGTTACAGTACGCTTGTTCGCCCACTGCTTGAATACTGCTCAGCAGTGTGGGATCCGTACCAGATAGGGTTGATAGAAGAGATAGAGAAGATCCAACGGAGAGCAGCGCGCTTCGTTACAGGATCATTTAGTAATCGCGAAAGCGTTACGGAGATGATAGATAAACTCCAGTGGAAGACTCAGTAGGAGAGGCGCTCAGTAGCTCGGTACGGGCTTTTGTTGAAGTTTCGAGAACATACCTTCACCGAAGAGTCAAGCAGTATATTGCTCCCTCCTACGTATATCTCACGAAGAGATCATGAGGATAAAATCAGAGAGATTAGAGCCCACACGGAAGCATACCGACAATTCTTCTTTCCACAAATTATAAGCGACTGGAATAGAGGGGAGAACGGATAGAGGTACTCAAGGTACCCTCAGCCACACACCGTCAGGTGGCTTGCGGAGTATGGATGTAGATGTAGATGAATGATAGCTAGTATCACTACTTTACCTACTGTGCGGTTACTGTATAGTAGGAAGAAAACACGCTTAAATTTAAAGCTGAGGAAATATACAACACTCAGTCGCCACGAACCTGATTATTGCAGATATAGATTTTAACTAGTGTGCGACAATCATCTATGCGGTAAGGTGTAAGCCAAATCACCATATAAATTACAGGCCCATATCGTTAACGTCGATATGCAGCAGGATTTTAGAACATATATTGTGTTCGAACGTAATGAACTACCTCTAAGAAAACGGTCTATTGACACACAGTCAGCATGGGTTTAGAAAACATCGTTCTTGTGAAACAAAACTAGCTCTTTATTCACATGAAGTGCTGAGTGCTATTGACAAGGGATTTCAGATCGATTCCGTATTTCTGGATTTCCGGAAGGCTTTTGACACTGTACCACACAAGCGGCATCGTAGTGAATATGGAATATCGTCTCAGTTATGTGACTGGATCAGTGATTTCCTGTCAGAGAGGTCACAGTTCGTTGTAACTGACGGACAGTCATCGAGTAAAACAGAAGTGATTTCTGGCGTTCCCCAAGGTAGTGTTATAGGCCCTTTGCTGTTCCTTATCTATATAAACGATTTGGAAAACAATTTGAGCAGCCGTCTTCGATTGTCTGCAGACGACGCAGTCGTTTATCGACTAATAACGTCATTAGAAGATCAAAACAAACTGCAAAACGATTTAAAAGAAATATCGGAATGGTGCGAAAAGTGGCAGTTGACCTTAAATAACGAAAAGTGTGAGGTCATCCACATCAGTGCTAAAAAGAACGCGTTAAACTTCGGTTACACGATAAATCAGTCTAATCTAAAAGCCGTAAATTCAACTAAATACCTAGGTATTACAATTAAGAACAATTTGAATTGGAAGGAACACAAAGAAAATGTTGTGGGGAAGGCTAACCAAAGACTGCGTTTCATTGGCAGGACACTTAGGAAAAGTAACAGACCTACTAAGGAGACGGCCTACACTACGCTTGTCCGTCCTCTTTTAGAATACTGTTGCGCGGTGTGGGACCCTTACCAGATAGGACTGACTGTGTACATCGAAAAAGTTCAAAGAAATGCAGCACGTTTTGTTATATCGGGAAATATGGGAGAGAGTATCACAGAAATGATACAGGATTTGGGATGGACATCATTTAAACAAAGGCGTTTTTAGTTGCGACGGAATCTTCTCACGAATTTCCTATCACCAACTTTCTCCTCCGAATGCGAATATATTTTCTTGACACCGACCTACATAGGGAGGAACGACCACAAAGATAAAATAAGGGAAATCAGAGATCGTACGGAAAGATTATAGGTGTTCACTCTCACCACGCCCTATACGAGATTGTAATAATAGAGAATTGTGAAGGTGGTTCAATGAACCCTCTGCCAGGCACTTAAATTTGATTTGCAGAGTATCCATGTAGATGTAGATGAAGATGTAGATGACTATACAAATAGCGCCTTCTAGACTATCCATGTCGGTATTACCACTACTGCTTGTATAGACAAGCAATAATGATGGTTTGAATTTCACCTTACCGCACTAATGACAGTCACACACTGGTTGAAATCTGTATCTGCAATAAACAAATTATTAGTGACTGATTGTTGTACATTTTCTAAACTGTACACAAACAAAATCGCTGAGCACATCCATTCCATATGAAATCGAATCTGACGCCTAATTTTGTAGGTGTATTGCGTGTTTAAACTGTGAATAAAAATTGTGCTCGGAGCTGCCTCCCCTGGCAACTGGTTGTTGGGTCAAACTGAGCTTACGTCATTCCATGCTGATTCATTTCTACGCCAGAGTTTATTGATCGTAATATAACATACGACCAAAAAGTTCCCGTTCAAAGGCCGTGCAGTCCAGAATCGGTACGCTGATCAGGCAAAGTCACCATGAGCATTGACGCAACCATACAACCGACGTACTAGGTTGAAGACAGCCATTTGGTAAAACACCGTATCTTGCTGACTGAGAAACTCCGTAACTGCCTGCTCCACACCCTTGTCGGACAGGAATCATCGACCATTCAAGCACTTTTCTAAGGGACTGAAGGCGTGACAATCGCATGGGATGATATCAGGACCGTTCCACAACGGTGATTTTCGACAGACGTGCTGCCCCATGCATGTCCTTCATTCTTCAATGGATGTCTACCGGCGTCTGCCCTTCAGCAGCCAAGAAAAGAATAACAGCACGTTGGTCTCGTTTAGATGTATTTGATAATAACGTAGCCATATTTAAGGTTTCCATATTTACCGCACGCACGATCGGAGAGATACGAATGTCACAGTAATCCCTTGCCTACATGTCGGTGATTATACACCTGCATCGGAATCACGCTACGTTACGTATACGCTGCAACAACGCAGTTAAATGTGAACTCTTTGATCACCCATTATACGTGGGTTGTCCTGCTAGTAAGTACCGATCATTCGCTGAATGGAAACCACAGTGAAAATCAGAATTTATTACCAAGAGTTAGCTACACCTTCCAGGTACTTCTCTACATAGTCGCCGCTACGACTAAGACATTTGTCGGGCCGTTATACCAAATTTCCAACAGCATTGATATAGAAGGCAGCCGCCTGTGCTTTCCGATAATTCTCTACGCTGGTCTATAGCGCGTAGCCTGCGCCCAGTGTTGTCTTCGTATCCAGCGTTTCGTGTGAATAGAGATGATACTCAGGACGAGCCAATTAGGGCTGTGTTGTGGGTGATCGAACACTTCCCATCGAAAGCGCTGCAGGAGCGTCGTCACTGCCCCTCCATAGTGCGGCTGACAATCGCCATGAAGAAGGAACTGCGTGGCAGTTGTGTTAGGTGGGCTGCATTCATTAAGGCGAATCCTCTCAACGGGCCCTCCTACTTGGCGGGAGACATCGTTGCTCTAGGCACCTTCACTCGCTCACAGTGCGCTCACAACTAAAAAGAGCGTCTTGCGATCAACGGTCATACTAGAGACGCTACCCAACACATCTGTGCAAAGCTTCATCGGGTTTTCACTGTGGTGGCCATTTTGCGTACGATAGGAACTTACTTTCTGGACAACACTCGTATTTGCCGAGTGATACGATGTTAGGCCTATGGCAGCCTATGATCTGATCAGATATCTGGAGGAGGCGCTGTAAGGACAAGAACAGAACTCGTCTTGCACCTAATTAGGTCAAAGCAGCACTGCCAGTATGTGGTCTTCCGTTATCTTGTTGAAATTAATTGGTCTTCCGTTATCTTGCTGGAAGATGATATCAGAGAGAAGTCAGTGCCAGGGCACTGCCAGTAGGGCCAATGTGTCGAAAATCTAATGGCTGTTTCCAAAGTTACAGGCTATCAGAACACGACGTTATCATGTTGTGTATCCAGCGATTGCTGAAACCATCATATCTACTGTAGGTCCCTTATGATGATGATGATGGATACTGTAGATACGTCCATTGTAGTGCTGTAAACAGAGCTGGAAGTCACATTACCATTGTGAGATTCTGACCAATCCGAGCAGCAATACCGTGGCATGTTAAACTGCTGATGTTTACTTCACGAGCTGGAAGTTGTTTCTTTCTCGTATGCGAGGCATAACACGATTTTCTCACGAATAACAAACACTGAAATGCGAATTATGGATGAGAAACAAGCTGCTCACTCTCACTATATACGGAATCTAGATGCAACAGTACGTACAAGTTCATAGTATTCTCCACGCCAGTTTGACGTTCGTTGCCTGCCGCGTCCAAGCTTTTACAATCTTAGTAGTGACACTAATGGCAGTAGCAGTACTGTCATACATCTATGGACCTCGCTTACAATGATGCTGAACATGCGATGGTATAGTCGTGCACAGGTGGATAACAATATTTAGAAGGCAGGTGTCAGAGCTAGCACGATACGCTTCTGCCATTTAGCGGTAACAGTGATAACCTGTGCTCACTTAGCACCGTACGGTTATGCTGTCAGACAGATTTATGCGCGATCTTAACTCGTAGATATATTTCTTAACTTCACTGTTTAAACAATGACTTGTGTGTTGTTAAAAAAACTGATTTTATCATTGTAATACGCAATAATACTTCAATACAATACTTAAAATACAATAGTAATACGCAATAATACTTACGCAGATAGAAATATACAGGCTCATGATTTTAGTTTTCAGACATAATCAGTAAGCACATTCGCGCGGAATGGTTTTGGCGGCAAAAATTACCACCTTTTATTCACTAGAACATTCTTTAAGTAGAAGTGGAATGCAGTCTCGAGTTACTTGTGAACTGGTGAAACTCATATTACGTTGTGGTGGAAAAATTGAGCATGATTGTTATAAAAGCCTCGGACGGACAAGATAAAGTTGTTACTATTAATTCTGCGGTGTTTTTAAGCAGCTCTTACCCAAGGAAGAAGAGGTGGCTATATTTTTTTAGGCCAGTTTGTAGTCTTACCCTGGCTTACGGCATGCATTACGTTGCAGCAAGATGTATTGTGCTAGCCAAGTATGACGATGCAAAATTCAACAGCTAAGCCATAATTAAAAGCTGCAAATTCATTGTACTGTAGCAATTCTCCTAAGAGGCTATAAGCACTGCTCAGCATCTGTGAAAAGACTAAAGCGTATTTTTTTATTGGCGCAGTTCAGTGTCTAATAGTTTTCATATTAGGACGACGAACTGTAAAGGTCATGACATTCTCTTTTTGTAAAGATATTTGAGCTGATTATAAATATAACATGGGTATAATCATGTTACTAGCATAACTGAGTAAAACATAGTAGCGTTGCCAAAGAATCTTTACCAGCTATTTTGTTACAACTGTTACTACAAATTGGAAGCAGTTTTACAGAAGACACCAAAAGCTTCTGTGCAATTTTACATACCTACATAAGAAGACTACTGTGGTGGCACTTCCGTCTACACGATTTCATAAATTTATTTGCTTGTAACGAAAGTAACTTCCAGTTTGATAACATGCAGGATACAATGTTCTTTGTTTCATGAAAGTGTAATCACATCATTGCAGGCTTGTTTCGACATAAAGCGTAATATTTTAATAATAATTACAAAGCACATTTCTGTATAGAGTGACCAGATATTGTAAAGTCCTACGAGAGTAATGGCTACTAGGTACACTACTAATAAAAGCAGCACCACAGTAGCTAAGCATCTTCAGTGCTTAGCAAGTTATTTTCACTGAATATTTCACTCTACATTTATTTATAAGTGTATCATGTTTATAACAGAGGTGTTTTGTGCAGATAAAAGTATTCCTTTTCCCAGTAATTAACTCAGAACATGTGTGGTGTCCATGTTGGTCATTTGCAGTGTAACACCATCATCTCAAAGGGTTGGCCATTAATATTTGGCCCTCGTCTTCAGAGTTTTTTTTAATAACATTACTTTGTCAGTTCCTTTAATCAAAATTCTATTTCTGTGGTAACACAGAAGCTCTGCATTCTTGAGAGAGATCAGTAAACTGAGTAATTGTATTTACTTACTACACGCGAGTGTCCGCCCACAAACGTTTACAAGTCCGATGGCTGCTCACGGTCAATTGTAGGCGAATACGTATCCATATTACCATAAACTGGGCGGGGCGTATCAAGACGTTATTACCAAATGCGTCAAAACAGGGCCACCCTGCTTTTATTCTTTTCTTGATTACCGAAGGACAAATAGTGGTAGACATCTGTCTGAGAACGAAGACTACATCTACATATATACTCCGTTAGTCACCAAGCGCTTTGTGGCAGAGGGCAAAATTCGCGCCCAAGTCTTACAAGTCTTATTCCCCCCCTCTGTTCCACTCGCGCCGGCCGGAGTGGCCGCGCGGTTAAAGCCGCTTCAGTCTGGAACCGCACGACCGCTACGGTCGCAGGTTCGAATCCTGCCACGAGCATGGATGTGTGTGATGTCCTTAGGTTAGTTAGGTTTAAGTAGTTCTAAGTTCTAGGGGACTTATGACCACAGCAGTTGAGTCCCATAGTGCTCAGAGCCATTTGAACCATTTTTGTTCCACTCGCGGATCGGACGAGGGAAAAACGACTGTCTGAATGCCTTACTACGAGCTCTTATTTCCCTTATCTTTGAATGGTGATCATTGCGCGATTTGAAAGTTGGTGGTCATAATATATGCTCTACATCCTCGGTGAAGATCGGATTTCGGAATTTAGTGAGCAGCCCCTTCTGTTTACCGCGCCGTCTATCTACAAGTGTGTCCCACATCAAACTTTCTATGAGATTTGTAACGCTCTCGCGATGGCTAAATGTACCAGTCACGAATCTTACCGCTCTTCTTTGGGCCTTCTCAATCTCTCGAATTAGACCCAACTGGTAAGGGTCCCATACAGACGAACAATAATCCAAGACTGGACGAACTAACGTATTGGATGCTATTTCCTTCGTTGAAGGACTACTTCAGGATTCTACCAATACACCGCAATCTAGAGTTCGCGTTACCCGTTACTTGTTTAATCTGATCATTCCATTAGAGATTATTTCGAATTGTCACACACAGATACTTGACGGACGTTACCACTTCCAAAGACTGGGCATTTATTTTGTACTCTTACATTAATGGGGATTTTCGCCTTGTTATACGCAGTAGGTTACATTTACTAATATTGAGAGATAACTGCCAGTCATTACACAACGCATTTATTATCAGAAAACTTTCGTGTGATACTACTTTCCTGTAGACTACAGCATCATAGGCAAACAGTCTATGGCTGCTATCAGTAGTATCAACCAGATCGTTTACGGAAATCGTAAAATGCAGAGGACCTATTACGCTGCCCTGGGGCACACCTGAAGTTACACTTGTTTCTGTTGAAGTCACCCCGTTCAGAACGACATACTGCTCCCCGTCTGTTAGAAAACTTTCTATCCAACCGCATATGTCATCGGATAGGCCGTAAGCGCGCACTTTTTGTAGCAAGCGACAGTGTGGAACTGAGTCGAGCGCCTTTCGAAAGTCGAGAAATATGGCCTCAACCTGGGAGCCGGTATCTAGAGCCTGTTGTATATCATGCACAAGGAGGGCCAGCTGTGTCTCGCATGAGCGCTGTTTCCTAAAACCTTGCTGGTTTCTGCAGATGAGCTTCTCAGAGTCTAGAAAGGTCATTATGTCTGAACACAATAAATTTTCCATGATTCTACAACAAATGGATGTCAGTGAATATAGGGCAACATGTCTTCCGGAAAGCTTCGTCGTAGAGTGACGCGCGAAGTTCTGTTCCGGTCGCAGTTCGATACGAGACCCCGTTCGACCTGTGAAGCTAGCCTCATCCATTACGGCCGACAACAAGTGGGTGGTCGATGGTACGATTATGGCGGACCGGCACACAGCGATTCGTGCTCTAGCAAAGGATCTCGACATCAGCTTAGGTGGCGATCAACACAATACCCGGCAGGAGTTAGGCTACCGTAAGGTCTGTAGCCAGTGGATGCATCGGGCGCTGAATGACGAACAAACAGCAAACCGAATGTATGTTTGCCTGAAGCGCGTAATGCGTTCTAACGTTGAAGGCAACACGTTCTTTAAGCGTATTGTTGCCGGCGACGAAAGCTGATGCCACCACTGGGAACCGGTGTCGAAAGCGTCGATGAGGAAGTGGTGTCATCCATCGTCTCCTCCTCGCAAGTAATTCAAGAGTCACCATCTGCTGGAAAGTTGATGCTGACCCTGTTCTTTGGTCACCGGGGCCCGTCGCTTATTCATTTCAAGAAACCTCTTGTCTCCATCACGGGGGAACGGTACAGCGCGACTGTGGAGACATTACGGAGGCCAATTAAGGCGAAACGTTGGGAAAACTACGAGAATGGTTGCTACGGCTTCTAGATGAAGCACGTCCCTATATCACAAATGTCGTAACGCAGAAGTTAGTTCAGCTCAAGTGGGAGGCACTCTAGCACCCGCCCTGTAGTCCCGATCTCTCTGCATGCGATCATCACGACTTCGGTCCCTTAAAAAAGGCCTTGAAGTGTCGACAGTTTCCGTGAGGCGAGGATGTGCAGCGAGCAGCTACGGACTTCTGCACGCTGCAGGACACGCTGTTTTACATACCAAAGCAATATCTTCAACCGAATGGTCTGTGGGATGTTTGCCTCAATGCTTACGGCGATTTTGCCTCGATGGCATACAGATTCTGCATTGAACGGCCTTTGAACATAAACTGCTTGGCCGCTCCTTAAACATGATGGTGTTCGCTAAAACAGTAGTACAGACATAAAAAGTTCTCGGTTTACTTGTTGTTGTTGTGGTCTTCAACCCTGAGACTGGTTTGATGCAGCTCTCCATGCTACTCTATCCTGTCCAAGCTTCTTCATCTCCCAGTACCTACTGCAACATACATCCTTCTGAATCTGCTTAGTGTATTCATCTCTAGGTCTCCCTCTACGATTTTTACCCTCCACGCTGCCCTCCAATGCTAAATTGGTGATCCCTTGATGTCTCAAAACATGTCCTACCAACCGATCCCTTCTTCTAGTCAAGTTGTGGCACAAACTTCTCTTCTCCCCAATCCTATTCAATACCTCCTCATTAGTCACGCGATCTACCCACCTTATCTTCAGCATTCTTCTGTAGCACCACATTTCGAAAGCTTCTATTCTCTTCTTGTCCAAACTGGTTATCGACCATGTTTCACTTCCATACATGGCTACACTCCATACAAATACTTTCAGAAACGACTTCCTGACACTTAAATCTATACTCGATATTAACAAATTTCTCTTCTTCAGAAACGATTTCCTTGCCATTGGCAGTCTACATTTTATATCCTCTCTGCTTCGACCATCATCAGTTATTTTACTCCCTAAATAGCAAAATGCCTTTACTACCTTAAGTGTCTCATTTCCTATTCTAATCCCCTCAGCATCACCCGATTTAATTTGACTACATTCCATTATCCTCGTTTTCCTTTTGTTGATATTCATCTTATATCCTCCTTTCAAGACACTGTCCATTCCGTTCAACTGCTCTTCCAAGTCCTTTGCTGTCTCCGACAGAATTACAATGTCATCGGCGAACCTCAAAGTTTTTACATCTTCTCCATGAATTTTAATACCTACTCGGAATTTTTCTTTTGTTTCCTTTACTGCTTGCTCAATATACAGATTGAATAACATCGGGGAGAGGCTACAACCCTGTCTCACTCCTTTCCGAACCACTGCTTCCCTTTCATGCCATCTGGTTTCTGTACAAATTGTAAATAGCCTTTCGCTCCCTGTATTTTACCCCTGCCACCTTCAGAATTTGAAAGAGAGTATTCCAGTCAACATTGTCAAAACCTTTCTCTAAGTCTACAAATGTTAGAAACGTAGGTTTGCCTTTTCTTAATCTTTCTTCTAAGATACGTCGTAAGGTTAGTATTGCCTCACGTGCTCCAACATTTCTACGGGATCCAAACTGATCTTCCCCGAGGTTCGCTTCTACCAGTTTTTCCATTCGTCTGTAAAGAATTCGCGTTAGTATTTTGCAGCTGTGACTTATTAAACTGAAATTCGGTAATTTTCACATCTGTCAACACCTGTTTTCTTTGGGATTGGAATTATTATATTCTTCTTGAAGTCTGTGGGTATTTCGCCTGTCTCATACATCTTGGTCACCATATGGTAGAGTTTTGTCACGACTGGCTCTCCCAAGGCCATCAGTAGTTCTAATGGAATGTTGTCTACTCCCGGGGCCTTGTTTCGACTCATGTCTTTCAGTGCTCTGTCAAACTCTTCACGCAGTATCTTATCTCCCACTTCATCTTCATCTACATCCTCTTCCATTTCCATAATATTGTCCTCAAGTACATCGCCCTTGTATAAACCCTCTATATACTCCTTCCACCTTTCTGCCTTCCCTTCTTTGCCTAGAACTGGGTTGCCATCTGAGCTCTTGATATTCATACCAGTGGTTCTCTTCTCTCCAAAGGTCTCTTTAATTTTCCTGTAGGCAGTATCTATCTTACCCGTAGTGAGACAAGACTCTACATCCTTACATTTGTCCTTTAGCCACCCCTACTTAGCCATTTTACATTCCTGTCGATCTCATTCTTGAGACGTTTGTATTCCTTTTTGCCTGCTTCATTTACTGCATTTTCATATTTTCTCCTTTCATCAATTAAATTCAATATTTCTTCTGTTACCCAATGATTTCTATTAGCCCTCGTCTTTTTACCTACTTGATCCTCTGCTGCCTTCACTACTTCATCCCTCAGAGCTACCCATTCTTCTTCTACTGTATTTCTTTCCCCCATTCCTGTCAATTGTTCCCTTATGCTCTCCCTGAAACTCTGTACAACCTCTGGTTTAGTCAGTTTATCCAGGTCCCATCTCCTTAAATTCCCACCTTTTTGCAGTTTCTTCAGTTTCAATCTGCAATTCATAACCAATAGATTGTGGTCAGAATCCACATCTGCCCCTGGAAATGTCTTACAATTTAAAACCTGGTTCCTAAATCTCTGTCTTACCATTATATAATCTATCTGATACCTTTTAGTATCTCCAGGTTTACTTACCGCATCAAATTTGGATAAAAACCAAAATGTATCGTCAACATACCTCAGAAAGCAGGATGGTCGTAAGGGAGCACTGTTCAACGCTCGTTCTTCGAAATCCTCCATGACGAACGTTGAACAGTGCTCCCTTACGTCCATCCTTCTTCTTCAGGTATGTTGACGATACATATTTAATCTGGCCACATGGCAATGAGGCACTGCAGCAGTTTGTTGATCATTTGAATGGTATACACCAAGGTTGTATACATGGAAGAAGCCTGGAGATACTAGAAGGTATCAGATAGATTATATAATGGTAAGACAGAGATTTAGGAACCAGGTTTTAAATTGTAAGACATTTCCAGGGGCAGATGTGGACTCTGACCACAATCTATTGGTTATGAACTGCAGATTAAAACTGAAGAAACTGCACAAAGGTGGGAATTAAAGGAGATGGGACCTGGATAAACTGACTAAACCAGAGGTTGTACAGAGTTTCAGGGACAGCATAAGGGAACAATTGACAGGAATGGGGGAAAGAAATACAGTAGAAAAAGAATGGGTAGCTTTGAGAGATGAAGTAATGAAGGCAGCAGAGGATCTAGTAGGTAAAAAGAAGAGGGCTAGCAGAAATCCTTGGGTAAGAGAAGAAATATTGAATTTAATTGATGAAAGGATAAAATATAAACATGCAGTAAATGAAGCAGGGAAAAAGGAATACAAACGTCTCAAAAATGAGATCGACAGGAACTGCAAAATGGCTAAGCAGGGCTGGCTAGAGGACAAATGTAAGGATGTAGAGGCGCATATCACTAGGGGTAAGACAGATACTGGCTGCAGTAAAATTAAAGAGACCTTTGTAGAAAAGAGAACCACATGTATGAATATCAAGAGCTCAGATGGAAACCCAGTTCTAAGCAAAGAAGGGAAAGCAGAAAGATGGAAGGAGTGTATAGAGTGTCTATACAAGGGCGATGTACCTGAGGACAATATTATGGAAATGGAAGAAGATGTAGATGAAGATGAAATGGGAGATACGATACTGCGTGAAGAGTTTGACAGAGCACTGAAAGACCTGAGTCGAAACAAGGCCCCCGGAGTAGACAACATTCCATTAGAACTACTGCCGGCCTTGGGAGAGCCAGTCCTGACAAAACTCTACCATCCGGTGAGCAAGTTGTATGAGACAGGCGAAAGACCCTCAGATTTCAAGAACAATATAATAATTCCAATCCCAAAAAAAGCAGATGTTGACAGACGTGAAAATTACCGAACAATCAGTTTAATAAGTCACGGATACCAAATACTAACGCGAATTCTTTACAGACGAATGGAAAAACTGGTAGAAGCCGACCTCGGGGAAGATCAGTTTGGATTCCGTAGAAATATTGGAACACGTCTGGCAATACTGACCCTACGACTTATCCTAGATGCTAGATTAAGGAAAGGCAAACCTACGTTTCTAGCATTTGTAGACTTAGAGAAAGCTTTTGACAATGTTGACTGGAATACTCTCTTTCAAATTCTGAAGGTGTCAGGGGTAAAATACAGGGAGCGAAAGGCTATTTACAATTTGTACAGAACCAGATGGCAATTATAAGAGTCAAGGGACATGAAAGGGAAGCAGTGGTTGGGAAGGGAGTGAGACAGGGTTGTAGCCTCTCCCCGATGTTATTCAATCTGTATATTGAGCAAGCAATGAAGGAAACAAAAGAAAAATTCGGAGTAGGTATTAAAATCTATGGAGAAGAAATAAAAACTTTGGGGTTCCCAGATGACATTGTAATTCTGTCAGAGACAGCAAAGGACTTGGAAGAGCAGTTGAACGGAATGGACAGCGTCTTGAAAGGAGGATATAAGATGAACATCAACAAAAGGAAAACGAGGATAATGGAATGTAGTCGAATTAAATCGGGTGATGCTGCGAGAATCAGATTAGGAAATGAGACGGTAGTAAATGAGTTTTGCTATTTGGGGAGCAAAATAACTGATAATGGTCGAAGTAGAGAGGACATGAAATGTAGACTGGCAATGGCAAGGAAATCGTTTCTGAAGAAGAGAAATTTTTTAACATCGAGTATAGATTTAAGTGTCAGGAAGTCGTTTCTGAAAGTATTTGTATGGAGTGTAGCCATGTATGGGAGTGGAACGTAAACAATAAATAGTTTAAACAAGAAGAGAATAGAATCTTTCGAAATGTGGTGCTACAGTAGAATGATGAAGATTAGATGGGTAGACCACATAACTAATGAAGAGGTATTGAATACAATTGGAGAGAAGAGGAGTTTGTGGCACAACTTAACTTGGAGAACGGATCGGATGGTGGGGCATATTCTGAGGCATCAAGGGATCACCAATTTAGCATTGGAGGGCAGCGTGGAGGTTAAAAATCGTAGAGGGAGACCAAGAGATGAATATACTAAACAGATTTAGAAGGATGTAGGTTGCAGTAGGTACTGGGAGATGAAGAAACTTGCACAGGATAGAGTAGCGCTGGAGAGCTGCATCAAACCAGTGTCAGGACTAAAGACCACAACAACAACAACAACAACAACAACAACAACACCAGAACATAAGATTTACAGTGGAGGTGGAGAAGGATGGGAAGTTATCTTAGCTGTGCTGGTGGAGCGAAAATCTGATGGACGTCTCGGACATTCTGTGTACAGAAAACCGACTCTTACAGATTTATATCTAAACGCACATAGTTTTCACCACCCAGATCAGAAGAGAGCTATGCTGAATAGCTTGGTACACAGTGCAAGCACTATTTCGTACAAGGATCATCTCGGGTCCGAGATTAACTGTCTGACGACGGTATTCAGAAAAAAGGGATATGCTGATCGTGATATCAGATCTACTCTGGCGAAGAAACCTAGGAAGGACGCTGTTCGACCAGATCAAGAGGGCCAACACATCGCACGGCTACCATTCTACGGGATAACGACCAGGAAGATCGGTAGAGTCCTGAGCCGGCAGGGAATCAGACCAGTCTTCCGGCCACCCAGGAAGATTAAGGAAATGTTACGACCCGTGAGAGATAATCTCGGCCGGAGAATACCGGTAATTTATAGCATTCCTTGCGAGTGTGGCAAAAACTATGTGGGCCAATCTACAAGAACTGTTGCCGATCGCTGTGTGGAATATCAGCGTCACCAGAAATACAGGTATCTAGAAAAATCTGCGCTGGCTGAGCACAGTTTGTTAAATAAACATAAGATTTTATTCGATGAAACAAGAATACTTGCTCGCGCTTCAAACTATTGGGACTCTGTCATCAGGGAAGAAGTTGAAATTAGACTATGTGAAAATAATTTCAACAGAGACTCCGGATATGCACTCACTCAGCAATGTATGGAAGCGCGCAGTTGATAAAGAAAGAGCGCAGAGGGAGACTTCTTACGTTCCTCGCAGTTCTCCGCCTGTTGCGGTGGATGGCGCTGCAAGCAACGCTGGTTAAGGCGCGCAAACAAGATCTGTGGACATAGAGGCCGCCACCTCCGTACGCACCGTTTTCACCGTGACGTCATCCAGCCAATGAGAAGCCGTCCACTCCTTGTAAAAGCGGAAGCCTCACCGGTCCACGGCAGTCAGTTTTACCCGTGACGAAGATGACACAAGTAGTCATCGAAAGCTCAGGATTTTATCCGAATTTGACGCGGCAAGTAAACCGAGAACTTTTTATGCGAGGATTACGTCGCGAAAGACTTCGTAGCCAGTAGTACTGACAGACAGAACATTCCCACTTGCCTGACGTCTTCTGGTATATACTTTCAGTCAGTGAAACATACATTCTCAAACATATTTTATCTCCCCCCCTCAAGCGGTCATACTTCCCTTGAGACGCATTTCTGGCCACACATCCTCAAGATCTCTTTTTTCTCTTTACTCTCTCACGGACAGTTACGCCAGTTTGTCCCCATTTAGCAAAATTATCCTACATATTTAGTAATATCCATACATATTGGTCTATTTTGACAAGGATGTGGCAAGTATTCGGCCTTGGCCTTGTATTAGGAACCATCCCAGCTTTATTCTGGATCAGTTTAAGGAAATCCTAGAAAACCTAAAACAAAATGGCCGATCAATCTCACACACTCTATTCCTTGTTTGTACTTTCTTGAAGAGATATTATTTCATAGTGTAAAAAGCAAGTGCTACACTGAACATTAATTTTTCAACACCAGTCACTCCTTACATTACACAGGCAAGTTACAGTATGCATATACGAGGGCTGTTCAATAAAGAAAGATCATAATTTCTTATGGTCATAATTTCTCGCGCTAAAATTTAATCTCATGATAATCTGTTAGCTTAATGTGCAACAAACACGCCGTAATAGTTTCATTGTTGGGAGTCATGGTTCCCGCCTTTGAGAGGCAGGCAAGGTCAGACATGTTCAGTATCGCCTAGCGCTGCGATGGAGGTAAGACAAATCTTCAGCTGAGACCTAATACAATGTTACAGGAGGCCTATGGAGAGTCTGTTATTCGCTACAGCACAGCTCGAAAGTGGTTTAAAATCAATTTCAAAAGAAGGTGGACTCGGTGCTCCAGTTACTGCTCTTACGGAAGAAAACATCAACACTGCTGCTGTCATTGTGAGAGAGGATCGACGAATTACCTAAAGATCACTTTCTGAAATACTGAACATTTCACTGGGTGCCACCCACACGTTGATGACAGAAAAATTACACATGACACGTGTTTGTGCGCGATGGGTTCCAAGACTGTTGATTCCCGTACATATGGACATTCGCGTGCAGGTCTGCAAGCGGTTAAAGTTGATGTTAGACGAAGATCCGCAGTTTCTCTCGAGTAATCATTGCTGATGAATCTTGGCTACATCATTTTGATCCTGAGAGCAAACGGCAAAGCTTAGTGTGGAAATCTCCATCACCAACCACCAAGAAAGTAAAAGTGGTGGATTCTGCTGGGAAAGCTATGGTCATCTCATTCCTTGATACTCATAGAATGGTTTATCAGCATGTTGTACCCTCACACACATCAGTAACTAGACAATACCACAGGGATGTCCTGAAAACATTGCAAGTCCATATCAGGCGCAATATCACATTTTCGTGAAGCAGACTGGTTGCTCCACCACGATAATACGCAGCCGCATATTGCCAATGTTGTTGCTGAATATCTTGCAAAAATCAACGCGAAGTGCATCCCTCATCCTCCCTATAGTGCAGATTTAGCGCTATGTGATTTTTTCTATTCCTTAACATCAAGAAACGCCTTCGTGGGAGGCATTATCAAGCATCAGAAGCAGTGGTGAAGGCTGCGGAGGTGTTTTCGAAGGACCTCTCAAAAAATAGTTTCCATCATGTGTTTAAAGACTGGCAGAAACGGTGGGACAGGTGCATCGCATTCATGAGAGGAAAGGTCCATAAAAATTATGAGAATGAGTAAAGGTATGTTGTCAAAAAATATGATCATTCTTTATTGAACAGCGGTCGTGCTATCAGCTGACATCTAGAACATAACGATGGCGTAATGGTTTCATTATGGGCACCGCTACGTCCCGTTTGTCAGCTTTCGTCCGCAACGAGTGAGACCCTCATCTAAGAAACAGGATATTAGGTTAGTGCAGAGCTATAGTGAAAAGTTTTCCAAGAAAAAACATTATGGAGAGAATCTCTAAACACCTACCCCGAGTTGTCATTCACGTTACAATGTATCATTTAACAGGAGCTTGTTACCTGCCTTTCTACGTACTAAGTATTCGAGTTATTATTTCATAGACAAAGCTGTTAATTCTTGCTTGGTGGATGTAATTTCAATCCAGATCTTGTTCCACGGTCAGGGACAAAAAAAGTATGTTCAGTATTTACATAGCCTTTTCTATATGCCTAATGGACTGGTAAATGTCGTAACATGTTGTAGTTAAAAACATCAACAGTTCTATTTAATTGAGTGAAGAAATGCGCCGATCAACTGTAAGAGAATAAAACTAATAAAACTTATTAAGTACTGCTTATGGGACGACTAAAACGAAAATGAGAAATTAGATAATGCGTTGAAACTTTTCTGTGGTCTGTGAAACTGCAAACAGTGACGTGCATTTACATCAGTAGTACATTCCTTTTTATCTACTAAAAGATATTCAGTGGCCGTAGTAAACAGGTTTCATTGCTACTTCAGATAAAGTTTGCACATGTCCTTGGCGAGTTTGGTTGAAGATTTCATACGACCAGTTAACTAACACAAATATCCATTTTCCAGTAATAAGATTTTTCTTGTAGTCTCTCCTTCTCCAATCGCAGTTTTCTACTTCTTACATTATAAACACTGAACGCTAATGGCTCTGGTCTCGTCATCGCGTTTACTATGAGATTCACCTTTTCGTTAAAAATGAGATTCTATGCTGACGTTCTGTGATTACTTCGATGACTACCACTTTAACAATGTCTGTCGACTGAATGTAGTCGCTTGTTTGTTTGTATGGTGTGGTGGCTTAAACGTGTAAAACGCTAAGCACAGCGCCATAGTAGGTATCATATAACGAATCTCATGTTATTTAGTTGGGTAAATAGTGACTTTTACTCGTAACCTAAGAGTAAAATCTTTCTGCTGTTATTCCTAAATTATAGAAAAATCGTAACTCAGACTTGTACATTATCACATTTTACCAAGCCCTATGAAGGGAAGAAGCATAAAACGAAACTCTCGAGTAATTCTGAAAAGAAATTGAAGTGAAGAAATAAAACCAATAAGGGTTGCAGAAGACACTGTGATTCCGTGAATGATGGTAAAGAAGTTGCAGATAGGTTGAATGAAACAGTGTCTTCAAAAGAGGCTATAATATGAGTATAAAAAAGTAATAAAAGTAACTGATGAAAAGTAGCCGGCTTAAAAAATGCGATGCTGAAGAAACTAGGTTAAGTAACGAGACACTCGATCCAGTAGACGAATTAACTATTTTCTGACGATGGCAGAAATACAGGGGTCGTAAATGTAGATTGGAAAAAGCAAGAAAAGCTTTTCTAAAAAAAGGGAAACATATTAACACTGACTACAAATTCACGAAGTTAATGGATTGTAATGTGGATCATGGCTGATAAATAGTATAGACAACAGGAGAACAGAGTCTTTAAAATGTGGTGCTGCAGAAGAACGCTGAAGATATATCAGGTAGATCAAATAACTAATAAAGATGTAGTCAGTCGAACTGGGGGAAAAATAGCCTCGACTAGAAAAACGGTTACATTGATTGAACATATTCGGAGCGATCAATGAATAATTAAAATGGTAATGGAGAGCAGTGTGGGATTCAAAATTATGAAAACGTATGCTTGAATACAATAAACAGGTTAAACTGAATTTCGTACAATTGAAGTACAGGCACTTAAAGATTTGCACAATTTGATTAGCGTGGGAGGGTTGCATGAAGCAAGACTGATGAGGTAACCTACAACAACATCAACTACATGTAAACTAAGATCTACTGAACATTGACAGTGGATTATACAAAGTAATCATAGACGAAAGTTTATTCGAGGCACTGGTGTTGTTTTTGTAATTCAAATGTAGATGGGTATTATAAGTTTTATAAATGAGAATACGGCCACTACATGAGTATTAAATTCATAGTCTCTTCTTTTTTCAGTTTATTGGCTTTCTGTTCGTGGACATTCGGCCACCTCAGTAGTGGAAAGTCTATACGACAATACAACACACTGTCCCCGAGAGGAGAAAATCACCGACACCGCCGGGAATCGAAACAGGGCCCCTAAGCTTAGCAATGAACCGCGCTGACATCAAATCCACAGTTGACGACCAAAGTCATATATATAAAGAAGAGTGTCCTATTGTTCGTTTGTTTATTTGTATTTCGTGCAAATGTACAGTTGTATCCCTATCTTGATGAAATTTTGCACACTTTACCCTCAAGACAAGAGGAAGATCACTGTCTACATAAGATTTCGTAATCTGACTTGAAACATATATCTATGTAATATACATAAAGGGGAAAGGTTGATTACCAAAAACCTGTGAAAGTTCTTGACCGATTTACTTCACAGTTCTACAGGATCCCGTAATGAACATTTGGACGGATATAGGCTACATATTTTTTTAATACACACTATAAATATACATACATCAGGAGAAACGTTGGCATTATTACCAACCATCTCTAAAAGTACCTGACCGATTTACTTCAAAACTCCGCATTCAGGTGAGACAATGAAGAAAACTAATACAAAATTAAAAGCCTAACAAACGAAATACATGGTGGTAAAGTGACTGTAATACTTATCGCGAGAATAAATAGCATCAGTAAGGATTTTTTTTTTTATCTTTATTGAGTTTCGTTCCCCCCGAAGGGGGCGGGCTGGTAGCAGCTTAGTATGCCGCTCTTCAGCCTACAGAATTTGTAGTAAAAAGATGAAGATAATAAATAATAAAAACAGGCGATAAAATCGGGGACTGAAATGGTAAAATGGTGGAAAAATGTGGAACTTAAAACATAGAACAAATTGTTGATGACGCTAATAACATACATAAGAAGCAGACAGGTAAAAGAATAGACGTACAATTAAAAAAACACGGCGACAGTCTGGTGTCTGTTCGCAAGAGATATAAAATTTACACCCAGCGACAGCATGTTTTCAAAGACCAACAACACTGAACATTCACTTGAACACTGCACTAAAATTTTTTCACAAATATGACATACCACAGCCGCGGGCAGATGGGGGGGGGGGGGAACCTGGACAGACGTCGGGGAAGAAAAGGGAGGGGAAGGAGAGGAAAAATCGAATTGGGGGAAGCGGGAAATCAGTAAGGAAATAGCACCAACAGGCGTCATAGAAAGAGGGACGATCGAAGCCTCGAGAATTTCACAGAAGCATGATTGCAACCTCTTATTTATTGATTAGTTGCGTTTGTTACATATGACACATCCACCAGAAGATATTTTAGTCTGTTGTTGTTGTTGTGGTCTTCAGTCCTGAGACTGGTTTGATGCAGCTCTCCATGCTACTCTATCCCGTGCAAGCTCCTTCATCTCCCAGTACCTACCGCAACCTACATTCTTCTGAATCTGTTTAGTGTATTCATCTCTTGGTCTCCCTCTACGATTTTTACCCTCCACGCTGCCCTCCAATACTAAATTGGTGATCCCTTGATGCCTCAGAACATGTCCTACCAACCGATCCCTTCTTCTAGTCAAGTTGTGCAACAAACTTCTCTTCTCCCCAATCCTATTCAATACTTCCTCATTACTTATGTGACCTACCCATCTAATCTTCATCATTCTTCTGTAGCACCACATTTCAAAAGCTTCTATTCTCTTCTTGTCCAAACTATTTACCGTCCATGTTTCACTTCCATACATGGCTACACTCCATACAAATATTTTCAAAAATGACTTCCTGACACTTAAATCTATACTCGATGTTAACAAATTTCTCTTCTTCAGAAACGCTTTCCATGCCATTGCCAGTCTACATTTTATATCCACTCTATTTCGACCATCATCAGTTATTTTGCTCGCCAAATACCAAAAGTCCTTTACTACTTTAAGTGTCTCATTTCCCAATCTAATTCCCTCAGCATACCCGACTTAATTAGACCACATTCCATTATCCTCGTTTTGCTTTTGTTGATGTTCATCTTATATCCTCCTTTCAAGACACTATCCATTCCGTTCAACGGCTCTTCCAAGTCCTTTGCTGTCTCCGACAGAATTACAATATCATCGGGGAACTTCAAAGTTTTTATTTCTTCTCCATGGACTTTAATACCTACTCCCAATATTTCTTTTGTTTCCTTTACTGCTTGCTCAATATACAGATTGAAGAACATCGGGGAGAGACTACAACCCTGACTCACTCCCTTCCCAACCACTGCTTCCCTTTCATGTCCCTCGACTCTTATAACTGCCATCTGGTTTCTGTAGAAATTGTAAATAGCCTTTCGCTCCCTGTATTTTACCCCTGCCACCTTCAGAATTTGAAAGAGAGTATTCCAGTCAACATTGTGAAAAGCTTTCTCTAAGTCTACAAATGCTAGAAACGTAGGTTTGCCTTTCCTTAATCTTTCTTCTAAGATAAGTCGTAAGGTTAGTATTGCCTCACGTGTTTCAACATTTCTACGGAATCCAAACTGATCTTCCCCGAGGTGGGCTTCTACTACTTTTCCCATTCGTCTGTAAAGAATTCGCATTAGTATTTTGCAGCTGTAACTTATTAAACTGATAGTTCGGTAATTTTCACATCTGTCAACACCTGCTTTCTTTGGGATTGGAATTATTATATTCTTCTTGAAGTCTGAGGGTATTTCGCCTGTTTCATACATCTTGCTCACCAGGTGGTAGAGTTTTGTCAGGACTGGCTCTCCCAAGGCCGTCAGTAGTTCTAATGGGATGTTGATTTTAGTCTGTATTCTACTGTGGATTTTAGTAATAAAAATAGCTGTAGAATAATTTTAGTCTGTATTCTACACTTATTTTTATTACTAAAATCCACAGTGCGATACAAACGCTAAGGCAGTTCGTGGATATAGTACCAACAAAAGTCACTAGATCGCGGGCCGATCAAAAGATGGAACAGAAACCGAGATGTGCCCAACTGTGACATAAACTGTTCGAATAGTTCGAGTTGTGCTCAAAAACAGCCCTACTTAAAACAGTGGAAACTGAAGTGGAACAACAGAAGGTGAATTCTGCAGAAACACAACGTGATACTTATTGCAAAATGTAACAACAGGTGAAGCAAGTAATCATCCTTTCAGACAGTCGGAGACGCATTCATTCGTGGCATTCCGTAGACAAACTGTGACTCAGATACGCCCTTCCATTTAAACCGATTGCAGTTTCCCATACGTCTTGCATTCGCTAAGAGTATCAACAAGACAAAGGGGCAGTAACTTGGTGTGGCGGATATTAAACATCCAGAGCAAAGCTGGCATTGCAGCTAGTGCTAAATATTTAAATTTCTGATTTAATTTGTGAACGCAATTTGGAAACAAACCACTATCTTTCGTCGGGAAACCAGCTAATTCTGTACACACAGAGTGTTGCTGCTCAGGCTCAATGCGCCGACGTGTCGTGAGAGAGAAGACATGTGGTGACGTAGCACGGTTCCTTCCAGGGCAGAGGCGGCCTGAAAGGCGCGAACAGTCACCGCCGCCATTACTTAAGTTAATCCTTGAGACGTTAATCTCCTTAACTCCGAGCTCTCGGTGCACTGCAAGCGTCTCCACTCTCCACTTAGACAGCACAGCGACTTTAATGAATGAACTGCAATTTACAGGTCCTAAGAGGAGTTCCTACGTGATGCCGTCGTAGCACCTTGTGCAACTGAGAAGATTGTAGAGACCTCAAATTGCTTTGACACACTTTGGCGAGGATGTGCTTTACCATGAAACATCTTTCTTTGGCCTGCTTCCTCGGCATAATAAGTCGTTTATTTTCGGAACAACATTTTACAGCGGAACGAATTCATATTCTACACAAACACACACACACACACACTTTGCAGCCACGTACAAACAGCTCATATGCTTGAGACACAATTCTCACGCATCTGGAGGAAATGGTTCGTCGTGCACGGTGGTAGAAAACCAATTCCGAACGCAGTAATTGGACCGAACGCAAAGAGTCTCCCGAATAATAACTCTGCCACTCGTACTTCTATTTCCGAATTGTAAATCCATGTCAGTGCAACCCTCTGTTCCGTGCGTGCCTCATTCCATTCGAGTACAGAGCAATGGATGAATGCCTGTCTTTGGTTGGATTGGTTGATTCAGGGGAGGGGGCCAAACAGCGAGGTCATCGGTCCCATGGGATTAGGGAAGGATGGGGAAGGAAGTCGGCCATCCCCTTTCAAACGAACTATCCCGGCGTTGGCCTGAGGCGAATTAGGGAAATCACGGAAAACGTAAATCAGGACTGTCAGACGTGGGTTCGAACCGCCGTCCTCCCGAATGCGAATACCTGCCTTCGCTCCACTCTACAAACAAACGTCTCTGCTTTCTCACTCTCGCGATCCCTACCGAAGCTGTATGAAGGCAGCACCAGAAAAGTCGCACAGTATTACCTGAATATAGTTTCTGTGTTTCTACACAACAGAGTTTAATGAGAGCAGCGTCATCTTTTTTCGAAAGATTCCCTTTTAATTTTCTCGAACGTCTCTGCTACACTTTCGTATGGGCTTATAGCGACCATTTGCATTCGTAGCCTCGTGCCCTCTGAATTCGTCATCTCGATAACATATCGCAAGCCAACATAGAAACATAAGTCAAAAAACGGAAAATTTTAGTTTATGTCACTGAAAAATGTGTGTGAAGTGTCGCAACACCTCCACCTCGCAGTTTGCCCGCATCAGGACAGCTGTGTCACATTTGTCGTACGCTACTTCGTGAGTGGCCACGGCAAGAACAGAATCGTTTTGTCGTTGTTACGGGCAGCTGAGCATGGGCCGTTCAAGAAGAGCGGCATATTCCGAGTTTTGACATTTTCCAAGTATAAGGCCAGTTGAATGTAATTTTGTAATGCCATTGATTATTACAGAGTATTTGTTTATAAAGTATCTGTATTACAGACGCTGTTTTGATAATTTCAGCTGTAGTAACTATTACGAAATTTCGTGTATTGCAGCGTAAAATAAATAAAAAATGGCAATTTCTGCCATAAAAAAAACTTCATACTGAACCCCATTCACCAGTGGAAACTATTGCCGCATTAAAAAGCTCATTTATGATTGCATGTTTTCGAAAAGCCTGTTCCTCAAATTGCCCCTAACTGAGGTTCCTTATTAAACTGTATTACTTTCCATAAATTACAATTTTCCACTTTGTGTTTTTCGAATAAAGCAATTTCTATTTGTTCTTCACTTTTCATTCTACCTTAATAACTAATTTTTCCTTACGGCAGTTTGGATGTTGTATTATATTACTGCAGTTAAAATGTCTTATCTGGGATGGAAAAGTGGCAAAAGTATTGCATGAGCGATCATAACAAAAGAAAAAGTTTTCAGAAAGCAAGAAAAGCGACTCAACTCAAAGAAATAATTAATAATTACCCGATAACACCACACATTCGACGGGAAGAGTCCCATTTTATTGTTGTGTAGAGTATAATGCAGTTTACTGCCAAAAATTTGAAATTTAAAGACAGCTTATACTATTTCAGTATAATAATTTTTCTCAAGTCTTGTATCTTTGAGTCCTGTCACTGCCGGCAGGAGTGGCCGAGCGGTTCTAGGCGCTTCAGTCTGGAACCGCGCGATCGCTACGGTCGCAGGTTCGAATCCCGCCTCGGGCATGGATGTGTGTGATGTCCTTAGGTTAGTTAGATTTAAGTAGTTCTAAGTTCTAGCGGACTGATGACCTCACAAGTTAAGTCCCATAGTGCTAATTAAAAAAAAAAAAAAAAAAAAAGTCCTGTCACTGTTCTAGCCGGGGTGCGATAAGAATTCCAAACGGATGAGACTTGTTTATACCATTATCTCATTTTATATCGCTCCTACGTAAGTGGAAACATTGTATACACACACACACACACACACACACGCATGCGCACACACTCAAACACACAATTTTTCACAAACAATAAAATAAGTTTAATAACAACCGTCAGCCATTCCCAGTCGCAAATTTTCGTTGTAAAGGAATTTCCAGTATTAAATTTTCTATGGATGCAGATGACAGACTTTGAAAGAAAAAGAAATATAACGCAGAGCAGAGGTAAGTCACAGAAACGACAGTTTGTGCTAACAAGTATAAAAACTTTTCTCTGTTTACATATTAGTGAATCTCTTGCTGAAAAACTGAAATTACAGAGAATAATAAGCAAATTTTCGTGTTATTTAATAGAAAGCAAACAAGAAATCTACAGATGATACTGTTAGTAAACACATCTGGGTAAGAAGATGGAGCAAAAACTGTGTTTGCTCTAGGCGAAACCTATCTAAAAACAAATTTATTTGTAAGTAAACTCGGACACGAAAGTGAGCATCCACTTTAAGTTGACTTTATCAGTAATTATAAGAGCCAGACGGAAATAACAGCAAAGTCCTATTTTATTTTCCGTGCTGTGCCGTGTCCGTCTTTCACTTTGGGCGAGCAGATATCTACTTAGCACGGTCGTAATGGTGTTCTGCGTGTGATGCTTCCAAGTTCGCAGTCAATGTGTAAGGGTTTGCACTGGTGACTCAGATGAAATTAAATGTAAGTGGAGGAAAATTTCGATAAACTCAAACACATTCACGACAGTCATGTGAATGTCATATTTCTTGGCTTACACCTACACACAGGTACCGAGCATTGTCTCAAGGGCTCACCATATTTAATAAATTGTCAAAAAGAAAATACAGTTATACGGCACAGACGTTCACTTTCGAAAATTCGACAGCGTCCTGAACATGACATGACAACACACCTTTATTTCATGAAATATTTTGTGAACAAGCCTGTTAGTATCGAGAGTGGCTGTTATACGAAAAGGGTAGGTGCACATGCAGTTAAAGAGTCTCCACTGGTGAACACAGCGCGTCAGATGAAATAGTAATATCAGTTACTCGGAACTCAAATTGAACGTTACTGGGAGATATGAATTTTATGCTCTTTGACGCACTGCATGTGGGGCGATGAACTCGGCGCTGACAACGGGTCCAAACGTGGTTTGGAACTCGGGAACAATAGACGTTCGCTCAACCGACAGACGCCTATTGTTGAATAACAGCGTCGACCTAGCGCGCTGTAACACGGGCAATATATGCACCAACGCGGCGAGTGGCCCCAACAGAAGTTCATTCGCAGAAACTCGTTGTGACAAACGCTCTTTAGGAATGCGGTGCGCGTAAGCGTGTGCGCTCTCAGTAGTGCGGACTTTTTTTACCGCTCTTGTTACGTCAGAACAGGCACTTTGTAAGGCTATTCAAGTTTCCGACCCAAAGAGGCAGAAGGGAAACGGCATCCCTCACTTAACAGCGTTCTGACAAAGAAAATGAAGGAGTAAGTGACTTCGGTACATTAAGGTGTCAGCAGCACGAACTAGCCAGATGTGACTCACGAACTAGCCAGATGGGACTGACCGCTCGGGCCCGGCGTGACGTTTGCGCTCGTGTATCATAACGGGGAAATCTGTCTGCTTTTCTGTCTGGAGCAGCTCTGGCACGAATAGCCGCAGCTTCTCGTAAGCCGTCAGTACACGCAGGTGGTCTGTCAGGCCAAGGAGAAGATTTTCACATTAATGCAATGTCTGGAAGTTGTTTCCAAGAACCTATCTTCTCAGTGCCTTTAAGTTACGGTGACCAAACGTCCCGGGAAACCGAGATTGTCCCGCGGTTTTCATCCCTGTGTTCCGGTGTCCCGAAAATTTGTGTCGGGACGCTCAAAAGTCCCGGAATTCAGTTTTTAAATACATTTGGTGAAACTTTGTAAAATTTTTGGGATTTCGCTATATTAAAGGAAATACAACACAAGAAATTAATATATTTTAGCTTGTTTGTCTAAAACCTCCATTGTCCCATACTAGTAATCACACTCAGGCAATAATTTACTTCTAGCGGTACTTTGGTCAACAAGCAGTAAGTTGTAATATTGTAACAGAGCTATGAAACCGTCCGATTTTCGCGCCACTTAATCACACACTCATTGTCAGAACAGTGTAGTAGTTGATGTTTTGTAAGACAAACTGCAATAGTTCTTTCTCATATTAGTGGTATTATTGCTGCAGTACTGTGCAACGCAATGCCGAAACGTGCCTGCAAGTTCAGTGACTGTTATTCCAAGGAATGGAATTTCATTAAGAAAGGTCGTTTGATTACGAAGCAGAGTGTTCCGTTTGTAACTGTTTTATTAGTGTAAGTCATGGTGGACGTTCCGACATAGTTGATCACATCAGGTCAATGAAACACATTAACAAATACACGGTAAAACATCACCAAACTTATACATCTAGTGATTGTACTAATTAGCTTAACAGCATTATGTTTGATGGTTCTTCCATTGCAAAAAAGTTTAGTTCAGCAAGAACTAAAGTGTCAGCCTTAGTGAAAGGAGTTATTGCTCCCCAGAGTGTAAAGGAAAGCCTTGAATACATCAAAAAGTCTTCTTTCTACGGGATATCCACTGATACCAGCAATCATAAGGCCACTAAAATATTTCCGTTTGTTGTTCAGTTTTTCGATATTGATCAGGGAATTCAGACCAAACTATTGAAGGTGAGTTCCCTACCTAATGAAACACCTGACGAAATTTCAAGATTTTGTATGAATACTATCGAAATGTTTGATCTTGAGAAAAATAAATGTGTGGCATTTTGTGGAGACAACACCAACACAAACTTTGGTGTCTTAAAAAGACAAGGCAAATGCAACGTATTTTCCAAATTAAAGGCAACATTGCATGAAAACATTGAAGGCATAGGGTGCCCAGCACATGTTTTACACAATAGCGTGCAGACATCTGCTGACAGTTTAAGCTGTGATGTTGAAACTATCGTCATGAAGGTATACTCACACTTTTACATATATACTGTTAGAACGGAGAGGCTTAAGGAGTTCTGTGATTATGTGGGAGCTGAATATATGAATGTAATGTGTCACTCGAAAACTCTCAGGTTATCACTGTTTCCAGCAGTTGAAAGAGTAATCCGCCTGTTTAAACTGTTAAAAGATTTTTTCCTAGATGAAGACAAAGCCCCCAAAATATTGGTTCAGTCTTTCAGTAACCCTTTAAGTGAAGCCTACTTATGGTTCATTCACAGTCAGCGTAGCACTTTGCAGCATGGGATAAAGGAAACTGAGGGAAGCACGAAAAGTGTAATAGAGGTAAATGATGTTTTGAAAAATACTCTGGAAACTGTTACTAAGAGGAGAGAACAGCAGTTCATTTCTTTTAATGTTAAATCTGTCCTTAAAAGAGCAGAAGTATCAGAAGCAGCGGAAACGAGTTTTAGAGAAGACATTAACAAGTTTCATGACACTTGTGTAGAATATCTCAGGAAGTGGAGCGCCTCGCATTTACCCTCATCGCCGGTGTTTGATTGGATGTTACTGAAGAGAGTGCCAAAATGGGAAAGTGTTGAAGAGACAGCTTCTTATTTGAAGAGCAAAGAGATTGAAATCGACGATTCCATTCTCTTTGATCAGTTCAGCATATTGACAAATTTTGTTGAAGAAAGTCTTCACAAGTGGAATGATGAAAAAAAATCACCATTGGAATGTCATGAGAAGTGGGTGAGTTTTTTTAAAAGCTGTGACTGTCTTCAGCATTACTCGGAGTTGGTAATAATTGCAAGGTATTTATTTGCAATCCCAGCCCATAATGCCAATGTGAAAAGAATATTTTCATTCATGAATATCCAGTGGACTGATGAAAGAAACAGAATGGAGGTGGACTCTCTTGAAGCAATCCTGCAGATCCTGTACAACTACAAAATGGATTGTGCCGAGTTTTATCACTGTGTTTCAAAGAATAAAGACATGATCAAGAATGCTGGAAGCAGTGAAAATACCCTTTTCTCCAAGGACAGTCAATTCCATCTACAAGTGCTCAGTAATATTAAAGCTCATGTTAATATTAATTGATTAAAAGTTGAATGGCTGTAAAATTTTGTAAAATCGTAATGCATTTTTTTATTACTGTATACGTTTATTAAATGTCGTTAATTATACAGATAATCTATCCTCTTATTAGTTATAATAATCGGGTTAACAAAATGTATTAACAAAACATTAATATTTTAAATAAAGAAACCTGGGTACATGTGGAATGGGCTGTCCATTGGCATCTGGGTGGATGTGTCCCGGTTTTCACCGAAAATAATTTGGTCACCCTACTTTGAGTGAAATAGGAGTCGTATGGTATGGTGTATCTGGTATTTCAACAATAACACTACCGGTTAGCTCACAACAAAGAGCTCTAGGGTCTCACAGACCAACCGCGTGCACTGGTGTCAGTTTATTGTTAGCTCCGCCAAGGTTATTCACGCGCGCGCATATTTGCGGTATCTGCTTAGTTTAGTGGTAGAACAGATTTTTTCGTGCTTTGTACCTTATTTCAGTGTGTTGTAAGTGTTGTAACTGCATCATGGCTTATTCTTACGAGGCACAGGAGGAGAGAATTAGGAACTTGATTGAAGAAGTAATGGCTGAAAGTGACGCTGGTGTTTCTGAAGATGGAGAAATCGACTTTGAAGATATCCAGGACCCAGAGTGGAAAAGTGATTCCGGCACCGAACAAAAAACGTCGAGTGATGAATCAGAAGACGGTGAGTGTGGCACTGACAGTGGTGTGTTTGTCGGTAAAGACGGAACAGTATGGAACTCACGTGCTCCGCCAAAGAACTCCCGCACACGTCGTCATAACATCATAACTCATTTACCAGGTGTGAAAGGTGCTGCGAAAAGTGCTACAAATCCTCTACAGCGCCGGGAACTGTTTGTTGATGAAAACATTATACATATACTCGTTGACTGCACTAACAGGTACATTCAAAGTATCCAGGAAAACTTTTCAAGGGAAAGAGATGCACAACAAACTATAAAGCTGAAATAAAGGCCTTATTGGGATTATTGTACTACGCTGGTGTAATGCGTGCCCATCGACAAAGTCTACAAGATTTGTGGCGAACAGATGGCACAGGGCTTGAAATATTTCATCTCACAATGGGCATAAACAGATTTCGTTTTCTCCTTCGATGCCACAGATTCGACGATGAACAAACGAGAATGGAAAGGGAGAAAACAGATCACATGGCGGCGATAAGACAGGGGTTCAGTCTAATTGTTGAAAACTTTCAGAAGACTTATACAGCTTCTGAATACGTGACAGTAGATGAAAAACTAGAAGCATCCCGTGGAAGATGCAGATTCCGACAGTACATGCCAAATAAGCCAAACAAGTATGGAGTAAAGATTTTTGCAGCAGTGGATGCTAGAATGTTTTACATATTCAACATGGAGGTGTATGTTGGGCGACAGCCTGAAGGCCCTTACAGACAGGACAACAGACCAGTTGAACTTGTTCATAGACTTTGCCAACCTATCCTGAATACCGGCCGCAACATAACTTGCGACAATTATTTTACAAGTTAGGAGCTTGCAAACACATCGATTACGAAGAAGATGAATATCGTTGGTACCCTGAGGAATAACAAGAGACAAGTCCCAAGGGGATTTATTAACACTAAAACCTGACAAGAAAAGTCATCTATGTTTCGGTTTCAGAAAAATTGCACCTTAGTCTCTTCTGTGGCGAAACGAAATAGAGTGGTATTACTACTGTCAACGATGCACCACAATGGAAATATTGACGAAAATACAGGTATTGATAAAAAAAAACAGAAATTATCACTTTCTATAACCTTACTAAGGTTGGAGTTGACGTTGTAGACGGAATGAGTGCAACTTATAATGTAGCTAGAAACACAAGAAGATGGCCAATGGTTGTTTTGTATAGCATCACGAACACAGCTGCGATAAATGCTGCTATTATTTTCAACTCAAATCAGAAAGATCAACTGAGAAGAAGAGAGGTTTTGCGGCAGCTTTCTTTTGCGCTTCTGCATGATCATTTTCAGCAAAGAGTAATGTCAAAAATATTGCCAAGGAAGATAAATGAGAGAACTGGAGAGCTTTGCAGTGCGAAAATTTCTCAAGTGGAATCAACTGCGACTTCTCGAGGACGGTGTGTCGACTGCAGAAGCAAAAACAGAAAAACAAGATATATTTGTAAGAACTGCAAGAAATACATTTGCCTTGAACATTCTGTTACTGTGTGCCAAGGCTGTATCGACAAAATATCTGATTGAACGCAAGCAATATTTTGATAACAGCTAAATTTTATGTATCTCTACTTGTGTAAATTTTGTTGACCAAAATATTAAATTTATCCCTTAAATATATTTACTAAACTGATTTTTAATAATATTACTTCATTTAATAACGCTTCCCTCCATAATATACATCTAAATGCAAATTCAGAAAGATAGAAACTGCAAGGATCTGTGAGACCAGCTGCGTGTACTGCCATTCTGTTTCAAGGTGCGTCCACCGCCGGGATATTCTGTAAATATTTTCGGAAACTCCTTCAACCAGTGGCCTTTCCTCGTGGTAGCAGTTTTATTTTCCCATTACCACTTTCAAGTCGCCTTGCGAATCAACATTAAATGGAACAGTTCGCAGTATTCGTTTACAGCATTATGGCGGCCGTTGTGTAGGTGTTGAAAGCTTTATAAATCAAATGAAATAGTAGTAAATTATAGTTTTTTGGTATATCACAACTTGGTGCGGCTTTGAATGCAAATACACTGGCAGAATAAAAAACGGAACGCCAGATGATAATTAATGTAGAGTAATGAAATTTCTGGAATATATTTGTGAATGTAACATATTTAAGTGATTAACATAGCAACATCATAGGTTAAGAGGGTAGGACGTCGAAAGGGCCGACTTGGAGCAGGAGAGTCACCACAGGACATTTTAATTTCTACTGTCTATACTTTTACAAATAAATTCATAAAACTTTGTCACCATTACCAGGGAGGATTGAGGACTCACACTCATCGTAGTGGAAGTCCAAAAACGTAACAAAACACTTTTTTTACATGTGAAATTTCATAATTTTTTCACTTATTACTGGCTGCATTTGTTGCTATAGGTACACTTTTCTTCCTAAGTAAGAGAGATTCTTCGATGAATTTTTCATATGCAACAAACAGTAGTTACAGGTGTACGAAACTTTAGAATTTTCCAAATCCATTAAAAACTATGGAAAAAATTGAGACAATTAACTATAAAACTTGGTTTTTTTTCTAAACATGAAGTTTAAAATGTAACAGGTCATTCATTTTTTCATAAATTAAATACCTTCTAGAGTTTCATACACCTGTAACTATGGTTTGTATGCTGTGCAAAAGTGATCGAAGAATCTCTCTTACTTAGGAAGAAAAGTGTACCTATAGCAACAAATGCAGCCAGTAGTAAGTGAAAAAATGATGAAACTTCACATGTAAAAAAAAGTGATTTGTTACGTTTTTGAGCTTCTACGTATATGAGTATGAATCCTGAATCCTTCCTGGTCATACTGTTAAAGTTTTATGAACTTATATAGACAGTGGAAATTAAAATGTCCTCTGGTGCTTCCTCTGCTCCAAGTCGGTTTGTTTGACGTCCTACCCCCCCTTAACCCCAATGCTAGATAAGCCATTGCAAATGTGAAATGCTGGTACACTAACAACCGGTATAACCGCCAGAATGTTGAATGCAAGCACGCGAACAACCAAGCATATGTTGTTAGAGGGCACATTTCATTGTGTGGGACGGAGTTCCACGCCTGTTGCTCTTAGTCGATCCATTCGGGGACGGGTAGTCCTGTTTGTGTATAAAGTTGGAGTTGTCCGATAATGTTCCACATGTGCTCGATTGGCGACAAATTTGGTGATGGAGCTGCTGACATTACTTGTAGTGATATCATGTTAGTAATAACTTCAATAACTTTCACTCCACGCGGAAAAACTAAAAACAAATTTCAGTTAATGTTAACAGTCATTGGTGAAAACTACCAACCAATGACAGGTGCGCCGAAGCGCGCTGTCAGCAAACTGTTGAAATAGCTCACCACGAGTCTGCGGTCGGTTTCCTCGGAGGTAAAACGTACTTTAATGTGTGCGTTACTTTCCGATCCTCCCACGTATTTTAATGCGTGATTACAGTTTTAAATACAGACTTTAATAATTACTCTTTCTTTCTGCTGTCTCAAAATTCAGCCCTAGAGCGATGCTCGAGAGATTTTTTGACTGTGACATTATCATAACGTCACACGATTCTCCGATAGACCTTCTTCCAGGATAAGATTGAAAATTATAGCAGACTTCTCGCATAGCCCTTGTCTCACATACACGAGCCGTTACAACGTCTTTTTTCTATTGTTTCTCCGCAGTTCCTTTCGTAGTGAGAGTGTAACAGTCTCTGTAACCGCCACACTATCCTAATGATCCCTTCAGACCAAGCCGACCGACCATGGTAGCCGAGCCGTTCTAGGTGCTTCAGTTCGGAACCACGTGGCTGCTACGTTCGCAAGTTCGATTCCTGCCTCGGGCATGGATGTGTGCGATGTCCTTAGGTTATTTAGGTTTAAGTAGAGATAGGTCTAGGGGACTGATGACCTCAGATGTTAAGTCCCATAGTGGTTAGAGCCATTTGAACCATTTTTAGACCATGGCAGGACCCTGCGTCCTTTCCTACTTTCCCTGCAACGTATTCATCTGGATCGCTGTTTATAACGTCTTTCACCCTGAACTCCAATTGTTCTGCGTTTGCCGCATCTGCACTGAATATTTTCAGTATGTTGTTACTGTCTTTTTCTTGATCTTTTTATCTTTAGTAGTGTCACTCCTGTTATGGCACCACGGTGGCTAATCCGCCTATCGTCACCTCTGTAGCATCGACAAAATAATCATCGTTTCTTCCTGCGGGAAGTCTGGGCTATTGCACTTCTAGAAGAAGTTTTCAGAGCATGTGTTCTATATTGCTTCGCAAGACTTTATGAGAGAAATATTCGTTTGTCTTTGGTTCTGCATATATAAACGTTTTTATTCCAAAACAAGCCACGAATGAATGCCCTTTTTTGCGTCAAGTTGACATAGAAGAAATGTTTTATAACATAGTCGTACTAAATTTTCGAAAAGGAACGCATTTAAAAGTATTTACTGCTTACTTTTTGCAGCCGAGGGAAGAGAGTGCGTAAATCAATTTTTAAGCGAATTTTATGTTCACAATTACTACTTGATAGCTGAATGTGGGATTTCGAGAACGTATCGATAACCCCCTTTACAGGCGAGCTATGCGCAACAAATATACGTGACCGAGTCTGATAGTGTAACACTTTTCTATCCAGAAACTCGTAACATATGTATCCAAAGCTATCACTTACTATGATGAACAACAATCTCTCCCAGGATACCCGTGCAATTACTTACCTTGTAATGCGTAAGTTATGTAATGGATGGCAAAAGCGTTCTGCTGATTGCAATTCTTAAAATGTGTATGCTGCTAGCAGTACTGTCTAGGTTTGAATAGTATTCCTGCTAAGGTCAGAAAATGTATTAATGTACCAGGTGTAGTTAAATACAGGTTGCAATGTGCACACAATACCATAAAAGTAACAGAGTCATGAATTTATCAGTGACATGGAAATGGGAATCAATTTTAGAATGTCTGTAAGTTAAATTGGCAATTTTTTAGTCTCAATCACAATCATTGAAATAAGAACGAACTTCAAACATACCTTCAGAGCAAGTCGAAGACCATGATACCTTCAGTAATCGATCATTCGTTACGTTGTGATACGCACTACGAGTAAAAAATTGTTTTAAAAGTTTGCAACTTTTAACTGTTTATCCATACCGCCGCTAATGTATGCGTACCTGCCCCACTCAATAATGGGTAATTTATTCTCACCGTCTGCTACTACCATACGCTCGCGGTATTTACGCAGAATTGCTTTTAAGCTGTCATTGAATGACTATAGATGATGCATCTGAATCTGGTAGCCGCTGGAAATAATTAATTATTAATCCAACTCAGCCGATTCAGCTTACTCACGTCCATTTTAGAGCCATCGGATTCACTTTGGACCTCGCTAGACATAACATGTGGCCTTGTCACTCCTGTTCCTGGGTATTCTAATACGAGCAATACATCTCTGCAATGTACATATAGTGTGTCACTGAAGCGAAGCCTTTGTTTAAGAAAAGACATAATGAAATAACGCCAAAATTTCCGTCCAGTTTCACTTTTAACAGGATTCTAAACAATTTTAGAAAATGTAATATACAATCGGCTTTTTAAGCATTTGACAAGAAATAATATGTTGTCAGAGTCACAGTACGGATTTCTGAAGAGTTTACATATTGAGACGACATAAAGCGACAATGTATGTAATTCATTAGAATATAAACTGTAGTCTACGGGTATACTTTGTCTGTCAAAGGCATTTGACTTTGTAAATACAATATTTTTTTAGTAAATTAGAATATTATGGTGTAACAGGAAATGCTGCAAAATGGTGCAAATCCAATAATTCTAACACCAAACAAAGGGTATCAATAAGAAATCAAAGAGTATTAACCTACCATGCATTACTCAATTCGGAACTAATGACATGTGGGTTCCACAAGGTTCCATCTAAGAGGCCTTATTTTATTTTGTACATGTCAACGATCTTTCAACTGTAACATTACCAGCTGCCTAATTTGCTTTGTTTCAAGATGTTACAAACATTGCAGTAAATAGCATATCAACTATACTCTTAGGAAGACCAGTTAATGAAATCTTCAAAAAAATGGTTCAAATGGTTCTGAGCACTATGGTACTTAACTTCTAAGGTCATCAGTCCCCTAGAACTTAGAACTACTTAAACCTAACTAACCTAAGGACATCACACACATCCATGCCCAAAGCAGGATTCGAACCTGCGACCGTAGCGGTCGCGCGGTTCCAGACCGTAGCGCCTAGAATCGCTCGGCCACCCCGGCCGGCAATGAAATCTTCAGTTGCATTAATAAATGGATAGTAGCGATTTCTTTGTCAATAAACTTTGAAAAAAAAAAGAAAAGAAAAAAGAAAAGAAAAAAGAAAACACTATACGAAGAGGAGGACTTCTAGGTCCTTTCCCACCAGTATATGCCTGAAATATGACGATAAACAGGGAGAATAAGTTGACAGTGTTAAATTCCTGGGATTATCGCTTGATAATAAATTTATCTGGAAGGAGCAAACCGCGAGACTGCTGCAGCACCTAAAAAATGGTTCAAATGGCTCTGAGCACTATGGGACTCAACTGCTGAGGTCATTAGTCCCCTAGAACTTAGAACTAGTTAAACCTAACTAACCTAAGGACATCACAAACATCCATGCCCGAGGCAGGATTCGAACCTGCGACCGTAGCGGTCTTGCGGTTCCAGGCTGCAGCGCCTTTAACCGCACGGCCACTTCGGCCGGCCGGCAGCACCTAAAAAAGTCTCTGTTTTCAGTACGAATGTTGTCGGATAGAGGTATATAAAAATACTTGCGTTGGCTCATAACGCTGTTCACTACCCAGGAACACACATTTTCAATGTCATGCCAGCAGCCATAAAAATGTTCACCACTAACAACATTAACTAGCAGAGGACACTAAACGACGTACTGGCGGCCACACCTGCTTCTCGAGCGATGAATTTCTTAGTAGAACCAACTGGTATGTAAATGACACCAATAATATAAAATAACGCGAGGATTAGTATAATTCGACTTCTCTATAAATTCAGTGCAGTAATACGATAGTTGTATGTAAGTGATGTAAAATGATTTTTCTATTTGACCTTGCATTGCAGCAATAACCTAAGAATTATCATACGCACGTCAGTGTATTGTACATGTAGGGGCCTACATATTTTATGACAAGTTTGTTATCATCTTTTAAATGAAAATGTCTTAACGATCTTTTTTACTTATTCCACATACCATGACTGCCATTTCACTTCCGATGTGTGGAACGTAAGATAACATATTCGTTTTTCTTTGTAAATATTTACTGTCGATTATTCCTTTTCTGACATGTTCTACATCTTGCAGGATCTCCTCACTATGCATTGCTAGAATCAAAAATGTACGGGGCAGTCAAATGAAAACGATAAAGACGGAAAAACTTAAGTTATCTGTGTACCATAAGGAATCGCCATAACTGTTAATGCATTGATCCCCCCTTTGGAGAAGACGGAAATGCCTCCATGAGAAAATATTTGCGGTAGCTTACGGAATCGTGATTGTACCCAGACGCGCACCTCTTCGTCCGAAGTAAATCCACGGCCACGAATGTCTTTCTTCAGAGATCAAAAAATATTTAAATCGCAGGGGAGGGCTTCGGGATTAAATGGAGCATGTGCGACGGCTTCCCTGCATCTGGCGCCCGCCCATTTGTTGTCAACGTAGCTTCGACTACGCCACAGAAGACTAAATAAAATTGAACATACGTTCATAGGATTCGTCGACCCGCAAAATGCGTTCGACAGTGGCAAATGGCGCAATATATTTGAAATTCTGAGAGAAGTAGGGGTAAGGTATAGGAAAAGACGGGTAATACACAATATGTACTAGAACCAAAAGGGAATAATAAGAGTGGAAGACCAAGAACAAAATGCTCAGATTAAGAAGGATGTAAGACAGGGATGTAGTCTTTCGCCCCTACTGTTCAGTCTATACATCGAACAAGCAATGATGGAAATCAAAGAAAGGTTCAAGAATAGAATTAAGATTCAAGATGAAACGACATCAGTGATAAGATTCGCTTATGACTTTGCTGTCCTCAGTGAAAGTGAAGAAGAATTACAGGATATGCTGAAAGGAACGAACAGCCCAAGCAATATAGAATATGGATGGAGAGTAAATCGAAGAAAGACGAAAGTCATGAGAAGTAGTAGAAATGAGAACAGTGAGAACCTTAACATCAAAATTGCTGACCGCGAAGTAGACGAAGTTACGGAATTTTGCTGTCTAGGCAGCAAAATAACCATGATGGAAGGAGCAAGGAGGCCATAAAAAGCATATTAGCACTGGCAAAAAGAACATTATTGGCCAACAGAAGCCCACTATAATCAAACACGGGCCTCAATATGAGGGAAGAATATCTGAGAACGTACGTTGGGAGTACAGCAGCAACATGCACAGTGGAAAAACCGAAAAAGATAATAATGGAAACATTTGATACGTTGTGCTACAGGCGAATGTTGAAAATTAGGTGGGCTGGTATGGTAAAGAATGAGGAAGTTCTCTGCAGAATGCGGGAGGAAAAGAATATGTGGAAAACACTGACAAGGAGAAGGGCCATGACGATAGGACATCTGTTAAGATATCGGGGAATAACTTCCATGGTACCAGAGGAAGCCGTAGAAGGTAAAAAGTGCAGCGAAAGACAAAAATTGGAGTACATTCAGCAACTAATTCAGGGCGTAATTTGCAAGTGCTACTCTGAGGTGGCCACAGCAGAGAAATTCGGGCGGGCAGCATTAAACCAGTCAGAGGACTGATAACTAAAAAAAATAAGTAAATAAATAAAATAAATAAATAAATAAATAGGTTTCCCAGCTGTGATCGCACACTCTACCAGTATCAGCTCACGTCTTAGCTCAAATATACAGTGCGTCGTTACGCACACAATTTGTAACAGAATTGCAACGCGGTTCATTCATATGTAGTGACGTTTTTTATGTTTGCCTTGGTATTTTCAAGTCAGTTACTTAAAAGATCAACAGATTAATTATCTGTTTCATTGCTTTTCCTTAAATTAGGAAGACCATTGCCGGTAACGATACGGTAAATAAATTTTAGTGTAAAACAAAGGCGGACGTTCCTCATTGGCATAGCGTCCAATGCTGTCTCATAAGCTACGAAAGCAAATGGACAGTACGTCCGAATCGTGTCCTCCATTATAACAACTACAGCGTCTGATATTACATACATGTGGTCAGGGCTGTTTAAAATTCAGCAATAAGTGTAGTAAGCTGTGATGTTCTTGAGAATTGTCAGCTTGTTTTGACTGTGAATGAACTCTGACATACGCGTAAACACCTATTAAGAGCCGTGTTTTGCTGTAATTTATTCTGTTTTCGTTCCTGTGTTGATGTAATCGGAATGAGTTTGTTTTATGTAGCTTGGCTTCGTTTACATTCCACGCAGTACGTAACCAAAAGCCGATTGTGACATCCAGAAAAGAAACAAAATGAATATATTAATGGTCTCGATGACACGTGTTGAATGAAAATTGTATGAACGTAATCGAGCATAAAATTTTAAATAAATTTCTAGGTAACGAAACAGAATTGATACTGATTCATGATAATGCCGCGGTATGCCACATTTGCCATAGTTTTGTGTTTTTCAAATCCGACTGTTTCTTGAACTATTTCAAATCCAGTTACAGCGATCATTTTTCTAAATCCATTTCCTTATATGAGTTATACGTAATACTGGACTGATACAAATTGTTATATTATTTAGAGTGTAATGGATTTTATAGCGTTGGCATCAAGACGCAAAACTCACTTTTTTCTGTTTCGATTAGAAATATAGTGAGAATGAAACACCTACGATTTTAAGCACCAGCTTCTATTAGGAAAGTTTGCTCAACAGATAACGAGAAAAAATGAGAACTATGAAAAATAAGCTAATTATAATCAAACAGCAGATATACATGATGAGTATCAAATTGTAGTAAACTGAATGTACTATATGGTAGAAAACTTAACCAGTCAAGTCAATTCCCTATTAAATCTAAAATGCAATATTTACTTTATATAATACTACATTTTTGTCAGTTCCTACTACCGAAACCTTCTGAAAGCAATTTAGACTTTGCTTTGAAAGTGTGATGCAGGTAAATTCGATCTAAAATTCCATGGTTTTAATTTTAATTATTGTGACAGATTAGGCGCTACAGTCTGGAACCGATGCGACCGCTACGGTCGCAGGTTCGAATCCTGCCTCGGCCATGGATGTGTGTGATGTCCTTAGGTTAGTTAGGTTTAATTAGTTCTAAGTTCTAGGCAACTGATGACCTCAGAAGTTAAGTCGCATAGTGCTCAGAGCCATTTTGATAGACAGATTCTCAAATCTGCATGAAAAAATAAAGCCACAAGGGCAATATATCACTCATTCTTGATACATATACAATGTCCGCTCTCATGTTGGCGCAAATGTACGGTATGTCGTTTAGCTGTGTTATGTAACGAAAACATTTTGTACATTTCCAGATAACACGTCAACACGAATCTAGAAGCTTGTGAATTCGATTGTATGTGATCTGTTTCGGCTGAAAACTTCCCGACAATGATGTATTTCCTACTAATTACTGTTTCATGTCTGTTTCCTGTTATCGTCAACGACAGGAAGATCGTCACCAGTTTTAAGAAGATAAACGCTCTTCATAAATGAAAAGCACCAGTTTGCTTTTGTTCTAAAATTGTAGAACAAAAGCAAACTGGTGCTTTTCATTTATTTTAATGTTGTTCTGCCAAGAACCGACGGAAGATTCTGTTAATATGATAAACGGGCTTATATTCCAATATCGAATACTTCATCTGGAAATAAGAGTACATGTGTCACAATTTGGATTGTAAGAGGTGTTTCACCATAAATGCCTTCACAAAATTCCTTATAATCTAATGCTTACAAAACACATGTGAGGACCACATTCAAACACCGCCTTAATTTGAGGTTGCACGAAACGGATATTGAGGATATACATGCTACTATATTTGCAATGTTTCACTATTCTATTGGCCGAACTTAAAATTTTAAAATGGTGTCATAAACTACTCATTAAGAGGTAATATCTTACTTGAAATTTTTAACACACTAAGCCAAGTATTAAAGTTAGGAAATGTGTATGTGTCTTGAGGCCACATAATTTACGGCGCATTACCCAGGCTGCATTCATCCAGTACTCGTGAATTTGAGGGTTTTGTGGTTTGCAACAAACTTTATACATAATATCAAATAATTTCCTCGGTAAAAACCCCCCTCCCCACTCCCACCTACAAACTGAGGCAGTGAAAAATTTCATCGCTCCCTGCATTTTCACTGTTGATTCTGTAAATCTCGCGCATCAAGCACGACGTTTCAATTTATTACTCCTTGACTAGTAACCCCATTCGCAGCACAATTTGCAGACACTATCCATTAAAAGTACCTGGAAAGTTACATAACTGTAAGCCACATTGTTCAGAAGATGTAACGTCACAAACATGGAGATGCGTGAAAAAACTGGATTTTGCTTAAAACAGAGCGCAAATTTCCCAGACTATAGTCATCCTGTGTTTGATAACGAGGGCACTTAGCGACCTGTAAGAAACTTTACACATAATTTTAAACCTTTTTCTAAGCATTTTATCGCTTACATGCTTCACGTCGAATACGGAAAACATTAACTTATCTCTGAAGTAATCAGAAGTTGGAAGCTGTCTTATACATAAAGAGTTCGATTATTTAAAGAATAGTAGGTTTACTGGTAAAATGAAATGCTGAGTTATTGGCCACAGGCTTGTTTTACCGTAGAGAAAAACGTGTCTGGAACAGTGTTTCCGACCCGATGGCAGGCCGGTATGGCCATCCGGTTCTAGGCGCTTCAGTCTGGAACCGCGTGATCGCTACGGTCGCAGGTTTTAATCCTGCCTCGGGCATAGATGTGTGTGATGTCCTTAGGTTAGTTAGGTTTAAGTAGTTCTAAGTTCTAGGGTACTGATGACCTCAGATGTTAAGTCCCACAGTGCTCAGAACCATTTGAACCTTTGAACACACCTCATCACAGAAAGTGAAGGTGGGAGGCTTGCCCACTCTGTAAAGTAGGATAAGCAGCGATCTGCGGCAGATCTGACGATAGAGTAGAGTGCTGGTGCAGGCACAATTGTTTCCGAACACAACTTTCAGCGCGTATTGTTAAGCACGGCCTCATCAGTAAACAACTCCTACGCGTTCTCACGTTGACACACTGGATTCCCTTACGATTGCAGTGGGGTCGGGATCATGGAAACCGAACCTTGGATAAATGGAAAGGTATCGACTGGTTGGATGAATAATGTCGCGGTCGTACCCTCTGTCATGCCTGGCGAATGGACGCTCGAAAGATGCACCGCGCTACCGACGTAGGTCAATGGGTACAGTACGTGGACTATTCTTCTTTTTTTTCTTTTTTTTTTTTCAAACTCCAATCGGTCTCAAAATTAGAGCCACAGCGAAAATCCGGTGAAGCTTTGCGTAGAAGTGTTGTGCAGTGTCTCTACTACCCGTCTACTACCCGTCCATGGCGTCACATCGCACTTTCCAATTCTGAGAGTACAATGAACGCGTAAACATGCCTAGAAAATAGTGTTTTGCGCTAAGTGTGAGGTCCTGCGTGATTTCAAGCAACCCACATAACGTGACTGTCATGCATTTCCTTCTTCATCACAATTCTCGGCCACATAATGCAGGGGCGATGAAGACGCTACTGCAGTGTATCCGATGGGAAGCGTTTGATCAAAGATTATACAGTTGGCTCCTTATGATGTTTATCTCTTCGCTCACGTGGACCGCTACCTACGAGGTCAGCATTTTGGCACAGACAGCGGACTGCAGACCAGAGTTGGGGATTGGTGGATATCACAGGCAGTTGCATTCTACGACGAGAGTGTTGGAAAGTCATTATCACGATACGACAAATGTGGGCGATGACTGTGTAGAGAAGTAGCTGGAAGATGTAGCTACATGTTGCAAATCAAATATATTTAAATTTCACTCTGGTTTCCATTTCGCGACTCTTCCGAGGTAGAAAAAAGGCCGCTGTGTGTTTGAGAGAAATTCTCCAGGGTTGCCATAAGCACTGATCTTTGATCATTTTCCCAACAACATAAAGTGTCTGGCAGGTAGCAGATCAAGTTTAAATATAGCTTAAAATCATTTCCTCTCCTTGTACTCGACGGACGAGTTTCTGTTTCAGAAATGGTAAGAAAATTGTACCTCTAAATGTAGTTGCATGTGTAGAACTAAAACTTTCACTAATATTAATATTAGCACTATTCATGTGCGTATATATATCTTGTAATCTGACTTGTTACACATCACATCGATAGAATAATCGGGAAAATGGTCTACGGAACACATCTAAAACTAAACTAACTAAAGTATGTAAGTAATCGAAGAAACCGTGACTGTGAAATAAGTGACCTTTATTGCACACCATAAGTATCCCTCAATGCTTGAAGTCTTTCCCGAATGCGAGGCCACCTTCAGAAGGACAGCTGTCCATATAACAAGGCCACAATTGTGCTGCAATGAAGTGAGGAGGAAGGTAGTAAACTCACGTTGATATCTCGAACACCAAATTCACCTGCTCTTAAACCGGTGGGAGACATCAAGGAGAGTGTCTGGCACCATCTTTGCGCCCGCAAACCAGTGGCTCGTAACCCAGGGTAACTGAGTGACCCGTGCCCAGACGCCTGGTGCAACATGCCACCAGAAAACTACCAAGGAGCTGTCCCATCCATGATACACAGAATCGCTGTTGCATTGTGTTCCAAAGCCTGACGAAAGCGCTTTTAAGTAGGTGGTCAAAATTTTCTGCTTCATCAGTGAACAATATTTAAATGTGGCTCCCTGATTCAGTTTCCGGAAGACTCTAGTGTCTTCTAGGCGTGGTATTCCACCTCCCCGCCCCTTCTCCCCAGGCCAGACAGTGGTTTAACCTGGAACCAGCTCTTCACAGCCTTTCTCTGGGCGGCACTGCATCGGGCCATGTACGAAGGCCGTTCAGTAAGTAATGCAACACATTTTATTCTGAAAGCCGGTTGATTTTGTTCCGTGCTCCAATACATCATCTTCTTGATGCTCTTTTGGCTGGCCCGCCGGCCGCGGTGGTCTCGCGGTTCTAGGCGCTCAGTCCGGAACCGCGCGACTGCTGCGGTCGCAGGTTCGAATCCTGCCTCGGGCATGGATGTGTGTGATGTCTTTAGGTTAGTTAGGTTTAAGTAGTTGTAAGTTCTAGGGGACTGATGACCTAAGATGTTAAGTCCCACAGTGCTCAGAACCATTTGAACCATTTGAAACTCTTTTGGCTACAAAAACCTATTTTTCTATTGCAGTGTTCATTGAATGCAACGGGCTTACAGCACCTTACTGTGAGGGCCTATGTGCCCGCGTGGTACGACTCTACTGGCTGACGTCGTTGCCAACGTGGTGCTCACCCCCATGCACGCACTGTTTCCTTCACTGGCTCGAACAGGTGGAAGTCGAAAGGCGAAAGACCTGGTCTGAGGGTGGATGAGGAATAACAGTCCATGGAAGGGTTCTGAGCTCACTGGTGGGCAGAATTGTGTGAGGGCTTGCGTTGTCAAAGAGAAGGAAAAGTTTATATGCATTTTTAGGGCGACGAATACGCTGAAATCGTTTCTTCAATTTTCTGAGGGTAACACAATACACTCTGGAGTTGATCGCTGCACCATGAGATATGACATCAAGCAGAATAACACCGTCTGAGTCCCAGGAGACCGTCGCCATGCCTTTAACGGATTGGAGTGCGGCTTTGAACTTTTCTTCGGAGGAGAGGTGGTGTGGCGCACTCTATGGAATGGCGTTTCGTTTCCGGTTCGAAGTGATGAAACCACGTTTCATCGCCTGTGGTCACGCTCGACAACAATTATCGCGATCAGCCTCCTAACGCGGAAGTAATTCCGCACAAACTGTCCTTCGCTGCTCTTTATGGTTTTCTGTAACGGATCGAGGAATCCACCGGGTTGGTTCAAATGGCTCTGAGCACTATGGGACTCAACTGCTGAGGTCATTAGTCCCCTAGAACTTAGAACTAGTTAAACCTAACTAACCTAAGGACATCACAAACATCCATGCCCGAGGCAGGATTCGAACCTGCGACCGTAGCGGTCTTGCGGTTCCAGACTGCAGCGCCTTTAACCGCACGGCCACTTCGGCCGGCTAATCCACCGCGAATACACCCTTTAGTACCCCAACTGGTGGACGATCAGTGTGTAACGCCGGATATGCGTATCCTCCTATTACCATCTATTTTACTATCAATTTTTTCCTTATTTTGTTACTTGAATATACGACATTTCGATGTCTTTATATATTGTAACTGTTTTACAATATATATATATATATATATATATATATATATATATATATATATATATATATAAAATTGGCTTGTTTTGTAAATATTGTTTGTATTTTTACGCTGCGTCTTGCCTAGCGAAGACTATGCTACCGAAGGATTGCATCGATAGGTCGTTTGGACAACCAAAGTGTTTAGGATCTTTGGTAGTGTTAACTCTGCCGCGTGGAGCGCAGGCATAGCAGGGCTTGGCTGGAGTAGGGCGGTGGAGCAGTTTGTGCTGTGTGACGCTCCCGCGAGTTGCCGCGCTTTCGGGGTTTGGCAGCATGTAATTGCGCTCGACTTGCTATGATAGTTTCTGACACGGTGTCGCGGACAGGAAGCATTAGCTGGCACATCAAGAGACCATTTCGCCTGGTGACCGTGTCGAGAAGAAGGCGCACCAACATCCAGCTTTGCAACAGCGACGGCCGACAATATGTGATTGTCACCACCTCCTCGATCGACGACTTCAAACCTTCAATCAACCAACAAGGAAGACTGAAAGCACGTAAAGTTTTAGAACTGTATGGCAGACCTCAGCTTTTCAATCTGTTCCATTTGCATCACTAAACTACAGCAACTTAGCATGAACCTTTCTTCCTCATTGTCCCAATTGCATTACCAAGAAGGGTCCCTTCCTTTTCCGAAATGAACCCGAGTATCGTTGAAATTCAAACGCCAGCATTAAGGTAATATCATTCCATTTCACTACTTTAATTTCATAGTTTAGTTAAAGTATTCATAGCTGGCTACAATATTTAGATTATACAAGCACAAATTAAGAGTGCGAGTTTTGTTACCATATTTTAGCTTACCTGTGACTGCAGCTCATCTTGGTTCGTACTAAATTTTACTATTGTTAATTGTTCAAAATCATTTAATTCAAGTTCAAAGTTAAATCTCTTATTTCTAAATTGCGTAGATTCAAGTAGCTTTCGAGATGATTGTTGAGGTTGCCCAAGACTAACCTTATTTTATTTAATTTCGTAGTGCTTCAGAAACAAAGCTCACTATTAATTTCAGTCAATAAATTGACTTTCAATTTTCCGGGTTTATTAATTCTTTTGCTAAATTGAGTCATAGTGTAGCGAAATTTATTACTTCTGACAAACATTCAGTTTTCACACAACACTTGTCAACCTTCAGTTGCTATGCTTTTAGTGCTAATTAATTGTGCATTAACCTTTCTTTTTCAGTCATTATAGTAGTTTTCTGTAGGACTGGCGACCATAATTTTCCACAAATCTCAAATGTCTAATTAACGCCAGTTAATTGTTAACATAACGACCACATATTTACTTTCTTTATTAAAATTAATTTATTAATTTCCACCAATGCCATTTGCATTTTTCTTTCATTTAGATGTAACCCTTCCTCCCTCTTTACCGATAGATGAACTACGGTGACGATTGCTTTTCCCAAATTTCCATCAGGTACACGCGGTTTAATTTTTCACTGTCATTAAGGTCGATAAGTGAGGGGGAGGTTACAGAGTGTGTCAGTACTATCAACAGAAACGTCCGGTTGTGCAGCTAAGTGTTTGATTGTAATCCGTTTATCATGTCGAATGAGACTGTCCTCACGTTGCACCACTGCAGGAGTCACATCCGCTTGCGGCCAGCCGGCAAGCGGGAGATCGAACATGTTAGTGCAGCCTTACTGTGATGACGACAGATGCCTCGCCCAATGACTCAGCATGCTTTTGTTCACTGCCAGGTTCCGCAGACATTCTGCAAGTGCCTATGAGTATCGACGATGCTCTGGTTTTCCACCAAAAGAAACTGAATGACAGCTCTCTGCTTGGACGCCCCTCCGTTACAGACGCCGTTGCGGAGGCTACGTACGGCGCCGCCACCTGTCGGACCTTCAACGAACCTACAGAGGCTGAAGCTTGGAATGTACCACGATGTTCCACGACGAGTTCCACATTTTTCAAGCGAAACCGGCCGCGAAACAAAGTGTGCTGTACTATTTACTGAACGCCCCATCAGATGTCGGCGCCCACCCGAGTTGCCCGCAACTTCCCACCGGCGCGCTCTTGCCGCGTTCTGGACGTCGCCGCAGCAGCCCACATTAAACTCTTCGCCTCCTTCGCCGGCCGCCCCGTCTCTTTACGCCCACGCGAGCGTCCCACCCTCCGTGGTTAAGACGGCGCGACCCCCGGCGGGTCAGTCGGCGTGACTGATGAACGCACAGCGAGGAGTCGCCGCCTCCCCCACGCCTGCAGACGACGGCAGGCGCTGGCAGTAATTGCGACCGTCTCCGATGCTGGCGCCTTCTTCAGTTAACTCAATCAACAGCGCCGGCGCCCACGGCTGGCGCCAGGAACGCGCACAATATTGTGGCGCTCAGCTGGTACTCTTTCCCCGTCTCTCTCTCTCTCTCAGACACACACACACACACACATTCTCGGAAGCAGCGGGCGTCGAGCGCTGAAATGTCACCACGTCGTTTCCTTCTGCCCGACTAGGTCACAGGAGCGGACACGCTCCTCCCACACTACTCGGCGAACGAACTGAGCACAAAAAATATTTTTCTCGTACGAGGAACGTTGAATAAGTAATGCAACACATTTTTTCCACTCCCAGTTTCGGTTGAAAAAGTTCCGAATTTATAATGGGACACTGTGGAATATTCTCGCTTCAGCATCTATGATATCAGAAAGCTCCGCTTGCTGATGGTGTCATATGAAGGCTTCAAAATTACGTCTGTAGCGAAGATGCGTTCCAAACAGAGAACTGCCATTGAGTTTCTTTCGGCGGAAAACCAGAGCATCGAGGTATTCACAGGCGCATGCAGAATCTCGACGGAGGCTTGGCAATGAACAAAAGCACGGTGAGTCGTTGGGCTAGGCATGTGTCAACATCGCAACAACGCCGCGCTAACCTGCCCAATTTCGCACCTGCCAGCCAGCCCCACACAGCTGTGATTCCTGCTTTGTTGCAACCTGAGGACACTTCAGAGCTTTACTTCGTCACAAAAATGCAAACGAACGCGTCCCTCTCCATGGCAAATCAAGACTTCATAGAGACCAGAGCCCCCAGCAGAGGCTCACAGAACCTCATTGGATTGTGGTTCCTCATCCACCCTTCAGTCCGGATTTCGCACCTTCGGACTTCCATCTGTTTGGCCCAATGAAGGATCACTCCTCAGGCATCTATAGTTTGACGAAGCTCCTATGGGTGGTGGTGCCATATGAAGGCTTCAAAATTACGTCTGTAGCGAAGATGCGTTCCAAGCAGAGAACTGTTATCGAGTTTCTTTGGCGGGAAACCAGAGTATCGAGGTATTCACAGGCGCATGCAGAATGTCTGCGGAGGCTTGGCAATGAACAAAAGTACGGTGAGTCGTTGGGCGAGGCGTGTGTCAACATCGCAACAACGCCGCGCTAACCTGCCCAATTTCGCACCTGCCAGCCAGCTCCATATAGCTGTGATTCCTGCTTTGTTGCCACCTGAGGACAATTCAGCGCGTTCTTCGTCACAAAAATTCAAATGAACGCCTCCTTCTCCATGGCAAAGCAAGGCTTCACAGGGACCAGCGCATGCAGGAGAAGCTCACAGAACCTCATTGGATCGTGCTTACTCATCCACCCTTCAGTCCGCATCTCGCACCTTCGGGCTTTCATCTGTTTGGCCCAATGAAGGATCACTCCGCAGGTAGCAGCACATGGATGATGGAGAGAGATTACTGATGCATGGTGTCGCTGGTACCGACTTCGACCAGTAGAGGGGCACCATGCGGGTATACAGGCTCTGCGAGTGAGGTGGTGCAAGGCCGTCACTTTCAGCGGAGATTACGTTGGAGAATAGGGCTCTGCAGCCAAAAGAGTCGATTATAGTGTAGTGTATTGGAATCCTGAATGAAACAAACTTGCGCTCGGAAGAAAATTGAGTTGCATAAGTTACGCAGGGTGAGTCACCAAATGTTTTCTCCTCAAGTACCTTCTTTCTACTTGATATTCCTCTCGCAGTACTGTTGCCTCTCTAAATATTTTTATCTTCTGCCATTCTTTACAGTCATTACTTAACTGTTTACCACAGTAACACCAACTATCAACTGCTATTTTTTTCTGGCTTTATAGCTTTATCATTTTGCAGCCTACTCCCCCACCCTTCTCTCCTCTAAACTATATCTCAGTAAGCATTGCCTTCACACACAATATCCCAACTATGCCATTTCCTCTTCAAAAAGTTCGTTAATTAAGTTTTATGTCTGACAAGGATTCTCTGTCGCTCACATGCAAAGTTCTACCATTCCCTTTTTTGACAGTATTAATGTCGCACCATACAAGTCGCAAGATTTACCAGCAGCTAAGACATCCGGTCATGAAAGACTTCACTGTATGATCATGATTCTTTTCCATTCAGTTTCATGGTGCTGGGCAGCATTCATGTAGTTCATAAACATTATATGTACCAGCGGACAATTAAAAAAAAATGACAGGTATGTTCCTCTCTGAAAGAGTTTGACAGAAAAGTTGAGAACCATCTGACTCAATCGTCATTCCGCGTACATCACCAAAAATTACTTTAAAACTATATTTAAGCTTCATACCTGATATTACATGCATAAATACGATTCCAGAATGAGATTTTCACTCTGCAGCGGAGTGTACGCTGATATGAAACTTCCTGGCAGATTAAAACTGTGTGCCCGATCGAGACTCGAACTCGGGACCTTTGCCTTTCGCGGGCAAGTTCGAGTCTCGGTCGGGCACACAGTTTTAATCTGCCAGGAAGTTTCATAAATACGATTGTTCTAAACCTCTGGATCTCTCAAACGGATAATGATAGCGAAGAAAATTTCGACGTTCCCCGAAAATACAATCTTAATAACATGTGCTAAAAATTCCAACAATCTGTCATGAATACAAATTACAGAAGTGGCCATCCTCACAACTGGTACGTTTCGTATCCTAAAATCATGATTTTCCGGGGTGTTCTCAGTAACCGCCCATGAAGAAATTGTCACCTAAGGTCTAGTCTGCATGTCAAAGAGTCAACCGATATGCTCAATTTTCCTGGACAGGAGGAAGTGTGTAACGTTTAATTGTGATCCCATACTGTACGATAGCTACAGAATACCCATCTTTCCGACAGGTATACAAATTGTCGCTATGCCAACGACTATCCAAATAACTTGATGCCTTATCTATGTGATCAACACAACTCTTGATATGGCCCGAAAAATCGCATTTTTGCAAGCGAATTTTTGCAACGTATCGGTAGCACGCACTGTACAGCCGGACCGACCACACAGACAATGATAGGCTGCTTATGTTTTTAGTTTTCTTTTTTTTTTACATTTTTACATTTCCGGAGCCATATCGAGTTGCAAATTCACCGTTTTAAAAAAATCCAGAACGCCGTACAAAAAAAGGGCTAAAATTCGGATTCATGTCACAGTTTGCAATAAAAACACGTCCATACCATTCGATAAACAGCCCACAAAATTTTCTCGATCTTGAGTTTGTAAACTGGAATGTAAGGACTGTAAAAATATATGCATCGGTCAAAGGGGGAGAAACATCAAAGCAACGTTCCGAGAATACAGATACAGTAGTAAAAGTAACACATCAGCATTCGGTGCTCATCCGAGAGAATAAAATCACGCAACGACCGATGTTGTTCTGCCACTTCTAGACACTGCAGAGAAGGGAAAATTTCCAAACATCCAGTAGGGAAGGGAAATCTTTATTCACTTGAAGAAAGTTCCGAGAGGTTTTCTAAAAGAAGAGACCGAGCCAAAGAACAAAAATTTATCGAAAATTTTACAAATATAATCGTCCAAAGACAAACCAATCTCTTAAAAGGAATACAACTGGTTTTTTGCAATTATGTCATATGATGACATGGTTGGAGAACGTGGCTGTTATTTGAAGACAAATGTTGATGGTGTTGGGACAGCAACCAGCCACAAATTTACTTTCAGTTCCTTTATTCAAAGGGTAACGTTCCCGGTTTTGAGTCGTCATGATTCATCTTCAGACGGTTTACATGCTTTCCTTATACCACGTGGTGCGTTTTTATACAGATTAATTGTCCTAAAATATAAATAATACATAATTATAAGCACGCCACACACAGATGGTTGCGCTACACATTTTCGTTGGATGTGACTTACGTGAAATGTCGGTTTGGAGTGTTTGTTTTCATAACATTTGTCCAACAGATGTCAATACATTCCCACTGCATTCTTATTGTTGCACACGTAATTTTTTCTCACGGATCACTTTAGATTTGTCACAGAAAAGATTTCTGCCACGCACCACATGTTTTGTTACATACAAAGAGCTTACAAACATATGAGTATCAAAGATGCTATGATATATCGTAAGATTTGAAGATGTCCTATGTTTGGAAAAGGATCATATATTCACTTACGCAATCGAAATGCCTTTTACACTAGTACAGAGACACAGATTTTTTGAGTTATTGCGCGGATAATGTTACATTAATTATAAAGTTGTTCTTTTTTTTAGTGCTGTTTCGTAAAATAGTACATTATTTAATTACATTTAGCGTCATGAGAATTATAGTAACATATAAATTTGCTACTTGATCTGCTGATAGGCATAGGAATATTATTTGCTTTGGAGGTGGCAAAATAATTTTTTTGAAATTTTTCAGGAAAGGGCTGTTAGTTAACTCTGTTTTTTCATAAAGGATATAGTCTGGCGGCCGTTTTTGTGTGTGTATTTCTGTTTCTTCTAATATATTCCTAGAGGCTCCTTTTTCTGCTAGATGTAAAATTTTTGTTCTCAATGTTTCTCACTGAATGGTTTTCTTCAGCAATGTGGGCTGCAAATGCAGATTGGTTCAAGTTTCCAAGTCTTAAAGCATCAATGTGTTCTTTGTATCCAATCTCAAAACTTCTGCCTGTCTGTCCAACGTAGAACTTTGGACATGTATTGCATCTGAGTTTGTATATTCCTGATTTATGGCAGAGACTCTTGGAGGTATTTACATCATGGATTCCTTTTTGTTGTAATTTATTGTTTGTGGAAAAGTTGATTGTGATATTTTTCTTTTTAAACAAGTTTGCTATTTGGTATGATAGTGGGTCTATCTATGGGAGGGTAGCATATTCAGATTTGGCTTCTGTGGCACACTGATTTGGCTTGAAGTGACTGCTGTAAAGTGGATCTGTGGTTTTTGTCTATATGTTGTTGTGGAGGTTTTGTATTATTATGGGTTTATATCCATTATTATGGACAACTGTTCTAAATATATTGATTTCATTTTGTTGGTCTATGTCACTCACTGGTACTTTTTTAATACGGTGTAGCATCGCTCTGAAATATGCCATTTTTTGTTGGTGGGGGTGGCAAGACGAGTTGTCAATACTGACATCTGTGGTGGTAATATAATTAAAACAGTTTCCTCTGCTGTGGAATGAGGTCGAAATCGCATGATGAGTGTTCGGGGGGGGGGGGGGGGGGAGGCTGGATCCAACTTATATCATGACCAAAGTCACGGTGAATGTTTCAAGTGCTGGTACCGAGTCGTCTTCGTATGCAGTCACAATCTGTCAGTTGGTTTTAGTAATGTTTGCCACGGGCTTTCGAATGTATTGGCTGAGATTAAGGTGCCACACGTTGGCACGATAGACCGTAGTTGTCATCACTTATGGAATGACCCTAGTATAATTTTTTTATTGTTCAATTGTCTTTTACGACTGAAGGCTTATTTTGAATAATGCAACTCTTCTCAGAAAGGAACATAGTACTTGACTTTCCTGTGCATTTTCTTACTACGGTCGAATCCCACTAATCGTTAAATACTTCGTGATGTTCCCTCGTTTCGCCAAGGCACTCCGCAACAAAGTTGCAGCATGGTTGCAACCGGTTTTCATTTCAGGTTCCTTAAATCAGGTGCACGTCATTTCCTCCTCTTCCATCCTTCTCCGTTTCTAGCCCGTGTTCAGAGTCGATAAAAGCACTGAGACACGACGAATCCTTCCTCCTCTTTTTTATGCCAGTCAGTCTGGGTGAGGTTATCTGTTAGGTAAACACACACAACAAAGCGATTACGTTTTAGAGGTTTCATCCGAGCTTGTAGCATATGTCATTCCTAGATATGGCCCTTGAAGGCATAGCGTTGCCGTATAGAAAGATTTTTCCGCGATGCGCGTCCTTCGGTAAAAATTAGATTATAGAAGAGGGGTCGGTATGTAAGGAATCAATTCCTGACGAAAAATGCCACTCTCAGGAGCCATTTTCGCGTACCTTTTAACATTAATTGCCTTTTGGGCACCCCTCATTTGATTATTTCTACAGCTCGAAAAAGTCGGCTGCAGTTCTCTTCCTGTGCCAACACAGTTCCGGCAGAACCAAAAGACATTTCACAGTGACAGCCCATGTCTGAACTTGATAACACTTGCGAAACGGTTGCGTATATTATGAACTTCACACTCCCTGGCTGCAGATGCAGTTTCACTATTGTCTCGTCTCTCCATAGTACTTTCATGCTATTAATGGATCTGGTCCCTTGTAGAAAGTTCTCCTTTAGTTTGCAGCGATTCACAAAGCTCCCTTTTTCGTGAGAAACCCGTTGTTGTCTAGCTGTCGCATCTTTGTACTGTGCGAAAGACGCAGAATGGGTAAATAATTACTGTTGCTTCGCTGCAGTGTCTTTATACAGGGTTATAATTAGTAAAACCGACAAGCTGTGGGAGGCTGCACGAAACACGAAAACAAATATATTTCTCTAGTAACTATATATATGACTGTAATATCTGTTCCCGAAAGAACAGTTACCGTGGATGACCATGCAGCTTTGCTAGAAATGAAATGATAATTAAATAGACACCCTAGCTGCAAGCAGGCGTTGATACACTTCATTGGGGACATGTTGAAAATGTGTGCCCCGACCGGGACTCGAACCCGGGATCTCCTGCTTACATGGCAGACGCTCTATCCATCTGAGCCACCGCGGGCACAGAGGATAGTGCGTCTGCAGGGACTTATCCCTTGCACGCTCCTCGTGAGATCCACATTCCCAACATGTCCACAACACTACATTCGTAGTGCGCCTAATAGATGTTTGCCCATCATACTGCCATTTAAGCAGGAGATCCCGGGTTCGAGTCCCGGTCGGGGCACACATTTTCAACATGTCCCCAATGAAGTGTATCAACGCCTGCTTGCAGCTAGGGTGTCTATTTAATTATCATTTCATTTCTAGCAAAGCTGCATGGTCATCCACGGTAACTGTTCTTTCGGGAACAGATATTACCGTCATATATATAGTTAAAAAAAATGGGTTCCCGGCCTTTGACATTCTTGTGCGAACGCACACGCTATGCCCGAACTCGTACGGGACTTGGTAGATGAATCTGCCACGAGTAATGAGTATGATGGGCAAACATCTATTAGGCGCACTACGAATGTAGTGTTGTGGACATGTTGGGAATGTGGATCTCACGGGGAGCGTGCAAGGGATAAGTCCCTGCAGACGCACTATCCTCTGTGCCCGTGGTGGCTCAGGTGGATAGAGCGTCTGCCATGTAAGCAGGAGATCCCGGGTTCGAGTCCCGGTCGGGGCACACATTTTCAACATGTCCCCAATGAAGTGTATCAACTCCTGCTTGCAGCTAGGGTGTCTGTTTAATTATCATTTCATTTCTAGCAAAGCTGCATGGTCATCCACGGTAACTGTTCTTTCGGGAACAGATATTACCGTCATATATATAGTTAAAAAAATATGGGTTCCCGGCCTTTGACCTTCTTGTGCGAACGCACACGCTATGCCCGAACTCGTACGGGACTTGGTAGATGAATCTGCCACGAGTAATGAGTATGATGGGCAAACATCTACACTCCTGGAAATGGAAAAAAGAACACATTGACACCGGTGTGTCAGACCCGCCATACTTGCTCCGGACACTGCGAGAGGGCTGTACAAGCAATGATCACACGCACGGCACAGCGGACACACCAGGAACCGCGGTGTTGGCCGTCGAATGGCGCTAGCTGCGCAGCATTTGTGCACCGCCGCCGTCAGTGTCAGCCAGTTTGCCGTGACATACGGAGCTCCATCGCAGTCTTTAACACTGGTAGCATGCCGCGACAGCGTGGACGTGAACCGTATGTGCAGTTGACGGACTTTGAGCGAGGGCGTATAGTGGGCATGCGGGAGGCCGGGTGGACGTACTGCCGAATTGGGGCGTATAGTGGGCATGCGGGAGGCCGGGTGGACGTACCGCCGAATTGCTCAACACGTGGGGCGTGAGGTCTCCACAGTACATCGATGTTGTTGCCAGTGGTCGGCGGAAGGTGCACGTGCCCGTCGACCTGGGACCGGACCGCAGCGACGCACGGATGCACGCCAAGACCGTAGGATCCTATGCAGTGCCGTAGGGGACCGCACCGCCACTTCCCAGCAAATTAGGGACACTGTTGCTCCTGGGGTATCGGCGAGGACCATTCGCAACCGTCTCCATGAAGCTGAGCTACGGTCCCGCACACCTTTAGGCCGTCTTCCGCTCACGCCCCAACATCGTGCAGCCCGCCTCCAGTGGTGTCGCGACAGGCGTAAATGGAGGGACGAATGGAGACGTGTCGTCTTCAGCGATGAGAGCCGCTTCTGCCTTGGTGCCAATGATGGTCGTATGCGTGTTTGGCGCCGTGCAGGTGAGCGCCACAATCAGGACTGCATACGACCGAGGCACACAGGGCCAACACCCGGCATCATGGTGTGGGGAGCGATCTCCTACACTGGCCGTACACCACTGGTGATCGTCGAGGGGACACTGAATAGTGCACGGTACATCCAAACCGTCATCGAACCCATCGTTCTACCATTCCTAGACCGGCAAGGGAGCTTGCTGTTGCAACAGGACAATGCACGTCCGCATGTATCCCGTGCCACCCAACGTGCTCTAGAAGGTGTAAGTCAACTACCCTGGCCAGCAAGATCTCCGGATCTGTCCCCCATTGAGCATGTTTGGGACTGGATGAAGCGTCGTCTCACGCGGTCTGCACGTCCAGCACGAACGCTTGTCCAACTGAGGCACCAGGTGGAAATGGCATGGCAAGCCGTTCCACAGGACTACATCCAGCATCTCTACGACCGTCTCCATGGGAGAATAGCAGCCTGCATTGCTGCGAAAGGTGGATATACACTGTACTAGTGCCGACATTGTGCATGCTCTGTTGCCTGTGTCTATGTGCCTGTGGTTCTGTCAGTGTGATCATGTGATGTATCTGACCCCAGGAATGTGTCAATAAAGTTTCCCCTTCCTGGGACAATGAATTCACGGTGTTCTTATTTCAATTTCCAGGAGTGTATTAGGCGCACTACGAATGTAGTGTTGTGGACATGTTGGGAATGTGGTCCTCACGGGGAGCGTGCAAGGGATAAGTCCCTGCAGACGCACTATCCTCTGTGCCCGCGGTGGCTCTGGTGGATAGAGCGTCTGCCATGTAAGCAGGAGATCACGGGTTCGAGTCCCGGTCGGGGTACACATTTTCAACATGTCCCCAATGAAGTGTAGCAACGCCTGCTTGCAGCTAGGGTGTCTATTTAATTATCATTTCATTTCTAGCAAAGCTGCATGGTCATCCACGGTAACTGTTCTTTCGGGAACAGATATTACCGTCATATATATAGTTAAAAAAATATGGGTTCCCGGCCTTTGACCTTCTTGTGCGAACGCACACGCTATGCCCGAACTCGTACGGGACTTGGTAGATGAATCTGCCACGAGTAATGAGTATGATGGGCAAACATCTATTAGGCGCACTACGAATGTAGTGTTGTGGACATGTTGGGAATGTGGATCTCACGGGGAGCGTGCAAGGGATAAGTCCCTGCAGACGCACTATCCTCTGTGCCCGCGGTGGCTCAGATGGATAGAGCGTCTGCCATGTAAGCAGGAGATCCCGGGTTCGAGTCCCGGTCGGGGCACACATTTTCAACATGTCCCCAATGAAGTGTATCAACTCCTGCTTGCAGCTAGGGTGTCTGTTTAATTATCATTTCATTTCTAGCAAAGCTGCATGGTCATCGACGGTAACTGTTCTTTCGGGAACAGATATTACCGTCATATATATAGTTAAAAAAATATGGGTTCCCGGCCTTTGACCTTCTTGTGCGAACGCACACGCTATGCCCGAACTCGTACGGGACTTGGTAGATGAATCTGCCACGAGTAATGAGTATGATGGGCAAACATCTATTAGGCGCACTACGAATGTAGTGTTGTGGACATGTTGGGAATGTGGTCCTCACGGGGAGCGTGCAAGGGATAAGTCCCTGCAGACGCACTATCCTCTGCGCCCGCGGTGGCTCTGGTGGATAGAGCGTCTGCCATGTAAGCAGGAGATCACGGGTTCGAGTCCCGGTCGGGGTACACATTTTCAACATGTCCCCAATGAAGTGTAGCAACGCCTGCTTGCAGCTAGGGTGTCTATTTAATTATCATTTCATTTCTAGCAAAGCTGCATGGTCATCCACGGTAACTGTTCTTTCGGGAACAGATATTACCGTCATATATATAGTTAAAAAAATATGGGTTCCCGGCCTTTGACCTTCTTGTGCGAACGCACACGCTATGCCCGAACTCGTACGGGACTTGGTAGATGAATCTGCCACGAGTAATGAGTATGATGGGCAAACATCTATTAGGCGCACTACGAATGTAGTGTTGTGGACATGTTGGGAATGTGGATCTCACGGGGAGCGTGCAAGGGATAAGTCCCTGCAGACGCACTATCCTCTGTGCCCGCGGTGGCTCAGATGGATAGAGCGTCTGCCATGTAAGCAGGAGATCCCGGGTTCGAGTCCCGGTCGGGGCACACATTTTCAACATGTCCCCAATGAAGTGTATCAACTCCTGCTTGCAGCTAGGGTGTCTGTTTAATTATCATTTCATTTCTAGCAAAGCTGCATGGTCATCGACGGTAACTGTTCTTTCGGGAACAGATATTACCGTCATATATATAGTTAAAAAAATATGGGTTCCCGGCCTTTGACCTTCTTGTGCGAACGCACACGCTATGCCCGAACTCGTACGGGACTTGGTAGATGAATCTGCCACGAGTAATGAGTATGATGGGCAAACATCTATTAGGCGCACTACGAATGTAGTGTTGTGGACATGTTGGGAATGTGGTCCTCACGGGGAGCGTGCAAGGGATAAGTCCCTGCAGACGCACTATCCTCTGTGCCCGCGGTGGCTCTGGTGGATAGAGCGTCTGCCATGTAAGCAGGAGATCACGGGTTCGAGTCCCGGTCGGGGTACACATTTTCAACATGTCCCCAATGAAGTGTAGCAACGCCTGCTTGCAGCTAGGGTGTCTATTTAATTATCATTTCATTTCTAGCAAAGCTGCATGGTCATCCACGGTAACTGTTCTTTCGGGAACAGATATTACCGTCATATATATAGTTAAAAAAATATGGGTTCCCGGCCTTTGACCTTCTTGTGCGAACGCACACGCTATGCCCGAACTCGTACGGGACTTGGTAGATGAATCTGCCACGAGTAATGAGTATGATGGGCAAACATCTACACTCCTGGAAATGGAAAAAAGAACACATTGACACCGGTGTGTCAGACCCACCATACTTGCTCCGGACACTGCGAGAGGGCTGTACAAGCAATGATCACACGCACGGCACAGCGGACACACCAGGAACCGCGGTGTTGGCCGTCGAATGGCGCTAGCTGCGCACCATTTGTGCACCGCCGCCGTCAGTGTCAGCCAATTTGCCGTGGCATACGGAGCTCCATCGCAGTCTTTAACACTGGTAGCATGCCGCGACAGCGTGGACGTGAACCGTATGTGCAGTTGACGGACTTTGAGCGAGGGCGTATAGTGGGCATGCGGGAGGCCGGGTGGACGTACCGCCGAATTGCTCAACACGTGGGGCGTGAGGTCTCTACAGTACATCGATGTTGTCGCCAGTGGTCGGCGGAAGGTGCACGTGCCCGTCGACCTGGGACCGGACCGCAGCGACGCACGGATGCACGCCAAGACCGTAGGATCCTATGCAGTGCCGTAGGGGACCGCACCGCCACTTCCCAGCAAATTAGGGACACTGTTGCTCCTGGGGTATCGGCGAGGACCATTCGCAACCGTCTCCATGAAGCTGGGCTACGGTCCCGCACACCTTTAGGCCGTCTTCCGCTCACGCCCCAACATCGTGCAGCCCGCCTCCAGTGGTGTCGCGACAGGCGTGAATGGAGGGACGAATGGAGACGTGTCGTCTTCAGCGATGAGAGTCGCTTCTGCCTTGGTGCCAATGATGGTCGTATGCGTGTTTGGCGCCGTGCAGGTGAGCGCCACAATCAGGACTGCATACGACCGAGGCACACAGGGCCAACACCCGGCATCATGGTGTGGGGAGCGATCTCCTACACTGGCCGTACACCACTGGTGATCGTCGAGGGGACACTGAATAGTGCACGGTACATCCAAACCGTCATCGAACCCATCGTTCTACCATTCCTAGAGCGGCAAGGGAGCTTGCTGTTCCAACAGGACAATGCACGTCCGCATGTATCCCGTGCCACCCAACGTGCTCTAGAAGGTGTAAGTCAACTACCCTGGCCAGCAAGATCTCCGGATCTGTCCCCCATTGAGCATGTTTGGGACTGGATGAAGCGTCGTCTCACGCGGTCTGCACGTCCAGCACGAACGCTGGTCCAACTGAGGCGCCAGGTGGAAATGGCATGGCAAGCCGTTCCACAGGACTACATCCAGCATCTCTACGACCGTCTCCATGGGAGAATAGCAGCCTGCATTGCTGCGAAAGGTGGATATACACTGTACTAGTGCCGACATTGTGCATGCTCTGTTGCCTGTGTCTATGTGCCTGTGGTTCTGTCAGTGTGATCATGTGATGTATCTGACCCCAGGAATGTGTCAATAAAGTTCCCCCTTCCTGGGACAATGAATTCACGGTGTTCTTATTTCAATTTCCAGGAGTGTATTAGGCGCACTACGAATGTAGTGTTGTGGACATGTTGGGAATGTGGTCCTCACGGGGAGCGTGCAAGGGATAAGTCCCTGCAGACGCACTATCCTCTGTGCCCGCGGTGGCTCTGGTGGATAGAGCGTCTGCCATGTAAGCAGGAGATCACGGGTTCGAGTCCCGGTCGGGGTACACATTTTCAACATGTCCCCAATGAAGTGTAGCAACGCCTGCTTGCAGCTAGGGTGTCTATTTAATTATCATTTCATTTCTAGCAAAGCTGCATGGTCATCCACGGTAACTGTTCTTTCGGGAACAGATATTACCGTCATATATATAGTTAAAAAAATATGGGTTCCCGGCCTTTGACCTTCTTGTGCGAACGCACACGCTATGCCCGAACTCGTACGGGACTTGGTAGATGAATCTGCCACGAGTAATGAGTATGATGGGCAAACATCTACACTCCTGGAAATGGAAAAAAGAACACATTGACACCGGTGTGTCAGACCCACCATACTTGCTCCGGACACTGCGAGAGGGCTGTACAAGCAATGATCACACGCACGGCACAGCGGACACACCAGGAACCGCGGTGTTGGCCGTCGAATGGCGCTAGCTGCGCAGCATTTGTGCACCGCCGCCGTCAGTGTCAGCCAGTTTGCCGTGGCATACGGAGCTCCATCGCAGTCTTTAACACTGGTAGCATGCCGCGACAGCGTGGACGTGAACCGTATGTGCAGTTGACGGACTTTGAGCGAGGGCGTATAGTGGGCATGCGGGAGGCCGGGTGGACGTACCGCCGAATTGCTCAACACGTGGGGCGTGAGGTCTCTACAGTACATCGATGTTGTCGCCAGTGGTCGGCGGAAGGTGCACGTGCCCGTCGACCTGGGACCGGACCGCAGCGACGCACGGATGCACGCCAAGACCGTAGGATCCTATGCAGTGCCGTAGGGGACCGCACCGCCACTTCCCAGCAAATTAGGGACACTGTTGCTCCTGGGGTATCGGCGAGGACCATTCGCAACCGTCTCCATGAAGCTGGGCTACGGTCCCGCACACCTTTAGGCCGTCTTCCGCTCACGCCCCAACATCGTGCAGCCCGCCTCCAGTGGTGTCGCGACAGGCGTGAATGGAGGGACGAATGGAGACGTGTCGTCTTCAGCGATGAGAGTCGCTTCTGCCTTGGTGCCAATGATGGTCGTATGCGTGTTTGGCGCCGTGCAGGTGAGCGCCACAATCAGGACTGCATACGACCGAGGCACACAGGGCCAACACCCGGCATCATGGTGTGGGGAGCGATCTCCTACACTGGCCGTACACCACTGGTGATCGTCGAGGGGACACTGAATAGTGCACGGTACATCCAAACCGTCATCGAACCCATCGTTCTACCATTCCTAGAGCGGCAAGGGAGCTTGCTGTTCCAACAGGACAATGCACGTCCGCATGTATCCCGTGCCACCCAACGTGCTCTAGAAGGTGTAAGTCAACTACCCTGGCCAGCAAGATCTCCGGATCTGTCCCCCATTGAGCATGTTTGGGACTGGATGAAGCGTCGTCTCACGCGGTCTGCACGTCCAGCACGAACGCTGGTCCAACTGAGGCGCCAGGTGGAAATGGCATGGCAAGCCGTTCCACAGGACTACATCCAGCATCTCTACGACCGTCTCCATGGGAGAATAGCAGCCTGCATTGCTGCGAAAGGTGGATATACACTGTACTAGTGCCGACATTGTGCATGCTCTGTTGCCTGTGTCTATGTGCCTGTGGTTCTGTCAGTGTGATCATGTGATGTATCTGACCCCAGGAATGTGTCAATAAAGTTTCCCCTTCCTGGGACAATGAATTCACGGTGTTCTTATTTCAATTTCCAGGAGTGTATTAGGCGCACTACGAATGTAGTGTTGTGGACATGTTGGGAATGTGGTCCTCACGGGGAGCGTGCAAGGGATAAGTCCCTGCAGACGCACTATCCTCTGTGCCCGCGGTGGCTCAGGTGGATAGAGCGTCTGCCATGTAAGCAGGAGATCACGGGTTCGAGTCCCGGTCGGGGTACACATTTTCAACATGTCCCCAATGAAGTGTAGCAACGCCTGCTTGCAGCTAGTGTGTCTATTTAATTATCATTTCATTTCTAGCAAAGCTGCATGGTCATCCATGGTAACTGTTCTTTCGGGAACAGATATTACCGTCATATATATAGTTAAAAAAGTATGGGTTCCCGGCCTTTGACCTTCTTGTGCGAACGCACACGCTATGCCCGAACTCGTACGGGACTTGGTAGATGAATCTGCCACGAGTAATGAGTTTGATGGGCAAACATCTATTAGGCGCACTACGAATGTAGTGTTGTGGACATGTTGGGAATGTGGACCTCACGGGGAGCGTGCAAGGGATAAGTCCCTGCAGACGCACTATCCTCTGTGCCCGCGGTGGCTCAGATGGATAGAGCGTCTGCCATGTAAGCAGGAGATCCCGGGTTCGAGTCCCGGTCGGGGCACACATTTTCAACATGTCCCCAATGAAGTGTATCAACGCCTGCTTGCAGCTAGGGTGTCTATTTAATTATCATTTTATTTCTCTAGTGTCATAATTCCCAGATTCCTTTTTTTGTAATCCGGGAGGGCGTATTCGCTGTTCAGTTGTAATAGCTGTTACGCATTCACACTTCGTTGTACGTCTTGAACCAGCACAGTAGTTATTAACGAGTGTAGTGATACCCCTGACGTGAATACAGTGATATGGTAGGTACCTACTACATAGCCAAGCACAAGGGGCGAGCAGCACAGCGTGTTTTCAACAACAACATCCCAATCGCCGACCCCGCACCGTTCGACGTTTACTGCTGTACATCGAAGTCTGCTTGAGACCGGGTCATTTAACAGATTACCTGGACAGGGAAGAAGTCGCTCAGTGCGAACTGAACATATTAACGAAGCACTCGTGCAGTATGCAGAGCAAAATCCTAGCATCAGCAATCGTGCAACTGCGCGTACATGGCGAAGAATGAGACAAATGTAAAGTAATGCAATTCATGACCGTAAGTTAGATCCATTTCGCTCACAGCGTGTGTACAACTTGGAACCAGATGATTACCCACTCTGAGAATAGTTTCCACAGTGGTACCTGGAACAGCCTCAAATTTTTCCTACATTTCCATTCTCTGTGCTGATTACGGATTAGGCAATGTCTGGGCGTGATGGGGGTCTTCAACATCCACGATTCGCGCGACTGGATTGAGTTTAGTCCACATGCCACATTTACTAGGGATTATCAATTGCAGTTCTACGTGGCTGTGTAGACAGGTGTTCAAATGGTTGAAATGGCTCTGTGCAATATGGGACTTAACTTCTGAGGTCATCACTCCCATAGAATTCAGAAGTACTTAAACCTAACTAACCTAAGGACATCACACACATCCATGCCCGAGGCAGGATTCGAACCTGCGACCGTAGCGGTCACGCGGTTCCGGACTGTAGCGCCTAGAACCGCTCGGTCACCCACCCGGCTAGACAGGTGTTGTTGGTGGCTGTTTAACTGGGCCGTCCACCCTACCTGGGACAGCAAATGGCATGGATTATTACAATTACCTCGCCAACCATTGCCAAGCCGGGCGGAGTGGTCGCGCCGTTTGAGGCAACATTTTACGGATTGTGCGGCCCCTCACGTCGGAGGTTCGAGTCCTGAACCATTACCAAAATTGCTGAATGACGTGCCACTCACTGCAGGACAGCTTATGTGGTTGCAGCATGCGTCAGTTCTTAACCCGACGATTTTCAGAAACGTGGATTTGTAGACGTGGTCCTGTACCACGGTCTGCTCTATCCCCAACCCCTTCCCCCCCCCCCCCCCCCGCACCGGACATTTTTGTATGGGTATCGATGCGCAACCTTCTTAAGAAAATCGCTGTTGAACCACAAGAGGATCTGGTTGCCCGGATTGTAGCAGCAGCAGCAGGGGGAGGAGATATTAAAGACACTTCTCCGCTCTTTGAGCGTGTTAGAATATGATTTACAGGTGTAACCTTTGTCTAGAAGTAAATGGAGACTTTTTGAGCCTCTACTGCAGTGCAAGTAATTGGGCTTTGTTAATGTTGTTGTGTCTTTCAATAAAGAATTAAAATTATTTGATTTACTTTTTGTCTACTCTATGGAAGATTTGATGGCCTCGTAAAATAGTGCCTCGCCGTAAAATACATTAGAAAAAGTATTTTCAGTGTTCCATCCAATCTCCCAGAGTTTGTGGTTTAATTAATTTTCATACACAGAAAACACCATCCACCGGTTTAAAACATCTTCACATACAATAGATAAAAATATTCGTTTCGATGTCCCATGCGACCTAGCAGAGTTTGTCGGTGTAAATTGTTTTCACCCTGTTTATAGGGCATAAAATCAATGATCTATTAAATAAAAGTACTGAAGGGTCAGTGATTCTTAGCTTCTTTTTGCGATAGCTTAAACGATTTTAGAACAGAATGAGTCTCACCAAAATTTTTTTGAAATTTATTTCTTCGTCTTTACGAAGTAATACTAATAATTATTATTTATAATTTCGAGGGGTGACAGGTCTGGTGGAGTCTTTGTACTGGACGCCCCTTCACTGACTTGCGTCTTACGAGACAACAATCAGGACCGCGCAATGCATACAGAGAATGCGTTCGCAGTAGTCCTATTAGAAAATCCATGCGCCTATTTCCTAAAATCCAAATCCTAGTGCTTCAGAGATTAACGCTATTGTAGTCAAGTAGAGACAATGACATTTCTTTGTTGGTACTGAAAATATATTGATTGAACAACAATTGAGACTACAATTACATACAGCTGTAATGCATTTTTTCGCGTCAGAAGTACCGCGGAAGTAAAATCTAAAGAGAGAAAATTTTGATTTTGATAACTGCAGTGGGATAAGGATTTCTATTATGGAGGGTCAAAACAATAAGGAAATGTCATTCGAAAATCAAAACGCCAAAGCAGTGGATGTATATTTGGAGAACGCAACAATGAGCGGTTTGAAACCGTTAAGCGGTGATTATTTGGATGCTGGCCGCGACATGCTATTGTTGCATTCGACGCCCGTGAATACAGAACATTTCATTACAAGCAATACGTTGATTACAATAGACGAAACAAATGGCACCTCGAGGCAAGAGAATATTTTAAATAAGAGCAGTACGCGTAGTACAGACGCAGATGCTGACAGGACTAGGCCGGAAGTGAATAGGGAAGATATGCAAGCCTGATTTCGAACCTTAACAGAAACGATAGAAACAGGCATGAATGCAATGAAGGCAGACATATATTCAAAAAATGTCAGGTTTTAAGACGAAAATGTCAAGTTTAGAAACGACACAAGCAGATATGAACACAATCAATTCAATGATGGCGAGTTTAGACATAATATAATCAGACATGACTAATATGGGAGCAGACATGACCACAGTAAAGTCCGAGATCGGGGAGGTTAATACAAATATGACACACATTTCAGACGAGGTAAAAAATTTGCGCACAGAACTCAGTAGTCTGGGCACTAAGTTCATACAGCAGATTTCGCAAATCTCCAAGGAGGTGGATAAGAAAATTAATGAACAAGTACAAATTTCAGTTCACGATGTGGGTGAGAAACTAAAAGGCATAATGGGAGAAAAATTTGAAACACTAACACACATATACCGACAGGAGCTATCCGGAATTAGTGAAACCCAAGAGAATTTAGCGAAGCTACATTCTTTCTGTGACGACTTGCCAGAAAACGTAGAGAAAATCACAGTGGAGATAGGATTACTCAAGTCAGAACACAAGGGAATCAACTCAAGACATTGTGCCGCTTTACGAATCGGTAAAGAGTAATGCAAAGGACGAGAGCACAACGTTCGCAGAAAAATACGTACGTGAACAACGTACATACACTCCTGGAAATGGAAAAAAGAACACATTGACACCGGTGTGTCAGACCCACCATACCTGCTCCGGACACTGCGAGAGGGCTGTACAAGCAATGATCACACGCACGGCACAGCGGACACACCAGGAACCGCGGTGTTGGCCGTCGAATGGCGCTAGCTGCGCACCATTTGTGCACCGCCGCCGTCAGTGTCAGCCAGTTTGCCGTGGCATACGGAGCTCCATCGCAGTCTTTAACACTGGTAGCATGCCGCGACAGCGTGGACGTGAACCGTATGTGCAGTTGACGGACTTTGAGCGAGGGCGTATAGTGGGCATGCGGGAGGCCGGGTGGACGTACCGCCGAATTGCTCAACACGTGGGGCGTGAGGTCTCCACAGTACATCGATGTTGTCGCCAGTGGTCGGCGGAAGGTGCACGTGCCCGTCGACCTGGGACCGGACCGCAGCGACGCACGGATGCACGCCAAGACCGTAGGATCCTACGCAGTGCCGTAGGGGACCGCACCGCCACTTCCCAGCAAATTAGGGACACTGTTGCTCCTGGGGTATCGGCGAGGACCATTCGCAACCGTCTCCATGAAGCTGGGCTACGGTCCCGCACACCGTTAGGCCGTCTTCCGCTCACGCCCCAACATCGTGCAGCCCGCCTCCAGTGGTGTCGCGACAGGCGTGAATGGAGGGACGAATGGAGACGTGTCGTCTTCAGCGATGAGAGTCGCTTCTGCCTTGGTGCCAATGATGGTCGTATGCGTATTTGGCGCCGTGCAGGTGAGCGCCACAATCAGGACTGCATACGACCGAGGCACACAGGGCCAACACCCGGCATCATGGTGTGGGGAGCGATCTCCTACACTGGCCGTACACCACTGGTGATCGTCGAGGGGACACTGAATAGTGCGCGGTACATCCAAACCGTCATCGAACCCATCGTTCTACCATTCCTAGACCGGCAAGGGAACTTGCTGTTCCAACAGGACAATGCACGTCCGCATGTATCCCGTGCCACCCAACGTGCTCTAGAAGGTGTAAGTCAACTACCCTGGCCAGCAAGATCTCTGGATCTGTCCCCCATTGAGCATGTTTGGGACTGGATGAAGCGTCGTCTCACGCGGTCTGCACGTCCAGCACGAACGCTGGTCCAACTGAGGCGCCAGGTGGAAATGGCATGGCAAGCCGTTCCACAGGACTACATCCAGCATCTCTACGACCGTCTCCATGGGAGAATAGCAGCCTGCATTGCTGCGAAAGGTGGATATACACTGTACTAGTGCCGACATTGTGCATGCTCTGTTGCCTGTGTATATGTGCCTGTGGTTCTGTCAGTGTGATCATGTGATGTATCTAACCCCAGGAATGTGTCAATAAAGTTTCCCCTTCCTGGGACAATGAATTCACGGTGTTCTTATTGCAATTTCCAGGAGTGTATGTGGAATCGGTAAAGGAAGTAATGAGGGACAAGGAAGAAGAAATCTTAAAACGCGTAGGACATGATATCAGACAGGTAGAACATAGTTTAAGAGACGAAATGGTTAGCAAACAAAGTACAGTAATATCATCGCCTGGGGCGGTAAGCGGAGCCGTAAACAGCCATCCGCCGGTGGGAGAAATCAGTGGCGCGGACAACAATGCCCAACCCATTCCTCGCGACCGCATGTCGACGAGCGACGCGAGCAGCGGGCAAAACTTTGCTGAAACAAATATACCATCACCGCAGGGAAATGCTGTTCCACCCTGTTGGACAGCGTTGTTAATGGATGAGAGCTTAATAAAACCTCGACAGTTTCCCGTATTCTCAAACGAGAAAAAGCGAACGCACCCTTTAGTGTTTGTCTGAGCCTTTAGAAATGTGCTGCCCAGGACTTGGACAGAAGCTCAAAAGATCAAATATGTAGTAGGAAACACCGAGGGTGATGCCCTTTTGTGGGCTAAGGAGATGTCAGAACTTTGCCAGACATACGATCAGTTTGAGAATGCATTTTTAGAAAAATACTGGTCAACAGCTATGCAGGGGAGGTTAAGACGAGAGGTATTTAACCCAGTACATATCACTCAAGATTCGGCTGCCTAAGAAACTATTTTGAAATATACCTAAACAAGACTCGTTACTGGAATAATCCGATATCTCATGTCGATGTATTGAAAATCTTGAAGAACGAGTTACCTGCAAATGTTAGGGAAAAATTGGTAACCGTTCCCGAATATGATATCGAGTATTTTCTTTCAGTTCTCGACTCAATACATCTGATTAATGAGGATGGGCAAGCCACGCCTAGTTATCGTAACGGTAATGGGCACAACCCAAACGGGAAGAACAACTACCCTAAGTGCAATGGCTTTGGAAATTAGATGGTTGTGTGGGTATGAATGAATGGCATCCGTATGCACCGCCGCACCACAACGGAAATCCTTACAATCGGTCTACCCATCAGCCACAGGGTGACCGAGAGTACGAAAATAAATATCAGCCCCATAGGTGCGGCAATGACCGAGACATTAGAAATTCGAGGGAAAACTTTGACAACAGTCGACAAGGAAATGCGAATTACCAGGATCGGAATATGAAACACAGGGATCGAGAGAGAACAGGCAGCCCGTAGAGTCAAATCGAAACAACCGGGATACGAACTGGCGAGTACGCGAACATACGGTAAACATAGTAGAAGTGACGGCAGAAAATGAATCCATACCTTTACCGCCCCCAGGATATAGTAATCGAGCTTGACTAGAGGAAGAAGGTAATGAACTGTCAGTGTGCCACAGTACTAATATGAACGACGTAAATACTAACGGGAACGGAAATGGGGAAGTAGACACTTCTACAAACGTAGACATACAGCACATCCTGAATCTATTTTCAAGGTATGATAAAGACGCAGAAATGAAAGAAGAATTGCTTACTGAAGAGAAAGAAACAACACGCAAGGTAAGTGAAATTATTCAAGCAACAAAAAAGGTAAAGGTGGGAAACATAGATGTACTAGTTGTTTTGGATACTGGCGCGTCGACAAGCCTAATGTCTACTAGCTTGTTCAAAGAGATAGCGAGGGAAGTAAATGTACCCACACTACCTGTAGAGAACTGTAAGATCGTAACGGCGATGGGAAGTAAATCTAAAGTTATAAAATTACAGGCCAGCATACCCATTAGCATATGTGGTGTAATTTCCAGTGCACTTTCGTTTTGGTAGACAAACTTACAGTGAACTATTTATTATTATTTTACTGTGTACTTGGTATGAAGGTGTCAAGCAGATAAGAGGTTTGTCGCTCTCTGACGAATAAACCGACTGGCGGTCGGTTCCTTTCCAGCTAGGGGGTACAATATTTATATTTTCGGTACCCTCTCCCTCTTCTACTGTCCTGTTTCGCCAATAAGAAATGTTCAATTTTCTTCTACTATCTAACATGCAGAGAATGAGATGCTACCTAGTCAATAACGCACAGGAAACCTTTTGATATTCCTTAAGGAAACACGGAATATCCAATAAGAACTAAAACAACAATACATAATAGTGAACGAGTGAAAACAATTAGATGACGTAGTTATACTATATCAGGCCAAAAAAAATTTAAACAAGAGCGACGGAAAAGAAAGGAATTCAGGGCGCGCGAGCTTTAAGCGAGAGGCATGCGAGATGATGTGTACTCATCCGCGCAGCCGCGCTTAAAGCGGAGCGTACTTAAAACAATTATGTACGAAGCGGCTATTTTAACAGCTGATCGTAGGGGCCAAGTAGGCAAAAAGCAAGATTGAGTTCAGTGTCCCCTGTAAGATGCGCAAAGACACACTGCGCACCCCGACGGAAACCATTCTAGAATAAGCGAATCGGCATCCACACCGCACAGCCAACTGGACAAAACAGAAGTGACACGAAATGGGGTACCTATCACTCTAACGTAGATCAGCTTCACAAACAAAACGAATAGAGACATTTATTCCTAAGTCGGCGACTATACTGTAAACAGCACTAATTGTGAGAGTATACCATTAAGTTAAGCATGTGTAGCTTCAAGAAAATGAGCGCATTGACGCAAGTAAAATATAAGGAGCGTAGAATACGCTAAATTTGTGAACTTAACACAGTCCATTGACCGTACATAGTTATACTTATTTTTAAGTATTCAAAGTAGAAGAGAATATACACAGAAAATGACCTATCCGACTATATACAGCAGAATTAAGACAAGTTTAAAAGAGAAGTAATAACATGTACACTTAAAAGAACGCGATTAGCACAGAACCTAATAACTAAGCGACTTACACACTGTACATAAGTGAGCGACGACGTGAAAGGTAGAATGAGATATACACATAGACCAATGTGAGTGACTGAGACGTAAACTATAAAATAACATATCGTACAAGATTTAGCGAGAGGAGCACTTGTGCACTTATAGAACTACACTTCATTACAGACAACATTAGAAGTAGTGAGCTTAATGTACAGGGAGGATACATACCGACAAATTTGCTATTACAGAACTCACATATGTTAGTTGCTATTATTTACATGATACCTTATAGGAAAAGTATAAGCAGCAAAATAAAACTGTGAAAGTGAATTGAACAACACGCGGGAGATAAGCTAAGTAAATACAAACACCAACCAATACGCACACAGCGTAATTACATTAACTTAAAACAAAATAACTGAGGTAAGTACCGTTTGTTTCAAAAGCGATATGGAGAAATAAATGAAATTTCACTGCTGGATGATACTTGGAAGTAGAGAGAATGTGAACGGTTTTAGATTCGATTGAAGGTATTAATTAGTTAATCTACGTTTGTGGTGACATATCATGCATGTAGTGAATCTAGGAAGAGAATGAAAGTGTATTAGAGTAATATGAGTTTAATGACATTTGTGAGAAGAAATAAATAGGGCGGTGGTCCTAGTGTGGGAACCATGTAGGTAATACGTAGGTATAAATGGCGATTTATGTGGAAGCTTTGTAATGAATAATTATATGGGTATACGGCGATAAACATGAAGATTAAAAGGGCCACGAAGGCGACGTAACAAAGAATACACCATACAGCTTTAAGTCTTAGAATGAATGGTTGTATGAGTGTGGAAAGCAAAGTATGATGACGCCGGTACGGTAAGTAATTATGAAAACGAACATCTCGAAGAAGCAATGAAGAGTAAAGAAGAAACAGTGAAGTCGATAGTAACAAAGATACATGATACATTTAACACACACCTCAGCACAGTGATTTGCTACACAGACATCAGAATGTAAAACAACTTAGTATGAAAAATATTTCCTTAGCGACTAACTGTTACAGCTTGAGCAACTATAAGGTGAATAGAAATGAAAATATGATACACGATTCGTATGAGGAATGAACACAAAATGCAGTGAAACAATATTTTCTACACTGAGTTCTTGTCACACACAGTATCGAAAGCATTACTTTAGCATAAGCGCGCTCTTATTTTGCGGTAATGTATTATGAGTGGAGCTACACATGACAAAAATACGGTAAAATTATCGGTTACACGTCACAAAGGTAAACATGTACATGTCGTCGCATCAATGAGGCAGAAATATGGCTTGAAATATGTGTTCACGAAAGTGGAATATTACGACGGTTAACAAGCAGTGATGGAGTCAGGATTGTCAAGGGATAAAACATCCCCCACACTCGCTCACAAACGAGCACTTGTAAATATTATACATAGTATGAAGATTTATCAAACGCCAAGGATAGAATAAGTACACTAACGACGCACTACAAATAGCAATCCTAGAAGAAGCTTGATCTCTGAAGCAGACCTTAGCAAATCCTCTGTTTTCCATGTAGTGAGTAGTGCTGGAACGTATTTTCTATGTGTATTTGTCAGGGTAAAAACGCGCATGAGGTCGGTCCTGCAAGTCAAGAGAAAAAAAATGGAAATATTCAGAACAAATGAAAGATTCCTTTTAATTTACTTATTAGTGTGTAAGATGATGTCTAACACGGAACCCATATAGGATATGTGAATGTGAATTGTACATTTATTTGCCAACTATATTATTGTTAATGTCGATAACTGTGTAAAATGTATGTATGTACTCTTTTCTGTGTGTAGTTGTGGACGTAAAAACGCGCAGGAGGTCGGTCCTGCAAGACAAGAAGAGAAAATGCCAATATTCGAAATAAATGAAAGACCTTCTGATTAACATATTAGTGTGTAAGAGGGTGCATGTTGTCATGTAGTCCATATATGAAATGTTCATTGTAAATTTATATGCCATCTTTATTACTCTCAATGTTTATGTCTATCTATGTACTATTATCACTTTTACGTGAATCTTTATTCTTGAGGAAGAGCCATTTATGTATCCATGTGAAGTACAAAGCAACGGACGACTAAAATACTCGCAAGTATGAAGTGATACAAAAATAGTAATGCCTCATAATAGTGAAAATAACGGCTGAGCCGTGATAAGAGTAAACGCTACAGTCTAGCGAAGTGAATTCAGTGAGTGTCATGCGTGTGCGACGGAGATATCAGAGGAAATTCGTACAACGACGAGTTGAGGCGTGAGGACCGCTGAACTATAATGCACGACGGAAGGTAATGCCGAATCCTGCAGTGCGGCTCTTACCTTCAATGCCACTGCCCGAAACCTGGCCCAGGCGCGTGATAGTGTATTGGTGCTTTCGTGTTAAGCGTTGGAGCTGAATTCATCATATCGTCTCCGGCCTCGAGGGCATATAGACTACTGGCCATTAAAATTGCTACACCACGAAGATGACGTGCTACAGACGCCAAATTTAACCGACAGGAAGACGATGCTGTGATATGCGAATGACTAGGTTTTCAGAGCATTCACTCAAGGTTGGCGCCGGCGGCGACACCCACAACCTGCTGACATGAGGAAAGTTTCCAACCGATTTCTCATACATAAACAGCAGTTGACCCGCGTCGCCTGGTGAAACGTTGTTGTGATGCCTCGTGTAAAGAGAAGAAATGCGTACCATCACGTTTCCGACTTTAATAAAGGTCGGATTGTAGCCTATCGCGATTGCGGTTTATCCTATCGCGACATTGCTGCTCGCGTTGGTCGAGGTCCAATGGCTGTTAGCAGATTATGGAATCGGTTGTTTCAGGAGGGTAATACGGAACGCCGTGCTGGACCCCAACGGCCTCGTGTCACTAGCAGTCGAGATGACAGGCATCTTATCCGCATGGCTGTAACGGATCGTGCAGCCACGTCTCGATCCCTGAGTCAACAGATGGGGACGTTTGCAAGACAACAACCATCTGCACGAACAGTTCGACGACGTTTGCAGCAGCATGGACTATCAGCTCGGAGACCGTGGCTGCGGCTACCCTCGACGCTGCATCACAGGCAGGAGCGCCTGCGATGGTGTACTCAACGACGAACCTGGGTGCACGAATGGCAAAACGTAATTTTTTTCGGATGAATCCAGGTTCTGTTTACAGCATCATGATGGTCGCATCCGTATTTGGCGACATCGCAGTGAACGCACATTGGAAGTGTGTATTCGTCATCGCCATACTGGCGTATCACCCGGCGTGATGGTATGGGGTGCCATTGGATACACGTCTCGGTCACCTCTTGTTCGCATTGACGGCACTTTGAACAGTGGACGTTACATTTCAGATGTGTTACGACTCGTGGCTCTACCCTTCATTCGATCCCTGGGAAACCCTAGATTTCAGCAGAATAATGCACGACCGAATGTTGCAGGTCCTGTACGGGCCTTTCTGGATACAGAAAATGTTCGACTGCTGCCCTGACCAGCACATTCTCCAGATATCTGACCAACTGAAAACGTTTGGTCAATGGTGGCCGAGCAACTGGCTCGTCACAATACGCCAGTCACTACACTTGATGAACTGTAGTATCGTGCTGAAGCTCCATGGGCAGCTGTACCTGTACACGCCATCCATACTCTGTTTGACTCAATGCCCAGGTGTATCAACGCCGTTATTACGGCCAGAGGTGGTTGTTCTGGGTACTGATTTCTCAGGATCTATGCACCCAAATTGCGTGAAATTGTAATCACATGTCAGTTCTAGTATAATATATTTGTCCAATGAATACCAGTTTATCATCTGGATTCATTCTTGGTGTAGCAATTTTAATGGCCAGTAGTGTTCGACACCGACTTCATGATACTGGTGCAACATTACAGCGTTTGCGCAGGCAGTGCTGCTGCTCACGTGGCGCTTTCGTCACTGCGTCGGGCGCTTTAAAACAATGAGCTGCTGCTGGCCATAAGTGCAGCGAACAATGAGATAGCGTGTGCCGAAAGGACACCTTCTCAGAATGGCCAATGGACCAAAAGCCAGTGAGTAAAACAATTTTTAAATTATAGTGAAAGGACAATTCAAGAAATGTAACATTTTCCCCCTGTTAATACCGCGTAACATATGTAAGGAGAAATAACAGACTAAGACGTTAGCACAACATGGACGTCGAATATGTAATATAAATATATGTGAATGTAATTATGTAATATAAGTATATGTGAATGTATTTATATATATGAATCTGTAATGGACAAAGAAATGAGATTTGTAGATATACTTGTTACTAGCATAAGGGTATTAAAACTCCATTGGCGTGCACCAAGTGACTAAACTATAAGTCCCAAGGTAAATAAGGCTACTGTATACTGTCTCCCTAAATAAAGAGACTTCTTTCCGACAGTATAGAGTAGGGGGGGGGGGCATTTGTTATAAGCCTCTTGCATTTCTTACTTTTATGTTTTAGTTTTCTTTAAAGGCAAAGAGAAAAGATGAAGCGGTAGCCCAGCGTAGAGCCTGTGCCTTCCGTCACGTATTTTTGATTTTCAGTTGTTAATTAAAAAACAGAGAAGTTTTTCTTGTACCAGCAGTAGGAAGGAAGGATTCGCACTTAGCTAGCGAACGAGTGAGAAGCATTTTTAGTGAGTAATTGTAGACCGCCATTTTGGGGTCGCTATGAGTTAGTGAGGAGTATGTATTTCCTATGTGCACGGTTTAGAGGAATATAGTATTGTTTTATTAACAGAAAGGTTGTATGAGTCATTATTTCAAATGGTACTGTAACTACAAGAACTGAAGCCCACCTGTGTACTTCGGAAAATTACGAAGGTCCGATAAGATCAATAGGAAAACGGTCAAGACTTCGAAGATGAACATGGCGACAAGAAATAACGTTATAAAGAAGTGTAAGCACAAATCTACAGCGGCGAAAGAAACTACTTCCCCCCTGCAAAATAATATGAACTAATACGAACTTATTTCCAGGCATAGCTCAGCTTATTGTGCTTGTCATTCATGCCGAAAAATTAATCTCATTAATTCAATACATTTTAAAAAGCCACACATTTCAACACTTTATTATCATTTATTCCATTATTTTATTAGATTATAAAGTCCATAATGTCGTGAGAGTTAAACCGCCAATCGATAATGACAATTACCTACACACCGACGGAAAAAAATCGCCCAAGAAGCAGTAGTTGTGCGACATAAACGAAAGTTGTTAATCGTGTTTCTACATCTGAAAAATGCTGTCCACCCATATTTTCCACCTGTCACAAAAGAGTGGCGCCACTAGAACCACCACGACAACGCTCCTCAGGTTTGCTTGAAATACACGCTGTAACGATCGTGAGCGTTCGTCACCTTCGAGATTGGACGAGATGACTCGATGTCAGTTAAGAATGTCTTTAAGGCAACAAGGCGCCACTATCAATGACTCACTGAGTTTGAACGAGGTCATGTAAGAGGGCTACGAGAAGCTTCTGCGATATTACAGAAAGAGTTGGTAGGAATGTAGCCACTGTACTTGATTTGCGGTTCTAGGCGCTTCAGTCTGGAACCGCGCGACCGCTACGGTCGCAGGTTCGAATCCTGCCTCGGGCATGGATGTGTATCATGTCCTTAGGTTAGTTAGGTTTAAGTAGTTCTAAGTTCTAGGGGACTGATAACCTCAGATGTTGAGTCACATAGTGCTCAGAGCCATTTTTTGTACTTGATTTCTAGCAACGGTCTTCCGGGGAATGTACAGTTGCAAGAGGACCAGGCTCCCGCCGGCCACGAGGCACTACCGAAAGGGAATACCATTGTGTTCGTCGTTTGGCCCTTCCACATCGTAATGCATCTCTCCGGCAGCAACTTGAGCCGCAGTTGGAACCAAAGTGATGCAACGAACTCATACAAAGCTGTTACTTCAAGGACAGCTCCGAGCCAGCCACACTGTGGCCTATACTCCAGTGATCCCAATCCATCACGATTTGGTGTTTCAATGGTGTCAATCGAGAGTTCATTGGAGGCCAGGGTGGAGCCCTGTTGCGTTTTCTGGTGAAAGCAGTTCTGCCTCAGTGCCGGTGATGGCCGTGTGTTGGTTAGAAGGTGGCTAGCTGTGGGCCTGCAACCAACCTATCGGCTTGATAGACACACTGGACCTACACCTGGAGTTATGGTCTGCGGTAAGATTTCGTGTGACAACAGGACCTCTCTCGCGATCATCCCACGCACTCTGCTAACTTGTACCTCAATCTGGTCGTTCGATCTGTTTTGCTGCCATTCTTGAACAGAGCTCCAAACGGTGATTTCCAACAGGATAACGCTCACCCACACATCGGTGTTACAACCCAACATGCTCTACAGAGTGCAGATATGTTGCCTTGGCCTGCTCCATCATCAGATCCGCCTCCATCTACGTATACATCTACATACATACTCTACAAGTCACATTTAAGTGCCAGGCACACGGTTCACCGAACCACCTTCACAATCCTCTATTATTCAAAATGGTTCAAATGGCTGTGAGCACTATGGGACTTAACATCTGAAGCCATCAGTCCCTTAGAACTTAGAACTACTTAAACCTAACTAACCTAAGGATATCACACACATCCATGCCCGAGGCAGGATTCGAACCTGCGACAGTAGCATTCAGGCGGTTCCGGACTTGAAGCGCCTAGAACCGCTCGGCCACCGCGGCCGGCCTCTATTATTCCAATCTCGTATAGCGCGGAAAGAACAAACACCTATATCTTCCCGTACTAGCTCTGATTACCCTTATTTTATCATGGAGATCGTTTCTGCCTATGTAGGTCGGTGTCAACAAAATATATTCGCATTCGGAGGTGAAAGTTGGTGATTGGAATTTCGTAAGAAGATTCCGTAGCAACGAAAAGCGCCTTTGTTTAAATGATATTCACCCCAAATCCTGTATCACTTCAGTGACACTCTCTCCCCTATTTCGCGATAATACAAAACGCGCTGCCCTTCTTTGAACTTTTCGATGTACTCCGTCAATTCTATCTGGTAAGCATTCCACACCGCGTAACAGTATTCTAAAAGATTACGGACAAGCGTGGTGTAGGCAGGCTCCTTAGTGGATCTGTTACATTTTGTTAGTGTCCCGGTAATAAAACGCAGTCTTTGGTGGGCCTTCCCCACAACATTTTAGATGTTTTCCTTCCAATTTAAGTTGTTCGTAATTGTAATTCCTTGGCATTTAGCTGAATTTACGGCATTCAAATTTGACTGATTTATCGTGTAATCGAAGTTTAACGGATTCATTTTACAATTCATGGGGATGACCTCACACTTCTCATTATTTAGGATCAACTGCCAATTTTTGCACCATTAAGATACCTCCTCTAATTCGTTTTGCAATTTGTTTTGATCTTCTGATGACTTTATTAGTCGATAAACGACAGCGTCATCAGCAAACAACCTAAGACGGCTGCTCAGATTGTCTACCAATTCACATGGCTTTCCGTCAATTATTACGATCTGTGATCTCTCTAACAGGAAATCACGAATCCAGGAACATAACTGAGACATTTTTTCATTAGCACGCTATTTCACTACAAGTCGCTTGTGTGGTACAGTGTCAAAAGCATTCTGGAAATTCCGAAAAACTGAATGAGTCTGAAATCCCTTGTCAATAGCATTCAACACTTCATGCGAATAGAGAACTACTTGTGTTTCACAAGAACTTACTTTTCTAAACACACGTTGAGTATGTGTCAAAAGACCGTTTCTTCGAGGTAATTCATAATATTCGGAAACAAGATATGTTCCAAAATCACGCTGCATATCGACGTTAATAATATGTGCATGTCATTTAGTGGATTACTCCTACTGCCTTTCTTGAATATTGGTGTGACGTGTGAAACTTATCAGTCTTTGGGTATAGATCTTTCGTCTAGCGAACGGTTGTGTATGACTGTTAAGCATGGAGCTATTGCATCAGCATACTCTTAAAGGAACCTAATTGTTGTACAGTTTGGTCCAGAAGACTTGCTTTTATTAAGTGATTTAAGTTGCTTCACTACTCCGAAGACATCTACTTCTTCGTTACTATTGTTGGCAGCTGTTCTTGATTCGAATTCTGGAATATTTACTTTGTCTTCTTTTGTGGAGCCGTTTCGGAAGGCTGTGGTTAGTAACTCTGCTTTGGCAGCACTGTCTTCTGTAGTATCACCATTGCTATCGCGCAGAGAAGGCATTGATCGTCATGCCGCTAAGATGCTTCACGTACGACCAGAAGCTCTTTGAATTTTCTGCCAGGTTTCGAGACAAAGTTTCGTTGTGGAAACTATTGTAAGCATCTCGCATTGAAGTCCGCGATAAATTTCGAGCTTCTGTAAAAGATCACCAATCTTGGGGGCTTTGCGTCTGTTTGTTTCGTTGTTTCTGCAACAGTATTCTGACCTGTTTTGTGTACCAAGAAGGATCAGTTCCATCGTTTGTCAATTTATTTGGCATGAATATCTCAATGAATTCAAGCCACATCTGGTCTAGACTTATATTGTTAATTTGGAAGAGATTGTCCCTCAGGAAGCCGTGAAGTGAATTTTATCTGCTTTTTTGAATAGGTATATTTTTCGCTTATTTTTGGAGGATTTGGGGGTTACAATATTCAATGTCACTACGACAACCCTGTGTTGACTAATCCCTGTATCCGTTTTGATGCTCGTTATTAACTCAGGATTATTTGTTGCTCAGAGGTCAAATGTGTTTTCACAACCGTTTATTACTCGCGTGCGCTCATGAACTAAATGCTCGAAATATTTTTCAGACAATGCGTTTAGCACAATTTCGGATAGTGTTTTACGCATACCTCCGGAATTAAACATGTATTTTCGCCAACATGTCGAGGGTAACTTAAAGCCACCCCCAACTATAATCGTTTGGGTCGGATACGTGTTTGAAATCAATCTCAAGTTTTCTTTGAACCTTTCAGCAATTGTATCCTCTGAATTGGGAGGTCGGTAAAAGGATCCAATTATTATTATATTCCAGTTGCCAACAATGACCTCTGCCCATTCTAACTCACAGGAACTACCTACCTCAATCTCACGACAAGATAAACTACTTCTGACAGCAATAACCACGCCACCGCCAACCGTGTTTAGCCTACCTATCCTTTCGGAATACCGTTAGGTTCTTCGCAATCAAGCACGTATCGAACATCGTCGAATGACATCTCCAATGTCATCCACAAACAGCATTAACCGACCCTGTGTTGACCAAGTGCAACAGGTATTGAATTCAATTCCACAAATTGACATCAGCCGCCTGCACAGCACAATGGAGCACGTTTTCATGCTTGCCCGATTATTAATCTACCAGCATTTCACATTTGTAATGGCTTATCTTGAAATATTAATCACTTCAATATCTTACGTGCACAAATGTATTCCCGAAATTTCATTGGTGTATATTAATTATTATTTCGTGTTCCGATTTTTTTCCGACAGAGTACGTACAGTTATTGAATTATGAGATTGACATTTGTTACCAGTGGAATAAATAATAGTGACTTATAAATATAGACACCAAATAATACAAATGTTACTGTCAATAAACATGTACATGCTTGCACTTCGACAATCATTGTAAGTTGAGCACGTCTGTTTCCTAACTAACCGTGTTGAACTCACTGTTTCTGTCGATTCTCGGAATACAGAGCTTTGTCTAATGATGCACTATGAAGCAGCAATTTCAGTGCCCACAACAGCTATCGTGCCAAAAACGTCTGTGAACGCGAAGCAATGGAAAAACATCACAGTTACTGTACAAGACAGGCAAGTCGCAAGTCCTTCTACAAAAATCATTCCAGGCAAAGAGAAATAAAGCTATTGTTACTGAACTTACGGTAAGATTACAGTGCATTATTATTAATAATCTTCAGTGAAACTTCAGCGCAACATCTTCAGAGCATTTTAATTTTTTCTTGTTAACATTGTCATTGATGTGGTATTCCAAAATTTGTCGTAAAACATTCAATTTGGGAAATGTTTAAAGTAAATTCGGAGTTGGCGATTTGTCGAGGGAAATCACCGCGGTTTTTGCCAAAACCTATGAAGATGATTGGCTACAGTATGTTACAGCCAACCAAAGAGGAGAGTAATTTTTGAGTTTTGAAAGCCAGAAAGATTTGCACGCATTCGCCTCGAGGCGTGGTAATGTAGCTTTAGTATTGTGATAATTAAATTTCTATGTTCTACGTAGCTTCGTACAAATGTTATATTTTACTTTTTCTGAGAAGTTCACTGGTTCTGAGATTAGGCGTAAACTACGGCCTCTAGAAGTTTTTGAGAATTTTTGAAAAACCTAACGTGATTTTCTTTCGATGGGCAGACAGAAGAAATCACGGGACATGCTATACAATGGACGATTCTAAATTTCAGATTACTGAATGTTGCTGAATTGTGCAATACTTAGCCATTGTACCAAAACTGATAACCATTGCGTGAACTTTATAGCTGTTTATTGACATAAAAGTCAAGGACCTTCGGACAATACGTCAGAAGATCTGTACGTATTCTGGCTACTGTCGGGAGAATAAGATATGCGAGTGAACGTGATAGTACAAACTATGAGCAAGTTCACGTTTGTAGGTCAAAAACTGTGTGTTAGGGTGGACCTGACAGCAGCATGTGTCTCGTTGAAATGAGAATACGGCACATTAGGTACACGACCTCTTTTTATTTAGTAAGCCTTAGTTAGCTCTGCGATTAAGAACCCTGTTTGCAGCAGGAAAACGAAAATTCTACGCACTCTGCTGACAAGTATACTGCAGCCTGTCTTTCAAAGAGATTTTCCAAGTTTGCGTCGCTTCAGGGCAGGCCATGGTTCTCGGAGGTAAGTGCAGTCGCAGTTTACGTGAATTTATTGACCAAAATAGTTTCTCTATGCTAAAAGGTAACTTAAACTCTAACCGCTGCTAGAAATACATCCCGAATTCGTCTTTTATATCAGAGACAATTAAATTCACTGCTAAAATTTATAATATCTTTAAATATTTTTTGTTATACTGCTCTGAGCAGCTTATTCAAACAAGAAATGAAATGGTACCTTCGCACTAAGGCAGCTAATCGCGGTTGTTTCGACATACCGATTGAGACTGTGTTGTTTTCAAACTGCAGAGTGTTTGTGAGTATGAACCCCGAACAGCTGTACAGACACATCTACGTAAGAAAATGTGTTCTATTGTTTTGTGGTCAATTGTATTCCATTAAGCTGGTGGTTTGTGCAACGCTGTTACTTAAACTGAGTGTGTCATACTTCATTGTCTATGAAGTAGCCTTTCTGTAACCAAACGTGTCGGTGTCAATGCGGCAGGAGATTAAATTTACGTATGTTGCGTTTCCGATGAAATATGTTGCCTGTGGCTATCTCTTGGTCAGTCGCAATTGCTTGCACTCTAACAGCCGCGCTGGGTAGCCGAGCGGTCTTGGCCGCCTTGTCACGGTCCACGTGGATCCCCACGTCGGAGGTTCGAGTCCTCTCGGCCATGGGTGTGTGTGTGTGTGTGTGTTGTCCCTAGCGTAAATTAGTTTAAGTTGGATTAAGTAGTGCGTAAGCTTAGGGACCGATGACCTCTGCAAGTTGGTCCCATAAGACCTAACCACAAATTTCAATTTCATAACACTCTAATGGTGACTTACTGCAAACTGGACAGCAATTAATCGGAGAGATTAACATTAAAGTCAGTCACAGGGCGCAGTAAAACTCTAATCTGACATATTTCGGTTGCTATGTCCGTACAGCTATGTGACAAACATTTCATAGTTACACGGAGGGTACACGTGTCCCCAAAGTTGGAAACTAATTCCAGTATTGCTATTTCAAGTAGACTTACACACGAAAAAAAATGAGAGAAAAAATATCTCCTCACGCGGCTCGTAACTACGCCGAAGCTTTTTCGTGGAAACGTCAAAATAAAATCATGTTGTTGTTGTGGTCTTCAGTCCTGAGACTGGTTTGATGCAGCTCTCCATGCTACTCTATCCTGTGCAAGCTTCTTCATCTCCCAGTACCTACTGCTACCTACACCCTTTTGAATCTGCTTAGTGTATTGATCTCTTGGTCTCCCTCTACGATTTTTACCCTCCACGCTGCCCTCCAATGCTAAATTTGTGATCCCTTGATGCCTCAAAACATGTCCTACCAACCGATCCCTTCTTCTAGTCAAGTTGTGCCACAAACTTCTCTTCTCCCCAATCCTATTCAATACCTCCTCATTAGTTACGTGATCTACCCACCTTATCTTCAGCATTCTTCTGTAGCACCACATTTCGAAAGCTTCTATTCTCTTCTTGTCCAAACTATTTACCGTCCATGTTTCACATCCATACATGGCTACACTCCATACAAATACTTTCAGAAACGACTTCCTGACACTTAAATCAATACTCGATGTTAACAAATTTCTCTTCTTCAGAAACGATTAATCATACAGTAAAGCTGCATGTCCTCGGGAAAAATACGGCTGTAGTTTCCCCTTGCTTTCAGCCGTTCGCAGTACCAGCACAGCAAGGCCGTTTTGGTTAATGTTACAAGGCCAGATCAGTCAATCATCCAGACTGTTGCCCCTGCAACTACTGAAAAGGCTGCTGCCCCTCTTCAGGAACCACATGTTTGTCTGGCCTCTCAACAGATACCCCTCCGTTGTGGTTGCACCTACGGTACGGCCATCTGTTTCGCTGAGGCACGCAAGTCTCCCCACCAACGGCAAGGTCCATGGTTCACGGGGGGAATAAAATCATAACAAGTGTAATTTTTGTTAGTCTCCTTCATACATTGGTTAAACGTAGTAGTATAGTATAATGGTAACAAGTCTGGACTGTAGTTGACCGCTGTATGTGCGAATCGCATTGGGCCATTTTTATTTTTATTTACCTTTTTTTATGTTTTTCCTACGATGGTGCCGTAGCTCTCCCAATCGCTATACATGTACTTTTTAGGCTTTTTACATTCCTCTCGACGTCAGCTTTCCTCTGAACTGCGTTTATTGTAATAACCAACGTACTTTCGTGCTGTGTGAGACAACATCTTTCATTATTTGATAAATTCCAATGTAAGACCGATTTTACTATTTTCATTGTCTCACTTTGGGTCCTGGTGGTGCTTCGCAAGCACGTCAGAGTGACCCCACAATCAGTGTCACAGTTAAACGCGTTTGCCTGTTAGAGTAGTTAAAGCGGCTGTCACGAAGTTAGACATATCAAAGACACACCCGCTCCATGCAATGCGCTGGCGATAAGCGCTGTAAGCCGCACCCCCCCCCCCTCCCCGTCCCTCCTCACATACCTTTGTTGGCGCTTGTAAGCTGTTAACAGTGCAGGAAGTCAGTGCCAGCTGGATGTTCTGTGTTCTCGTGCGACATCGTGTGCTGAAGTTTGGTTCCAATCTTCCTTGGAATGAACCATTGACGTGTGTTTGGTAGTGAACGAAATGCAGGCCAAATGGCCTACGTTGTAGTACTACTCCTGTCGGTGTGCGGGGAGGGCGAAAATACGAGGCGTATTCGGAAAGTCAAGTCCAATCGGTCGCGAAATGGAAACCACAGTGAAAATCCGATAAAGGTTGCATAGGTGTGTTGGACAGTGTCTCTAGTACTCCCGTGGATCGTGTCACGCCTGTCGTTTCAGTTCTGAGCTCACAGTGAGCACGTAAAGATCCCAAGAAAACAGCGTCTCCCGCCAAGTATAAGTTCCCGTGAGAGATTTCGCCTGATCTGATGCAGCCCACACAACATAACTGTCACGCATTTCCTTCTTCATGACAGTTTTTGGCCGTACTCTGCTGGGGCAATGAAGACGCTCCTGCAGCTTTTTCGAGGGGAAGTGTTTGATCGCCCTCCATACAGGCTGGACTTTGCTCCATCTCATTTTCATCTCTGCTGACAGGACCGCTGGCTGTAAAGTCTACGTTTTGGCACAGACAACGAGCTGCAGATCAGTGTAGAGAATTGGCGAGAAGTGCAGGCGGCTGCCTTGTTTGATGAGGGTACTGGAAAGATGGTAGTACGCTAGGTGTGGCCAACTGTTGCAAATAAGACACTTTTGATTTTCACTGTGGTTTCCATTTCGAGACTGGCCTTACTTTCGGAATACGCGTGGTACATTCGAAAACAATCCAAAATCGTGGTTTCGTACGTACTGAAGACGATGTGGCTAACAGTGGAAAAGCCAGATATAATACAGATTTTTCGCAAGTTCATAAAATGACAAAAAAGTCTTTTGGTATTTGCCCAATCGACTGCATTTCGTATTAACTGTGCATTAGCATAGGCAGAATCTCCAGCTCTTGCTTTCATTCTCCAAGAGAGGGATGTAAATTAAAACGGAAATTAGGGAATCTGACAGTTTTGACAACAAGTTTGTGCGCAGAGCTGTGCTTCGACACTACAGCAGAGGAGAATATCCGACGGCTAGGAAAATGCAGAATGATCTAGCCTAAAAAAATAAATTTTTGTGGCCCGGAGACATCGGTTCTTCATCTTCTACGCTCGGTTGCTTCTGGATTAAAGAAGTATAATGATGGACAAAAATTCTCAATGGTTTGCAGAGCTGTCGCAACAGCAAAAACGAAGATATGTGTAGAGTGCACATATTGTGTGCTGAGGTCAACTGTCTTGTGGTATATTTCGATAGAACTTGCGTTTCATAATGCCGCACGAAAAACATATTTTGCTCAACTTCAACGCAAATATAGTCACTTAAGTGTATATAGTTATTTTTGTATAGCTTATTTCGGTGATTCGGGTGATGGGTTCAGTGACTAAGGGTCGGTGAGAGCTGCAAATGAAAAATTTTCGGGTTGTAGAGAAAATTATCAGTCGTGCTAAAGAGGGCCTTCGGGACTAAAATCGTTGCGCCGGCGCACAATAACTTAGCGCTAAAGCGCACGGAGTCCGTCGTAAATAAAATACGCTCATGCAAGGCAAAGTAATGCTGTTTCAGATGTTACCAAAATTAATTTCGTAGTTTTCTTAACATGTTTCCCGCTAGTAGTTTCTATAAGATCCATGATGATGATGATGATAAGTCTCATGCTTCATGACAGAGCGTAGGGGAACGATACCGGAGACCCGCACCGCCGTACAGGGCAAGGTGATAATGGAGGTGGTATGCCGTTGCCTTCCCCCCACCGTAATGGGGATAAATGAAGATGATGAAGACGACATAACAACACTCAGTCATCTCAGGGCAGGTGAAAATCTCTGACCCCGCCGGGAATCGAGCCCGGAACCCCGTGCTCGCGAAGCGAGAACGCTACCGGGCGACCACGGTAAATCCATCATCAATAATATTTTTCGTTAGGCAGGTGGAGCAGTTTCACACCTGTTACGGTATTTTACACTACTGGCCACTAAAATTGCTACACCAAGAAGAAATGCAGAAGATAAACGGGTATTCATTGGACAAAGATACCATATTAGAACTGACATGTGATTACATTTTCATGCAATTTGGGTGCATAGATCCTGAGAAATCAGAAACCAGAACAACCACCTCTAGCCGGAATAACGGCCTTGATATGCCTGGGGATTGAGTCAAACAGAGCTTGGATGGCGTGTACAGACAGGTACAGCTGCCCATGCAGCTTCAACACGATACCACAGTTCATCTAGTGTAGTGACTGGCGCATTGTGACGAGCCAGTTGCTCGGCCACCATTGATCAGACGTTTTCAATTGGTGAGAGATCTGGAGAATGTGCTGGCCAGGGCAGCAGTCGAAAATTTTCTGTATCCAGAACGGCCCGTACAGGACCTGCAACATGCGGTCGTGCATTATCCTGCTGAAATGTAGGGATTCGAAGGGTTCGAATGAAGGGTAGACCCACGGGTCGTAACACTGAAATGGAACGACCATTGTTCAAAGAGCCGTCAATGCGAACAAGAGGTGACCGAGACGTGTATCCAATGGCACCCTATACCACCACGCCAGGTGATACGCCAGTATGGCGATGACGAATACACGCTTCCAATGTGCGTTTACCGCGATGTCGCCAAACACGCATGCCACCATCATGATGCTGAAAACAGAACCCGGATTCATCCGAAAAAATGACGTTTTGCCATTCGTGCACCCAGGTTCCTCGTTGAGTGCACCATCGCAGGCGCTCCGGTCTGTGATGCAGCGTCAAGGGTAACCGCAGCCATGGTCTCCGAGATGATAGTCCATGCTGCTGCAAACGTCGTCAAACTGTTCGTGCAGATGGATGTTGTCTTGCAAACGTCCTCATCTGTTGACTCAGGGGTCGAGACGTGGCTGCACGATCCGTTACAGCCATGCGGATAAGATGCCTGTCATCTCGACTGCTAGTGATACGAGGCCGTTGGGATTCGGCACGGCGTTCCCTATTACCCTCCTGAACCCACCGATTCCTTATTCTACTAACAGTCATTGGATCTCGACCAACGCTAGCAGCAATGTCGCGATAGGATAAACCGCAATCGCGATAGGCTACAATCCGACCTTTATCAAAGTCGGAAACGTGATGGTACGCATTTCTCCTCCTTACACGAGGCATCACAACAACGTTTCACCAGGCAACGCCGGCCAACTGCTGTTTGTGTATGAGAAATCGGTTGGAAACTTTCCTCATGTTAGCACATTGTAGGTGTCGCCACCAGTGCCAACCTTGTGTGAATGCTCTGAAAAGCTAATCATTTGTATATCACAGCAACTTCTTCCTGTCGGATAAATTTTGCGTCTGTAGCACGTCATCGTCGTGGTGTAGCAATTTTAATGGCCAGTAGTGTATTTTTTTATGTCGGAATACTTTTATATTTTCACGATCAAATACGTATCATATGCATTTCTAAACTTTAACAATGTTGATATATTATTTTCAGTCTAATTATGTCACTGGTTCCGTTTTTTCGACAGTTGAAGTAAAAAATAACTTCTTTCCTTCAAGATTTCTTATAACATCAGCTTTTTTTTTTTTCATACCTCTTGGTAAGATTTTTCGTTTGGACAGTACTGCGTCGTATTCTAAACCAAAACTACAGACGTCTAATCTTGATTTCGGAATTTTTACTAATATTTGGAACTATCGCTAACTAGCAATGCTGTAGGACGATGGAATGATCCTGAGATGCCTATTTACATGATGGGCGCTTTTTAGCAACTTTACACAAAAGTAACCAGCAACAGTAACGCGCAACTGCCTACACTGGTACGATGACGTCACATGCAAGTGAAGCACGGTGCGACAAACACGCACAAAATGGTTCAAATGGCTCTGAGCACTATGAGACTTAACATCTGAGGTCATCAGTCCCCTAGAACTTAGAACTACTTAAACCTAACTAACCTAAGGACAGCACACACATCCATTCCCGTGTCAGGATTCGAACCTGCGACCGTAGCGGTCGCACGGTTCCAGATCGTAGCGCCTAGAACCGCTCGGTCACTCCGGCCGGCAAACACTCACAGATGTGATATATCCGTTGTGGGCTCTACCGCTATTTACGCATTGTTAGTCTCGTAGTTGTCAGCGGTCCAAATCTAACGGCATTTTGTCGCAGAAAAGAGTTCGACCGACGAGCGAGTAGTTTTCACGTCAAAAAGAACGTTACGTCCGGAGAGTGCTTCGGATCGCGATCGGGTTTCACATCGGGCGGCAGCACTCGCCACAGAATGCGCGTCGCCTGTATTCTCGGCCCTTGCTCCTACCGCACTGACCTTTGCCAGCATCTAATCTCCCGACATTGGCACATGTGATACTCGATATCGGCGACGACCAGCGCGGCTCTGCGTCAGAGAAGGGGGCCTTCAAAGCGGACACCGGAGCTGCCTAGCCTTGGGACCTTCTGGTGGCGCCACCCAGCGCAAAAGACGCACACGTTGCCGGCGTACAAGTCCACGAGGTCGACAGTCTGGGGGGCGGGTGGTCATGCAGGACCAACATTCTGAAAGCGCTCCCCTGTAGACTGTGCTCTGCGTAACTACTACTGATGCAACGCTTCACTTTAATATTCAGTGCGATGTACTCATTTGCAGTATAAGACAAGACAAAGACTGCACGTCAATAAATTTCATCGTTGCTAAGTTCATACGGATTCAGATCCCGAAACTATTTCACAGTGGAAGATCGATATACGGTTCCTCCTTTCAGTCTTCACACGAACGTCGAAAAATGACATAGTGACATCGAACAGATGTACGTAATACTAGAGCTTTACACAGTTCGCGCCCATCTGTTTTTTCACTCATGCATTATGAGGCAGAGAGCAAAAATCTCCTGGCTAAAAGCCAACATGGCTCCCACAATCAGAGATCTTGCCGAACACAGCCCGATTTGTTAGTCCATTAAATACAGTACTCCATAGACATTACCGTGCAAGCTTATGTCGTGTTCCGTGACTTCCCATCTCGTGGTCGTGCGGTAGCGTTCTCGCTTCCCACGCCCGGGTTCCCGGGTTCGATTCCCGGCGGGCTCAGGGGTTTTCTCTGCCTCGTGATGGCTGGGTGTTGTGTGTGATGTCCTTAGGTTAGTTGGGTTTAAGTAGTTCTAAGTTATAGGGGACTGATAACCATAGATGTTAAGTCTCATAGTGCTCAGAGCCATTTGAACCATTTTGAACCGTGACTTCCGGGAGACATTCGATACAGTTTCGCACAGTCGTATTGTGAACTAGATCCGAGCACACCGAGTATCGGATAAGATTTGTGACTGGATGCGAGTTTATAAGATACAAAAAAACGCGTTATTCTTAACTGTATGAAACAGGTTGGTGTAGTGGTAATTTCTGGAGTACCTCAACCGAGTGCTATTGCGTCATAAACGTTTACAACGATCTAAGGTCGGAACTTCTATGAGTAGCTTTCAGACGAACGCCAGAAGACAGTAACGAAATGATAATGACCTGTGGAGGATTAATTAATTAATGGGCTTTGGCTCTATGTCTATCTTTACCACGATAATGAGTGCATTATGCTGTTTATAGCATCTTATTCACAATTTCTTATTCATTATTTGGCCTACTCCGCATTACCCCCATTTCATTTTGTATTTATAACTCTGAAGCCACCTGACGAGAAGTCGTGTTCATCCTGACACCGTACGTCACTAATTCCCACTGTATGTAATCTTATCCTATCCATTCCTCTTTTTAAATTCTCTAACCTCTCTGCTCGATTACGGAATCCAACATTCCACGCTCCGACCAGTAGAATCCCAATCTTGTTTATCCTGATGATGACATCCTCCTGAGGAGTCCCTGTCCATAGGTTCGAAAGGGGGACTACTTCACTTTCGGAAAATTTTTCCCAAGCGAATGCCATCGTGATATAACTATACAGAAGTGTTCTCGGGAAAAATAACGACTGCCGTTTCCCCTGTTTGCAGTTCCAGCACAGCAAAGGGTTGCTAGCTAACGATACAAGATCACATCAGTCACTCATCCAAACTGTTGTCGCTACGAGAGGCTGCTGGGCCTCTTCACGAACCGCATGCCTATATGCCTTCTTCATAGATACCCCTCCATAACTGTTGCACCTACGGAGGGACTATATGTATCTTTGTGACTCTCCAGCCACAACACCTCGCCAATGTCTGTGGTATGAAAAGTTAAGGAAAAGTAATTAATTCACCGAAGAAGTAGCTATCAAAACGCTTATTGGACCTATTTCTGAGCACCGTTGCTTAAACCTGAGACCCTACCAAGTAGGATTAATAAAAGAAAGAGAGAAGCGCCAATGCAGAGAAACACGTTTCGTCATGAAATATTTTAGTACGCGTGAGAGCATTATGGAGATGCTCAAAAATTCCAGAGGCAGTCGCTACAAGACAGTTGCTGTCTATCACGGGAAATATTACTGTTGTAACTTCAAATGCATCCTTTCGAAGAAGGATTCAGCAACATATTAATTTCCTACATAGCTGTTTTGCGAAATGATAACGACGAGCTAATTCGAGAAGTTATAGCTTATTCAGAGGTTTACGAACAATCTTTCTTCCCACGCGCAATTCACGAGTGGATCAGAAAAGGGAGGAAAAGGATATGAGAAGCAGACAGACCGTGTAGTGGCTTGCGGAGAAAATATGCAGAACCACACCACAGAAATGAGTTTCGGCGTAGTACTCGATTTTATCTACATCTAGCCATATACACACATTGATCAGCCACACTATTATGACCACCGACCTACTTTCGATATAAACCTGTCCTGGCGACAGCAGCGTCACCTGGCGCGGAATGGCTGCTAGCCAGACACTAGCACGGTGCATGTACTACCAGTGACCCTGCTATCCGTGTGTAGAGTGGGGAAGTCGCGTGACCAATGTGAGTTTGACCGAGGGCAGACTGTGATGGCCCGGAGTCTCGCCACGAAGGTTTCTGGAAACTGCACGACTAGTCGGGTGGTCGAGGAGTGCTGTGGTGACTACGTGAAACACATGGTGAAACAACGACCACATGTCCTGGAGTTGGAGGAGGGGGGAGAGGCACCCGTCATTACAGATGTCGGACGTCGTAGGCTGGGTAGACTGATAAAACAGAAGAGGCAGCGAACTGTGGCGGAACTAACATCAGATTTTAATGCTGGGCAGAGTACAAGTGTGTCTGAACATAGAGTGCTACAAACACTCCTAACGATGGGCCTCCGCAGCCGACATCGGCAACTACGACTGAAGTTGGCATGTGACCATCGGCCCTGGACGTTGGCGCAATGGAAGAGCGTTGCACGGTCTGACTAGTCGCTATATCTTTTTCATCATACCAATGGGAGGGCGCGAATCCGTCGTCTTCCAGTAGAACAACTCCTTGACACATGTACTGCAGGACGAATAGAAGTGGCTCCATTATGATTTGGGCATACATGCGTCCAGTGGAGCTCGTGTACGACACCATGACGGCCAAGGAATATCGTACACTGGTTGGAGACCAATCATGACGATCGTGTTTCCCGACGGAAGTGGCATATTTCAACAAGATAATGCGGCACGTCGAAAGCTCATAGTGTGATGTAGTGGTTCGTGGAACACAGTGAAGAGTTCTGATTGATGTGCTGGCCCTCCAAGTAGCCAGATCTGAACCTGATTCAACACATCTGGGATGTGATTCAACGTGGCGTTAACATCTCAACGCCCCCCTCCCCGGAATATATTTGAATCAGGTGCCTTCCGGGTGCAGATGTGGAGCCAACTTCCTCCAGTGACCTACCAAGGCCTCATTGCTTCTATGACACGACGCGTCGCTGCTGTTTTCCGTGCCAAGGGTGGGCATGTCGGCTGATAGGTGGGGTGTAAAAATGTTCGGGCTGATTAGTGTAGCAAGCCAGTTTACGCTTGCGTGCTGTAAATTTACGTGTGGGCAACACAAATTTTCCACTTTCACTGTTGCATTCGTGAACAGTGCGTGACATGGACCGTAAACTTCCGATTGAGCTCTGATTTTCCTAATTTTCTCATCGCTGCCTTTTGGGAGAAATATATACAATGAAGATATGTGTTGCCCAACTCCTCTTGGTATGTATACTCTCAAAATTGCAATGGTAAACCTTGACGTGGTGAAGGACGCAACTCTTGCAGCGTCTGTCGCTGAAGTTCGTTCATCATCTTCGTCATGCTGCCGTTCCTACTGAGTGCACCTTCGTTGTAGACACGCTACCTCCTCTTGATAACGGTCCAAGACTGTTGAGCAATACTCAACATTTAGTTGAACAAATGTTGAGTAAGCCACTTCGTCCTTGGATGAACTACATTTCCTACAGATTCTGCCAGCCAACTGAGCTTCGCATCTTCAATTCCTGCCGTTAGTTGTCTGTGCTGACTGTACGTCAAATCTCTCCCGAAGATTAGTCCTAGGTGTTTTACGGTAGGTACTATATCCAGTGGCTTGTCGCCGATACGTTAACAAAGCAATTTTGGATCTGTCCATCTGTTCATGTGCAACACGTTACATTCATGTAAGCTGGCGTGCTGAAAGAGTAAGTACTTCGAAATTTTTGTGCCAAAGTTCATGAAGCTTTTTAAATAAAATAAACTTTATTTTACTTTCATCTTTATTCTTAATGTCCAGTTATTTTATTCTCAACATAGTCATCCTGACGACGAATACATTTCTTCCAACGGGACACCACTTTGTTGATGCCGTCACTGTAGAATGACTGACCCCGTTGGCGGAGCCACAACCTCACCTCTGCTTGCACCGCTTCATCACTACCAAAGTGAAGTCCTCCAAGGTGATGCTTAAGGTTTGGAAAGAGATGAAATTCGGCTGGAGCCAATTCGGGACTGTATGGAGGATGATCAATGAGAGCTAACGTGAGGCGTCGGATTGTTTTAGACGTCGCCGCGCTCGTGCTTGGTATAGCATTGTCATGCTGAAATAGAGAAAGCTCAGTGTGTGGGCAAGCTCTTCGAATTCGTGCATTCAGTTTTCTGAGGAACTCACAGTATTCTGCAGAGTTGATGGTAGTGTCTTTAGGCATCAATTTCACATGCGCCACACGTTCAATATCCCAGAACAATTTGAGCATCACTTTACTTTCTAATAGAATGATCTCGAAATTTTTTGGGGGCGGTGGTCCTTTGTGCTGGAGCTCTACTGACGCTATCTTGTTTTCGCAGTCAAAATGGTGAATCCAGTCTTCATCACCTGACACAATTTTGTTAAGTAACCCATCACCCTCACGCTCAAAATGCAAGAGAAGCTGTTGATAGATGTCCAGTCTCTGTTTCATTCCAGTTCTGAGCATTCGTGGTACCCACCATACACTCAGTTTTCGCTACCGCAAAACTGCAGTGATTACCATTACACGGCCGGCCTCGGTGGCCGTGCGGTTCTAGGTGCTTCAGTCCGAAACCGCGCGACTGCTACGGTCGTAGGTTCGAATCCTGCGTCGGGCATGTATGTGTGTGATGTCCTTAGGTTAGTTAGGTTTAAGTATTCTAAGTTCTAGTGGACTGATTACCTCAGATGCTAAGTCCCATAGTGCTCAGAGCCATTTGAACCATTACACGCCCTCGTGATATGCCACACTTACCTGGGAGCTGTGTCTGTCTTGTCCGACGATTTTCTCTGATGAGTTTATCAATACGATCCAGATGAGCCTCGATAAAGCGTAGGTGGTAATCAACTCTGAGCTCTCTCACACACGTAAAGTTAGCACCAACATTTTCTTTACTACGAGCATGAACAAACCAACGCCGCACTTTACCGAGGTCAATACAATCATCAGCGTACACAGCTTTCATTCTTCCGTGGATTTCAATTGGAGGCACGTTTTCCGCGTTTAGAAACTCGATTACAGCGCGCTGTCTCTCACGCACCGATACCGTTACAAGGTGCACAACTTTGCTTCCCCCGTTTGCCGAAAGGTCGCGACAATGGCAAGTAGCGGTCGAAAGAAACATATCGCAGACGTCAGGCAATTAGCTTGGACCTCGGTCAACATAATCTCATTCAAACATTAGTCGATCTGTGTCTGCATCATAAAGTTGTTCTTGATTGAAAATCTCGGTTTACGAGCCTAATTCTCGTCATTTGCGGGAGGTGTTACTGTTTTGTTTCAATACGAAGAAAACAGCGGATGAGTCTTATCTAATGCTCTCAAGTACTTATGGTATGGACGCTATTAGTGAAAGAACGTGTCGTGAGTGGTTTCAACGCTTCAAGAACGGTGATTTTAACGTCGTAGTCCGGCATAGTGATGGAAGAGAGAATGTTTTAGGAGATGCAGAATTGGAGACATTGCTGAATGAAGACTCGCGTCAAACTGAAGAAGAATTGGCACGATTAATGGGAGTGACACAGCAAGCCATTTCAGAACGTCTCAAGGCTATGGGCATGATTCAGAAAGAAGGAACTTGGGTTCCGTGTGAGCTGAAACCAAGAGGCGCTGAACGGCGTTTGTGTGTTTGTAAACTGTTGCTTCAGAGGCAAAAACGGAAGGGATTTCTGCATCACGTTGTGACCGGGGACGAATCACGGGTTCATTACGATAACCCTAAACGCAAAAAATCATGGCGATATCCCCGGAATGCTTCCACGTCGACGGCCAAACAGAATATTCACGGCTCCAAGATCATGCTCAGCATCTGATGGGACCAGCTCGGCGTGGTGTACTATGAGGTGTTAAAACCAAATGAAACAATCACAGGTGCTCGTTATCACAGACAGTTAATGCGTTTGAGCAGAGCATTAAAAGACAAACGGCCGCAATACAGCGAGAGGCACGATAATGTGATTTTTCAGCACGACAACGCTCGACCCCACATTGCAAAAAATGTCACAACGTACTTGGAAACGTTAAAATGAGAAGTCCTACCCCACCCGCCGTATTCTCCAGACATTGCTCCCTCTGACTATCACCTGTTTAGATCAATGGCGCATGGCCTGGCCGATCAACACTTCCGACCTCATGAAGAAGTCACAAATCGGATCGATTCGTGGATCGCTTCGAAAGATGAACAATTTTTTCGACGCGGGATTCGTACACTGCCCGAAAGGTGGGAGAAAGTAGTAGCCAGCGATGGAAAATACTTTGAATGATACATATGTAACCAGTTTGTTTCATTAAACCCTCAAATGTTGGGGAAAGAAAAGGCGGAAGCAAAGTTGTACACCTTGTACATTTTTGACGTTGCCATTTTACACGCTACAATTCGGAGCTCTCTAGCGGCAGAGGGTTGCAACTTGCGTCAGCCAAGTGGGCAAGCTGTTAGAGTAATATACGTGACAAGTAACAGCTCAACCGACATTGAGAACAGAATAGAAAGTTGCAAAAATTACTCTTCAACACGCCCTCGTACATTCAGAGCCAACTACTGGTCTCTGTAACAATACTCGATCCGCCGAAGATCTTCCAACATTTCCCTACAATCATCTGTCGACGCAGCTACCCAACAGCCACAGCCTCAAGGAGCTACCGGAGATTTCCACTAGATCATTAATATACACTGAGGTGACAAAAGTCATGCGATATCTCTTAATATAGAGTCGGATCTCCCTTTGCCCAGCAGCTCGATGTGACATGGGCTCAGACAATCGCTGGAACTCTCTTGCCGTGCTGCCTCCACAGCCGTCCATAATTGCGGAAGTGTTGCCAGCGCTGGATTTTGTGCACGAACTAACCTCTAAATTATGTCCCATATATGCGATGGGATTCTGGCGATCAGCGAGGTCAAATCATTTCTTCGAATTGTCCAGAATGTTCTTCGAACCCACTGCGAACAACTGTGGCTCGGTGATATGGCGCATTGTCATCCATAAAAATTCCACCGTTGTCTACGGAATATCAAGTCCACGAAGGGCAGCAACTGATCTCCAGGTAGCGAAAAATAAGCATTTCCAATGAATGGTCGGTTCAGCTGGACCAGACGATGCTGTCCATTCAATGTAAACACGGCCCACACCATAGTGGAGCCGCTACCAGCTTGCACAGTGTCTTGTTCACAGTGGGGATACTGACTTCCCTAACGATCTCCGAAATGTAATGTCCCATGCGTCTAGCTACAACTACCATTCCGCGTTCAAAGTGTTTTAATTCCCGTCGTTCGTGCCATAACCACGTCGGCAACCTCTGCCAATGACTGCCATTTTAAAACGTGTGTACGCGATATGTGTACATCGCTATCCCATGATCTGCGTTACCTCGTGGAAAAGAAACGTGAACTCTGCGTGTAACACGTGCAGTATTTTTGTTGATCCCTGAAGTCCTCTGAGCCGCTGAGAAAGTTTCCTCACATGATGTGGGGAATATTTTGTAAGGCAGGGCGCTGCGGAAGGGTAGGCGAATCGAGTTTATTGCGGACTGCGAGCATCGATCGGTGACTGGAAATCCGGTACATCTGGGAAAGCTGTTTAGGCACCAACACAGAGCGTAGCTCCCTCTGCATTCCGCAACCTCGAAGAGTGCAGAGAACATTTCCTTTGCCGCACTGGCTGGAAGAGATGAAATTTCGCATCTGATTGCGTGCTTCGTGTCGTTAATATATTCCACTAGCTGGCCAGGGATATGTAGCGATTCCCTTGCCTTCTTCTCATATCATTTACATAGATTACCATACATTAGAAACATGTTGCTTTGAGTCGCATCATGATTCTCGTGTCTGATCGGCCAGATATCGATAATTTTTTGTTCGTGAGATAAATGTGCTCCGGACATCGATACCGCGGTTTTTGGCGAAATCTCTGTAACATTCTGCGTGGTGTCTGTTTGTTCTAACTCGTGTCTCCCTACCACTTTCGCGCAACGACTCTCTGAGCGCGTTTTTTAGGGAATTGTCTAGTTTGAACCTGGGACCTGTTGCTGGTAAGGAGACGCCAGACTACACATGACATGTAGAGTTCAGAAGAGTTCAGTGAGACTAGCGATGATATAATCAAATACTTAATTATTTCAGCGTCATCTCCACTGCACTTCCTGTAAAAGAATCTTAATACTAACTAAATTTAGTGGAAGGGGTTCAAGGGTTTCCTATTTTTAGTTAGCTGGTAAAATAACGTCGAAAAAGCAGTTAAGTTTACCATTGGAATTTTTATTCTACTCACAAAACATTGTTTATAAATTGAACTATTGATAAAAGGAAATATTTTAATACAGGATGGTAAAAGCCAACTGCGTTCAACAAAAATGTGAACGAATATTCCCTGTTTGGGTTTCCAAGTTCTATAATGGATCGAAGAATGACCTATGCCATATCACATCTATAATCTAGGTTTAAATTAAGTTTCATAAAAGAGAAAACTATCAAAAATGGTCTACAGTGACCCTCAATTATCTTTAATTACTTATTTAACTTGTCGTAAATTACAGTGGCTGACGTGGCATCTCAATAATTATACAACAGAAAAATCATCGCGTTTCAGATTTTAACATCAAGTAGCAAATGTGAATACCACGAAGTTTAATTGACGAACGACACTAGTATTACGTAAAATGAGGATGTAACAGATGAGACTTCTGCAGTTCTGAGTGAAGCATTATGTGCTCTTATGCGCCAACGTGTGTGTTCATTGCCTTGTCGGTGGTTAGGCAGGATCAGGGATGGCTGGCGGCGCAGCTCCACACACCTCGCCATCTCGATAGCAACTCTCTCGAACTTATCCTTACTACTGTTTACCGAAGTTGATTTAAGAAAAAGGTATCTCACTGTGTTTTCAAGTGACCAATCAGCGTCTCATTGTTAACCTAAAGCTCCGTCTACAAAAATTCTGTCCATCCAATGAGAAACGTTATACTTTTCGTGGTGGGGCAATGTTTTTAATGTTTGCTACATAACAGAGACGCATATAGTCTCATGCTAAAACTTGCAGCTGGTGTGGCCCTTCTAGTGTTATTCTAAGATCTATACTGTTCTTCTGGAGAGCTCTATCTTTTAACATGGGCTGGGGGATGGACCTCTTTGCTGTCGGCCGGCAATGTGGGTGTCCCATTGTCCTCCTCTTATCGTAGGGCCTTCTAGCCTACACGGTTCTGCTCCACGCTTCTGTTCTCGTTTCTCCCCTCGGAACTGCATCTGTTTCACGATGGGAAGGTATGACATGCATTTAGACGTTCTTGTGTTAGTCTGTGGTATTCCATTTGCTCACTCGTTGGTCGTATTATTTTGGTTAATTTAACGTCAGGATTTATTCGGAGCTATGTGGCATATTGCCGGATTTACTATTATATCAGGGTTTTCGTGGAAGGTGTTGGATTTGCCTGACACCTTACATCTCTAGACGTAGCGAAAACATAACTCACTACAAATTACACAACGGGTTTCTTCCGAGCTTTCAAAGCCGAAGGAAAATTGGAAAGGGACAAATTGGATAGTAAATTGACAAATGAGAGATATACTATTGCAAGAAAGGATTTATTTGTATGAAGATGGTCAGGATAATTAAGAAAATTTGGTTACTGATTTGAGGGAAATTTTTGGGTGAAATTTCGTAGCCAAACGAAGACTGGAAATTAAGAGGTTGGGTAGCAAATTGACCAACGTGATGTCTAGCCTGCAAAAAGTTAGGTGCAGGCAGTTAAGTAATCATGGTAAGTAAGAACGATTTAATTAGTAGTGTGAGGAAAAATCCAGCTAGTTATGCGAATGAAGTGTCGAAAAGTTCATCTCTTCAAGACGTGCCTATTTCACGGAAAGAAACTGCTATGAGGTGATATCTGGTATTTAAAATGGCTTCCTTAGATCCATATACTAAATTTGGAACATTTCGACAACAGCAGGCACTAGGAAGGCAAATTAGCCGTCAAAAAGTTTTACCTTTTCATTTAAGAGATGATATGCGCAAGAAAGTTAGAATCGTGTAGAATATAATTGTCAAAATTTTTTCGTACGATCATGTACTTAATTCAGGACTCTCCAGAACAGAAGACGTCAGGAAAGCAAATAAGATGTCAATAAGATCAAGATATCTAAAAAAAGTCTTGAAAGTGAAAAAAGAAATCAGAAACAATTTCGGTCGTATTTCCTGTGAAATGGTTTGTCTGGAAGTAAGAAATAAAATAGATTAGAGAAACATTTTATGTGCTTTTGAATTATGCTGGAAGCTAATGGGGGCATCAAATTTTTCTCTAATCTACCTTATTCCTTACTTTACAAAACATTAGACCGAATTTTTATTTCAGAATTTTCTTAATTTTTTTCAAATTTTCTGTGGCTGGAAGATGGGACAGTAGAGTGTACTGATGGCAGGTAAGAGAACCTGGGCTAAAGCACAGCAGTACTTTGAGATGAAGAGGAGAACACCAGGGTGTGTGCATTCGTTGCCACCAGCTACCACGCCTGCTTGTTCAGTACCTCAGCAGATGTCGCCGCTCCCATGCAATAAAACTCACACTCATCAGTGTGGGGTCCGTACCAGGTCGGGTTGACAGAGGAGATAGAGAAGATCCAATGAAGAGCGGCGCGTTTCGTCACAGGGTTATTTGGTCAGCGTGATAGCGTTACGGACATGTTTAGCAAACTCAAGTGGCAGACTCTGCAAGAGAGGCGCTCTGCATCGCGGTGTAGCTTGCTGTCCGGGTTTCGAGAGGGTGCGTTTCTGGATGAGGTGTCGAATATATTGCTTCCCACTACTTATACCTCCCGAGGAGATCACGAATGTAAAATTAGAGAGATTCGAGCGCGCACGGAGGCTTTCCGACAGTCGTTAATCCCGCGAACCATACGCGAGTGGAACAGGAAAGGGAGGTAATGACAGTGGCACGTAAAATGCCCTCCGCCACACACCGTTGGGTGGCTTGCGGAGTATAAATGTAGATTTTGATGTAGACGCTTGTTGTTGCACATTGACAGATTGCCACAGGACAACAACCGGTCGTTGTCTGTGTTCTAAGTCATTTCCTCGTGACACACAAACGCACACATTTCCACAAAGTCAGACGGGAGCAGCTGCATTTAAACCTACCTCAGAACAGATAGGAAGTAATGTGACGTCCAGCCGGTGCTGATAACGCCGCACCGATGACACACCTACCAGTCTAGCGCGCACCAAGAGATGCCACTGTCTGCTGACTCAGCATCGGAGCAGCTGGGCGCTCCATAACCTTGAAACCTTAATGGACTATGGTAACGGGTGGGGCATCGAGCCATCCGCGGCTCTATCAAGGTATCAATGATGGACCTGCATGACCTGCACTGCAAGGCTGAGGTACAGTCTGCTGTAATCGCTGAAACATCCACTCTTTGTCAGATCAACCACACTACAGGCCAGCAGTAACTCAAAAGTTTTGTCTCAAGTACAGATAGTGTTGAGGATCAGTGGACAAAGTTCAAAACCATCGTACAATATGCGTTAGATGAGTATGTGCCAATCAAGATAGTAAGAGATGGAAAAGAGCCACCGTGGTACAACAACCGAGTTAGAAAACTGCTGCGGAAGCAAAGGTAACTTCACAGCAAATCTAACATAGCCAAAGCCTTGCACACAAACAAAAATTACGCGAAGCGAAATGTAGTGTGAGGAGGGCTATGCGAGAGGCGTTCAATGAATTCGAAAGTAAAGTTCTATGTACTGACTTGGCAGAAAATCCTAAGAAATTTTGGTCTTATGTCAAAACGGTAGGTGGATCAAAACTAAATGTCCAGACATTCTGTGACCAAAATGGTACTGAAACAAGACCAAAGGCCGAAATACTAAATGTCTTTTTCCAAAGCTGTTTCACAGAGGAAGACTGCACTGTAGTTCCTTCTCTAGATTGTCGCACAGATGACAAAATGGTAGATATCGAAATAGACGACAAAGGGATAGAGAAACAATTCAAATCGCTCAAAAGAGGAAAGGCCGCTGGACCTGATGGGATACCAGTTCGATTTGACACAGAGTACGTGAAGGAAATTGCCCACCTTCTTGCAGCGGTGTACCGTAGGTCTCTACAAGAGCGTAGCGTTCCAAAGGATTGGAAAAGGGCACAGGTCATCCCCGTTTTCAAGAAGGGCGTCGAACAGATGTGCAGAACTATAGACCTATATCTCTAACGTCGATCTGTTTCAGAATTTTGGAACACGTATTATGTTCAAGTATTATGACTTTTCTGGAAACTAGAAATCTACTCTGTAGGAATCAGCATGGGTTTCGAAAAGACGATCGTGTGAAACCCACCTCGCGGTATTTGTCCACGAGACTCAATGGGCCATAGAGAACGGGGTCACAGGTAGATGCCGTGTTTCTTGACTTCCGGAAGGCGTTCGATACAGTTCCCCACATTCGTTTAATGAACAAAGTAAGAGCATATGGACTATCAGACCAATTGTGTGATTGGATTGAGGAGTTCCTAGATAACAGAACGCAGCATGTCCCGAAGTAAGAGTGATTTCAGGTGTGCCGCAGGGGAGTGTCGTAGGACCGTTGCTATTCACAATATACATAAATGACCTTGTGGATAACATCGGAAGTGCACTGAGGCTTTTTGCGGAAGATGCTGTGGTATATCGAGAGGTTGTAACAATGGAAAATTGCACTGAAATGCAGGAGGATCTGCAGCGAATTGAGGCATGGTGCGGGGAATGGCAATTGAATCTCAATGTAGACAAGTGTAATGTGCTGCGAATACATAGAAAGAAAGATGCCTTATCATTTAGCTACAACATAGCAGGTCAGCAACTGGACGCAGTTAACTCCACAAATTATCTGGGAGTATGCATTAGGAGTGATTTAAAATGGAATGATCATATAAAGTTGATCGTCGGTAAAGCAGATGCCAGACTGAGATTCATTGGAAGAATCCTAATGAAATGCAATCCGAAAACAAAGGATGTAGGTTACAGTACGCTTGTTCGCCCACTGGTTGAATACTGCTCAGCAGTGTGGGATCCGTACCAGATAGGGTTGATAGAAGAGATAGAGAAGATCCAACGGACAGCAGCGCGCTTCGTTACAGGATCATTCAGTAATCGCGAAAGCGTTACGGAGATGATAGATAAACTCCAGTGGAAGACTCTGCAGGAGAGACGCTCAGTAGCTCGGTACGGGCCTTTGTTGAAGTTTCGAGAACACACCTTCACCGAGGAGTCAAACAGTATATTGCTCCCTCCTACGTATATCTCGCGAAGAGACCATGAGGACAAAATCAGAGAGATTAGAGCCCACACAGAGGCATACCGACAATCCTTCTTTCCACGAACAATACGAGACTGGAACAGAAGGGAGAACCGATAGAGGTACTCAAGGTACCCTCCGCCACACACCGTCAGGTGGCTTGCGGAGTATGGATGTAGATGTAGATGTAGAGTTCTTCAGTACAGCAGTGGCCACAGTGCTAGTGCACGCTCAGCACTTCCACAAGCCTGGACGGATGGAAGCCGAAACACTGAGAGACGTATATGTCTGCTGCCTTAGCTTTAGGGTGCTTGCACACTCAGTGATCTTCACATACATCTGGCAGAGGAGGGGTGAGGGTAGTGGAGTCAACCACCCCTGGACGTGTTGAGGTATCAACGGAGGACGTCCATGCCGTGAATGCCTTGCTAGGGGAAGGCACTGTCTGATATGTTCACAACGACATACGTTCTTCGTCAGATTGATCATTCTATCGATCCGTGGTAACACATGACTTCTCTGACTCAGTAGCTGCCACAACAGTAGTGTACACCTCCGTCCGCCGCCTCAGCATCCTGGTACTTGGGCCCTCTGTGGCCTTCATGGACCTTGCAAGAGGGCGGGGGAGCGAAGAGCTTGATGGTGAGGTGTAATCGAACATTCCTGGCTCTATCAAGGTATCAGTGGCGAGGGCTTCCACGCCCTGCACGGCTACGACAGTACGCAATCTGCCGTATTCACAACGACAGGCTTCCCTCGCCGGACTGTCAACGCCACAGGCCGCCGGTAACACGAAACTTGTCCGACTCAGAGCAGCCACAGCGGTAGTGCACGCCCGATGGTTCTACGAGAGTGGCCAGGATGGAGGCAGACGCGACGAGGGACGTCACGATCGTGTATGCGCCCAGGTCATCATCGACGCTACCAACTTCAAAGGCCAATGATAACTAAAAAAGGCAAAGAAGGACAATAAAGATTTCTTGTACCTACAAACAGTCATCGCCTCCTGCACCTCCGTCCATCTTCAGCGGAGAAGCATTGCGCACACCCAGCCATTCCTGGAAGCCCGTCACGAGAGTGTTTCCTCCTGAAACCTCATTATTGTAGCGAGGAACACAGGGGCCGCTCAACGACCAGGCGGGCCTCGGAGATGCGACTGCCATAAAATGGGTCCACTACACATACAAGTGCGCTCTTCATCGATGGCGGGGGCGAATGAACTAATTATGTACACTACTGGCAATTAAAATAGCTACACCAAGAAGAAATGCAGATGATAAACTGGTATTCATTGGACACATATATTATGCTAGATCTGACATGTGGTTATATTTTCACGCAATTTGGGTGCGTAGATCCTGAGAAATCAGTACCCAGAACAACTACCTCTGGCAGTAATAACGGCCTTGATACACCTGGGCATTGAGTCAAACAGAGCTTGGATGGCGTGTACAGATACAGCTGCTCATGCAGCTTCAACACGAAACCACAGTGCATCGTGGGTAGTGACTAGCGTGTTGTGACGAGCCAGTTGCTCGGCCACCATTGACCAGACGTTTTCAATTGGTGAGACATCTGGAGAATGTGCTGGCCAGGGCAGCAGTTGAACATTTTCTGTATTCAGAAAGGCCCGTACAGGACCTGCAGCAAGCGGTCGTGCATTATCCTGCTGAAATGTTGGGTTTGGCAGGGATCGAATGAAGGGTAGAGCCACGGGTCGTTACACGTCTGAAATGTAACGTCCACTGTTCAAAGTGCCGTCAGTGCGAACAAGAGGTGACCGAGACGTGTAACCAATGGCACTCCATACCATCACGATGACCAATACACAGTTCCCATGTGCGTTCAACGCGATGTCGCCAAACACGGATGCGACCATCATGATGCTGTAAACAGAACCTGGATTCATCCGAAAAAAATTACGTTTTGCCATTCGTGCACCCAGGTTCCTCGTTGAGTGCACCATCGCAGGCGCTCGTGTCTGTGATGCAGCGTCAAGGGTAACCGCAGCCATGATCTCCGAGCTGATGGTCCATGTTGCTGCAAACGTCGTCGAACTGTTCGTGCAGATGGTTATTGTCTTGCAAACGTCGCCATCTGTTGACTCAGGGATCGAGACGTGGCTGCACGATCCGTTACAGCCATGCGGATAAGATGCCTGTCATCTCGGCTGCTAGTGATACGAGGCCGTTGGGATCCAGCACGGCGTTCCGTATTACCCTCCTGAACCCATCGATTCCATATTCTGCTAACAGTCATTGGATCTCGACCAACGCGAGCAGCAGTGTCGCGATACGATAAACCGCAATCGGGATATGCTACAATCCGACTTTTATCAAAGTCGGAAACGTGATGGTACGCATTTCTCCTCCTTACACGAGGCATCACAAGAACGTTTCACCAGGCAACGCTGGTCAACTGCTGTTTCTGTATGAGAAATCGGTTGGAAACTTTCCTCATGTCAGCACTTTGTAGGTGTCGCCACCAGCGCCAACCTTGTGTGAATGCTCTGAAAAGCTAATCATTTGTATATCACAGCATCTTCTTCCTGTCGGTTAAATTTCGCGTCTGTAGCATGTCATCTTCGTGGTGTAGCAATTTTAATGGCCAGTAGTGTAGCTTGTGACCTTCTCCCAGTAGAGCAAATAAGAAAAGCCCTGAAAGTTTTTACAATTTGTGTGTGTTGTAATAGTGGGTTATGGAAAATTTCGTTGAGGGATTTGGGGGGGGGGGGGGGGGATGGCTCTGAGCACTATGCGACTTAACATCTTAGGTCATCAGTCCCCTAGAACTTAGAACTAGTTAAACCTAACCAACCTAAGGACATCACACACATCCATGCCCGAGGCAGGATTCGAACCTGCGACCGTAACAGTCGCGCGGTTCCGGACTGCGCGCCTAGAACCGCGAGACCACCGCGGCCGGCCGGGGGGGGAGTAACCTTTAGGAAGCAGTGGGCTTGCAGCACAAGTACCCCAGCCTATAAGGAGGGAAGTCGTTTTAGTGGGTTTCCTTGAAGCGGGAAACATGGAGTGCACACTGCACGAAGAGCATGAAGTGATACGAGTGTGTTGAGCCTGCAGCTTTTACTCATCCCTAAGGGGTTCATTGGAAAATTGACGTCAATGTCAATGTGAAAAAGTAATTACCACATATGTGACTTTGGTTCTGATAATAACTTTCGAGGTCTTCAGATAACATGTACGAAAACTGGTAAATATTGTAGATTACTTGTTTCAAAACGGAAAATACAACTCTTCTAATTTATTCATTCTAGCATTGATATAATTTCAAAAATAAACTGAACTTAACCCCAAGAGTTCGTGTCTCATTTAATTTACATTTAAATTAAAATAGCTTTTGCATTTTCCTTTTCGCATGTGTCCATGTATCTTAGATGCATTAAAAATATGAGAACCCTGTTAGAAAGAAATAAATGCCGCGCATTTTCATTATTAACGACAACCCAGCAATCCTATACAGTTATCTGTTAGAATAGGCAAAATATATTCCTGATTAAGAAATTTAAGAAACGTAAGTAAATTTTATCGAGAACTGCGCGTATGCTAAATCACGACAGTTAGCGTGAGGAAGAAGAGCTGCTCCACACAAAATTACGCAAAATGGAGTTACAGCTTTACACATCTAATACTTTCCATCTCTTCATACAAGAGTAACCATCACTTAATAGCGTGGTCGAGAGACAGGTTGCCACATCTCATGTGAAAGGAGTGGATTTTCTCACTATTGTTTTTTTCAATCATGATACAGTATATAGAATGAAACGGTAAATTTTTGCATTTATGCAGCCTTGGCGTCACTGTTTTGTAGGAACAAACGAAAGGGGGGATGAGGGCACAACGAAACTGGCGAACACCCATAATATTAAAAAAGAGTGGTGCAGAAGTTCGTATACTTTTTGTTTTGAATGTTGGTATTCCTGTTGCTGTGGGTTCATCTATCGGTTGTCATTTTTTGTCTCTATTGCACTGCTGTTACATGAATTTACGTATTGTCACTCTGAGATAGTGAGTGCTGCTGTTTACGCTAGGCAATGGAGTGCCATGTTGAGAAATCGGATCATTTCCCACTTATTCTTCTGTTTGAGTTCAGTAGAAGGTTGGCAGCAGCAGAGGCAGCCAGGAATATTTGCGCCGTGTAGGGGGACAGTGCCACTGGACAGAGAGCATCAAGAACATGGTTTTCTCTTTTTCAAAGATGTTCCTTTCGACATTAGTGACTCTCCACGTCCAGAAAGACCTTCGGGGATTGATGAACATCGTTTAAACGCATCAGTCCACAACGATCCACCTCAGATTACTCTAGAAGTGATAAATGTGATGAACTGTGATCATTCTCCAGTCGTGCGACATTTACATTTAATGGAGGAGATTACAAAATCGGGTGTATAGGTACCGTATGCTGCAAGCCAACATCACAAAATGCAGCATGTGGCCTTCTGTGCGCCTATGCTTGCTCGTCATCAACTGGCTCGTGAAGAACACCGACCAGTCCTATCCTGTTTCCTTACTGGTGACGAGAAATTGTGTCACTATGCTAACGCAAATGATGATGATAAGGTCCCACACTCCGAGGAGAGTAGGGGACGATGCGGGAGACCCGCACAGCTTACTAGACAAGGTATTAGCGGAGGTGGTTTGCCATTCCCTTGCTCCAACCGTAATGGGGATGAATGATGATGATGATGACGACACAACAACACGCAGTCGAGGAAGGGAAAATCCCGGACCCCGCCGGGAATCGAAGCCGGGACCCCGTGTGCGGGAAGGAAGAACGCTACCGCAAGACTACGAGCTGCGGACGCTGACACAAAGGAAAGAAAGAAATGGTGGAGTCAAAACAGAGTAGTAGCTCCTCGTACACAGACCAGTGCACAGCCACGGAGGATAATGCTATTCATCTGGTGGAATGGTGACGGTGTGGTCTACTGCTTCACCAAGGGGTAACCATCACTGCTATAGTCAACAAGTGAGGATCTTGCGGAAACGTTCCAAGAGCAACAATTAGGAAGACTGCATAAAGTAATGCTACTTCACAATAATGCCCGATTCTCCTAGACTGACAAGAAACAGTATACACCAGTTGAGCTGGGAAGTCAATTCGCACGCACGTTATTAACCTGATCTTGCGCTCTGAAATTTTCACCTTATCTGCTCTCTATCGAACAACATTCAAGGAACTTCCTTTACCGGATGAAAATGCGCTCCGAACGTGTGTCTACGAGTTCTTCGCCTCAAAACTATGCGATTTCTGCAGTCGCGGAAGCGGAAAGTTATTCTATCGTTGGCAGGCTATTGCGAATAGTGCAGGAGGATACATTACTGATGGCTAAAGTCTCTGTTATGTGTATCTGTTGTGTTTATTAAGCTTGTGAAAAAACGCTACGGGCTTATGCACTGATGCGTTATTAATAAACATAGGACCAGAAACCTATGGTTTCTTCGATACGACGTGTGCACACGTGTAATCATGCCAGTGTTACCACTACTAATGTCTAAGGCTGCTGTGGATGGTTTTCAGTGCTTTAGGAACACTCCAGGGATTTTTCAACGTGTACTGGCATCCAGCGCCGGCTTTAGGGTGGGGCGACTCGGGCAGTCGCCCAGGGCGCCGGGGCCCAAGGGGCGCCACGTACTAAACGCATGTAAAAAAAAATTACAATTTACAATCACCCATTTCGCGAAACTAAAATATTATTCAGTCTCATTCAACATACGTCGCTAATCTCACGAATGCGCGATGAATTCGGGGTAGCAGAAGAGAAATCATGCTGAATGCAATCTTCGTATTGTCTGCAACCATCCATGTTTGACGCGGGCTAGCACGGGCTCTACCAAAGCGCCTCTCTTATTTGTTTCAAGAACTGCAACAAGGAAGAGCCCATGCAGCCGCACCATCTCTCGTTTACAACAGAAACTACCGGTCGCTCCAAATAAAAGAAAATACAGACTGTGAAATATACATTACGTTATGATTTAATTAATACGAATGTATTTATATCGAATATTTGTGACTTAATGACTCATGTACATTAATTAATAGATCATTCAATGCGTGCACTGCATTCATAGAGAATTCTCCCCCAACTTACTGAAATAATACAGCGCCACACAATGTTTGTTAGACTGCATATGTTGGCAGCGCTACGATTTGCACCCGCATGTCAGTAATTGTCAGTTAGAGTCGGAGGCAGCGGTCATGTTTTCGTGGCTGAATAATTGTGAGTGAAACGAGTGTCGTGACTGTGTCAACATTTTAATTTTCTGGTAGGTGCGAAAAACATTTTTATCTTTCAGTTCAGGTTTTTTTCTAGTTACGTCTACTGATAGGTGAATTTCTTTATTTGTTATAGATCGAATATTGTGGTCGCGAAATAGAGCAGTGTCCAAGCAATAATTTGTCACATTATTAAATCATGCCAGAAGAGAAGGAAATGATTAAAAAAAAGCTTTCTGGTTCAGAAAATCGGAAAAGAAAAGCTGAAAAAGAAAAAGTTCTTGAAGAAACTAAAAAGCACATGAATATTTATAAGTACCTTAAAGGAAATTCTACTTCAGATATTGAATCAAAAGTCCATGTATCAGCAAATATTTCTTCAGACTGTGAACAATTATACACAAAAAATATACAATCACCTATTGAAGGTGATCAAATTGACCAGCGCAGTACATCTTTGCATGAATCCTCTGATATTTCTCCAAGTCAAAATCAACACATGACATCTGTGGTCGATGAAAGTATCAACGTTCTTGCAATAAAAGAATACAATGTTTCTGATGTATGGCCAAAAGTACTTAATGCTAGAGATATAGATCGCATTATAATATGTGGACCCTCACAAGTATGTCTAAATAACTTTCCAATAGATGAAAATGGGCGTCATTTCTCTTCAACTCATTACACAAGAAAACTATCAAACGAAGAAACTATCAGACGACGGTGGCTAGTTTATTCTGTATCAAACGACAGTGTCTTTTGCTTTTGTTGTCGACTGTTTGATTTAAAGTCAACTACTAATTTGACTACCACTGTGGGTTTCAGAAATTGGAAACATTTAAGTGAAGCTCTGAAACTGCATGAAAATAGTCCTAACCACAAAAAAGCATTTATTCAATGGACTGAAGCTGAAATGAGGTTTAAAGCTGGATTAACTATTGACAAGGAAGAACAAAAGTTAATTTCTAAAGAAAGTTTACGATGGAGCAATGTGCTTCAAAGATTGATGCACATTACTTTGTATTTGGCTGAAAATAATATGGCATTCAGAGGGTTATCAGATAAATTATTTACCCCAAATAATGGAAAATTCTTAGGTCTTGTACAGTTATTGGCAAAGTTTGATCCAATCATGGAAGAGCACGTCAGACTGGCATTGAATGGTGATTTGGCTGACCATTATTACGGCAAAAATATACAAAAATGAATTAATAGAACTCATGGCATCACACGTTATGTCTACAATCGTATCCCGCATAGAGGGTTCAAAGTATTATGCAATCATAGCTGACTGTACTCCAGATATAAGCCCCAAAGAACAACTTTCGATAACTTTAAGATGCGCCGACATAACAGAGGATGGCGTAAGTGTAAAAGAACATTTCATCTCATTTCTGCAAATAGATGATACAACCGGTGAAGGCCTCACAGAAAGCATTTTAAAAACATTGAGTGATCTTGACCTTAACATTAATGACTGCAGAGGACAGGGCTACGATAACGGCGCGAACATGAAGGGGAAAAATAAAGGCGTCCAGAACAGAATTAAGAAGTTAAATCCACTAGCTTTTTTGTGCCATGTGGATGCCATAGTTATAATTTGGTATTGTGTGATGCGGCAAAATCATCAGTAAAATCCGTGACACTGTTCGGAATGTTACAAAAAGTGTTTAATTTATTTTCTGGATCGGTAAATAGATGGAAAATTTTGACCGACCATTTGAAGATATACACCCTGAAAAATGTAAGTGACACACGCTGGGAAGCTCGAATTGATAGCGTCAAAGCGGTTCGTTATCAATTAAGCGAAATGCATGACGCTTTGGTTTCCTTGGCCGATGCTACTGAACAAAGCGATGCTGCGGTGTCACACGAAGCGACAACACTAGGAGGACAATTAAAAGACTTCAGCTTCATTGTTTCTCTCGTGACATGGTATGATGTTCTGTTTCAAATTAACGTTGTGAGTAAAGCAAGTCAGTCACCCACAATCAACTTTGTCGAGTTTATGGGAATCCTTGACAAATGTTGCTCTTATTTGGAAACATATAGACAAACAGGTTTCGAACAAGCTATTGTAACAGCAACTGAACTGGCTTCGGATCTTGATACGCAGCCATTATTTAAACCACAAATGCGATTAAGACGTATTAAACGCAGGCCGGGTGAAGAGGCTGTTGATGATCAAATAACTGACCCAAAAAAGAAGTTTAAAGTAGAGTTTTTCAATGCACTGTTGGACACCGTGCACATATCCATGAAAGAAAGATTTGAACAGATGCAAGAATTTTCTGCGACGTGGAGTTTCTTGTTTGACATTAAAAAAAATCAAATAAAGAAGAACTAATACAATGCTGTTCAAAATTACAAGAAAAGTTAACCGTCAACATGAAGTCAGATATTGATGGAAATTTGCTGTGCGACGAAATTTTAGGCCTGCAACACTATCTCGAAGACAGCCAGGCAACGCCTATTGAAGCCTTAAACTTCATAAAAAAGCATAATCTTCAAGAGTTATATCCCAACATCTGGATAACGTTACGTATTTTGCTAACAATACCAGTGACTGTCGCAAGCGGCGAACGCAGTTTTTCCAAACTGAAGTTGATAAAAACGTACTTGCGGTCTACAATGTCTCAAACAAGACTAACCAGTTTGGCCTCACTGTCCATTGAAAATGAAGTTGCAGAAAACCTGGACTTTGCTAATCTGATCAGAGACTTTGCCGACAGAAAAGCGAGAAAAGTAAAATTTTAGTCGTTTATAATTGTTTTTCATTAGGCGTAATATGTTTTGTGTTCAGATGACTGACAGAAAATATAGGTTTATGGCTTACAGTTATATTAAAGTCAATAAAAATATGGTACCCAATTCAAAATTAGTGTTTTTTCGTTATACATATTACTTCCTATATATAAAAATCAATTGTTGTGTGTTAGTCTCACCAAAACAAAGAAATGGCTTGACCAATTTGAATAATTTTTGTTTTGTTTTGTTCGCTTTAGTACAGGGGTGCTTCAGAAAAGAAAAGAAATATTTGGGATATACGAGCCTGTTTCAACCACATTTTACGCATCTTTTCTTTGTTTGGAACACGCAAAAACAATTTTCTGGAGTTGTTGTAGATGTACAGTGCAGTACTACGCAATATTTTTAGACAATTTCCCAAAACGTGAATGTCCAAACAATATATCACTGCTATACTGACTGTTACGGCAGCGACAGCAGCATGCTGGACTGACGTCACAGGCTACACAAGACTCACATGGAGCGTCTTAGCGGGCTTTCAGATTATTTGGATTTCATTTCCATTTAAAAAAATAAAATACTCAAATTTACGATGGAAAAAACCATGTTATGATCATAAGATGACGCCATTAACCACTTAAGACGATTTCTAGAAAACAGTCAAATACCGTGTTGCAAAGCACTGTCAGGTTCGCTATTTATACAATAAAGGGCGCCAACTGGACGACTCGCCCGGGGCACCTGGATGGCTAAGGCCGGCCCTGCTGGCATCGATAAACAGACATGCCGGAACGATGGCCAAGCGGAACCCTTGTTGAACTGTGTTAGTCCTCAAGCGCATATCTGCAGTTTGGGTCCTCAAAACTGTGTTATAACAAGTTCATGTGCTCAGCCGTAATAAGCCATATCAAGGGAACAATTGGTTTCCGAACCTATGTCTATTAGGATTATCTACTTGTTTGATTGTGCTCTACCCGTGCCTTTCGTTTATAGTCAAACCTCCGCAACCGTTGTCGCTAACGCACGCCAGCGCAGTGCTGCTCGAATCGGAGGTAAGCCAGCTCGAATCGCAGTAGTGGATGACATTTCTGCTGCCATTATTTGGCCGGCATGGGAGGAGATGTAGTGATGTAAGGTTTCTGTTTACCAATCTTTGCGTGCAATATGCTTCATTAAAATCCAAAAGTCCTCACAAAGTGAAGACATCTGACACTGTTGATGGTCATCCATCCGTCAGATGGGGATGTTAAGGTTGGAGGTCACCTTGGTGTTATTTGAGGGTAGTAGGCTACGTCCCGACTGCGGTTTTCACGCACTCCCTTCTTTAATCATCATCCAATACACGAACATGACGCTACAGGACACCCTCTATTACAGTCACCAACACCTAAGAGATGCAGTTACGTGCGTACTTTGCGATTGACAGGTACATGTCGGTGTGCAGGCTGGCGAGAAACTTTCCAATAAGGCTGGTAAACCTGCCCTTCCGGGTCTCTCAGCCATTCATGCCATACGAGTTTGCTTTGCTATAGTCTAATACGCTAAATGTGTTGTGAATTGGCAGGAGCCAATTCACGGGGTTTGGAGGAAGCCGAAAGGCACGCGTTTAAGCTCACGCAGGATGGCGTGAGGTCTGGAACAGGACAAGGTCTGTATAGTAGCAAGAAATGTACGTAGCTGCTGGAATACTTAACTTTAATCCATAATTGGTGAACATCGGTCTGACTGTACATGCATCCCAAGATAAATAACAAATGATAATGGCGCCTTGCTAGGTTGTAGCAAATGACGTAGCTGAAGGCTATGCTAACTATCGTCTTGGCAAATGAGAGCGTAATTTGTCAGTGAATCATCGCTAGCAAAATCGGCTGTACAACTGGGCGAGTGCTAGGACGTCTCTCTAGACCTGCCGTGTGGTGGCGCTCGGTCTGCAATCACTGACAGTGGCGACACGCGGGTCCGACGTATACTAATGGACCGCGGCCGATTTAAAGGCTACCAACTAGCAAGTGTGGTGTCTGGCGGTGACACCACAAAATGCTCGTTGGTTAACATAAGTGCTTGTTCTTTGCACACTGTGAAGAATGTAGGGATAGCTACACAAGGGATAATCCAAAATCCTATCTCACATATTTTCCTCTCATTCGAGTCTTCCAACTTCATCAACGGCATGAACGACAATTTTCCATGCTGTGTCCCTGTATTCTTTGGTACTATGAGAACGATTTTCCTTAACGATGTATTACCCTGGCGTCCATAGCGAATTATGAAATATAACGTAGCCGCTTATCACAATTACTTTTCTTCTCCAAGATCTGTAGTTATCAAGAAATGCCCATATGGAAGATTGGTTGGTTGGTTGTTTGCGGGAAGAGACCAAACAGCGAGGTCATCGGTCTCATCGGATTAGGGAAGGACGGGGAAGAAAATCGGCCGTGCCCTTTCAAATGAACCATCCCGGCATTTGCCTGGAGCGATTTAGGGAAATCACGGAAAACCTAAATCACGATGGCCGGACGCGGGATTGAACCGTCGTCCTCCAGAATGCGAGTCCAGTGTGCTAACCACTGCGCCACCTCGCTCGGTCGTATGGAAGAACTGAGTTGTTCGATACGCGTTAAAATTAGTGTTTTTAGTACGAATCCTTATCACTTTATATGTATTTGGAAGATTATCAGCTAATCTTATTTCTTCCCCTGCATTAAATGTGTTAGTAGATATCTACCACTTGATGTGCGGGATTCGATGTACTGTATTTTGTTCTTTTAATTAAGTAGGCGACCAGTTTTAAGGAATTTCGTCAGTAATTCTGTTCAGCGCAATACGAAAATCTCTCGCTACGACATTTGCTGATCTTTGTAATATAACATTACGTATTCTTATTGCTACGCATATATATGACAGTCTCTTTTTTTTCAGTGTACAAAACTTTACTGTGTCCAAATAACATTGTGATTTGGGCAGTCTTAGAAAATTTTTGGCATTATAAACGCAAAATTGATTGTACTGTTAAAATTAGATGAATGAATGTGTAAATCTCGTCATCATTCGCGTACCCTTTCTGAAATGCAACTTGCGACATGCTGAGTATGGAACGTAGCACGATGGAATTGACGACTATCGTGAAAACAAATGGCGTCTCTAAAGTCTGCCACTGTGTGCTTGAGTTGCTTCTTAACAGAGAGAGGTAAGAAACTCTTATCCTTGGTAAAATTAAACTTCATTTCCCCATCACACAAATTCAGTACGAGAACGGCATGTAGCTCTCCAATCGTCAGTTGGCCAGGGCTCTTTACGATGGATCTGGCCGCTTATTTCAGTTCTTAAAGTGGCAATTTCGAGAAATAACCCGTAATTACTTTGCTGATAAGTAAGCATACAGTCGTGACGAAGGGTGCATTTCGCTGACATAGTAGCTGAAATATAGCGCTGAAAATCTCACTTTTCACCTCTTACTAAACGAATGGGTGCTAAACAAGCCATGGTGCGCTTTCAAAGATTAATTGGATCCCGCTGACTCACAGAAGCTGGCGAGTCGCCGGAAATTAAATGAAATGAAAGCGACAGCAAAACGAGGAGTAAGAGGTGCTTTCTGATAACTTTATAACGAAGTACAATTTAAAGCCGTATGAGGTCTTTTTCATGGAATGAAAAGCAGTTGACGAACTGAGGTCAGCTGATGAGGACAGGCTGAGGTGCATTGATTTGTAAGTGATGCAAATATACATTCACGAATGTGAGCCATTAAGGACAGGTTGACTCCAAGTGCGTGGAACAGTCAACAAAGAACAGGCAACTCGCAAAAGCTAGTGGAGGAAATGGACCAGTGAGATTTCGGAAATAAGAGAGATTTTAATGTAGTAACTGGTCACAGTAATGTTTTGCTTGAGTGTGTTATGGACCAGGTACCAGGAAGAAAACCCTTTGGTGGTGAGGGGAGATACCAAGCTGTAGACTACTGGAACGCCCCAACGACCACCTTAAAGTCAATTAAGAAAGAACACGAAGTAGGGAACTTATCTTGGCAGGTTACGACATCTTTGCCGATGAGCTAACACGAAAGAGTTTTGTCAACAACTACATTGTACACCACTGAGCATATTTGTTAGCGAAAGAGAAAGAAGAAACATCGTATTTCAGCAATGGACAAATATCCGTGTGACAAATGTGAAATTAATATCTCAAAAGTTAAGTGCAAAGTAATGTCATCAGAGATAACTTTTATGTGGAAGAGAGTTGTAAGCGCAACGAAAAAATTCAATGCGCCTACAATGCTCTTCCACAGAAGAAGTCGCTTGTTAGATCTCATCCAGTGCAGACGTACGAGAGCAGTTCTGATCTGAATTATTGAGATTGCGAATCGTGACGAGATTGTTTTCGAGTTTAGAAGTGTTTGTTGCGTGACGGGATTCATGGCTTAAGAAACTGATTTTATGAACTGAGACAGGAACAGCTAGACTCATTTAACAGTGCACTACGGGTTAATTGAAATCTAACAACGGAATTAGTGAACATTGGACTTTAAATTAATTGGACCTTAAGGAGAAGTGAACATTCTATGAAAGAATACACGCAATTAATCTTGAGTAGGACCCAAGTACACGACATCATGAAGATAAAGCAATTACGCTAAAGTGTTGAGTTGTGGTAATTGCCAAGAAACCATAACTCAATCGGACTGACTGAACTAAACTATTCCGTGTGCGTGTGGTGCGGGAGTTATAAGTATTTAGTGACAAAATAACAATAAACTGTTCGTTACAAGGTAAATACCCGGTGTGGACTACATCATTAAATAAATCAACGACTACTCATGAAAGACTAGTTCACTGAAGTGCAAATATTCACGTCATTAGTTGAGAAGTGAACTTCAAAATATTTTCGTATTACGGCGCAATCTTACGAAGACTGAATCAAAGAGTATCTCTGGATCTCGCTGCATACCGGCACAACAATTCCATAGCAATGAGACAACAGCGTAAGAAAAAACTGTTAGCTAAAAGATTTCCTCGCAATCAGTGGTGTGTGCTATGCGAACGAGAGAAGAATTAATAACTACTGCAAATCCGGGCAATTAAAAATACAATATTAATAATAAAAAGCATCAATTATACGAGTTCGCATAAGTGGAAACGCTGCGGACTTGTAATTAAGATACGACGACTACGCGAGGAACGCCTTTTCGGATGTTTTTCAGTTTTTTCTCCCGTTAATCTACGGGGAGTGACGTTATATCGCATCGTGTCTGTACTTTGCCGCGAGAGCTGTGGCAGTAGCAGCTCTACGGCGCCGACTACATCAGCACGCGGTTGGAGTCCGGGGGCACGCGCCACACACACCACAGATACAAGCAAAGTTAAATTAAGTAATAATAGGAAGATGTGGCTCAAATTGCGTTTGGAAAGAACTCACAGAGAATGCGGTGGGGAAGGCGAACCAAAGACAGCGTTTTATTGGCAGAACACCTGGAAGATGCAACAGATGTACTAAAGAGACTGTCTACGCAGCGCTTGTCTGTCTTCTTTTGGAATACTGTTGCGCAGTCTGGCATCCTTAACAGATAGGATTTACGGAGTACATAGAAAAAGTTCAAAGAAGAGCAGCACGTTTTCTATTATCGCGAAATAGGGAAGAGACTGTCACTGACATGATACGGGATTTGGGGTGGACATAATTAAAGCAACGGCGTTTCTCGTTGCGGTGGGATCTTCTCAAGAAATTTCAAACAACAACTTTCTTTTCCGAATGCGTAAATATTTTGCTGACGCCGCCCTACATAGATTTAAGTGTCAGGAACTCATTTCTGAAAGTATTTGTATGGAGTGTAGCCATGTATGGAAGTGAAACATGGACGATAAATAGTTTGGACAGGAAGAGAATAGAAGCTTTCGAAATGTGGTGCTACAGAAGAATGCTGAAGATTATATGGGTAGATCACATAACTAATGAGGAGATATTGAATAGGATTGGGGAGAAGAGAAGTTTGTGGCACAACTTGACTAGAAGAAGGGATAGATTGGTAGGACATGTTCTGAGGCATCAAGGGATCACCAATTTGGCATTGGAGGGCAGCGTGGAGGGTAGAGTAGCTTGGAGAGCTGCATCAAACCAGTCTCAGGACTGAAGACCACAAGAACAACAACCCTACATAGGGAGAAACGATCATCATAAAAAAATACGGAAAATCAGAGCTCGCACAGAAATATGTAGGTGTTCGCTCCTTCCGCGCGCTGTTCGAGATTGCAAAAATAGAGAATTATTGCGAAAGTGGTTCGATGAACCCTTTGCCAAGCACTTGATTTGCAGAGTATCCATGCAGGTGTAGATGAAGTCCTCAAAATACTGGTCTTGGGAATTGCTGCACGCTACTGTGCTTCTGGAGAAACAATACTGCATGTTGAATTTCATCCGGAGTTAATGGCAGCAGAGTCCCATGCTATAAGGCTGGCTCTGAGCACTATGGGACTCAACTGCTGAGGTCATTAGTCCCCTAGAACTTAGAACTAGTTAAACCTAACTAACCTAAGGACATCACAAACATCCATGCCCGAGGCAGGATTCGAACCTGCGACCGTAGCGGTCTTGCGGTTCCAGACTGCAGCGCCTTCAACCGCACGGCCACTTCGGCCGGCATGCTATAAGGGATTTCATGCCTTAGGGAGACGTAGGTGTTTCCTAATAGATCGCTTCTTTTAATTTTCGCCACAGATAAAAATACAGAACTCTTTAAGTTTTGAGTCTGTGTATACCATGTTTTCTGTTAAGAGGGTTTGCCATTTCGGGTGCGGTATAGAACATCCGTCACATTGGTACCACACTGATTGGTTTATGTGCCGTAGGATGTGTGCCAATAACTACGGTAGGAGAATATCTTAGGGACTCGAGATACTTAAGTGTGTTTCGATTCTCATGAATGAAACAGGGGCCAGTGGTGTGGGTCTTGAGAGCCACGCACCAAACGGTGACAGATCGAGACCGTTGTGTTTATTCACTTCTCGAGTTGGCGTAGATTGTCAACTGACAGCGCAAATTCCGAAGACAGGTTTGCCAGTGGCTTATAAACCTTCCTTCTTTCTTAAACAAAATTATGCAAAGAGATGGCGCATCACTTTGCACTTTTCGTAGATAACATTCGCAGAACGGTAACCAATTTTGGAAGTTTTGCCACGAAGCAGTAGATGCAACGAAACGTGAAGACGCGTAGTGTTCGCAGTGTGCTCGTTCGGTTGATCCCTCTCGAGCTTCCTAGATTCCTCTTACTAACATCTGCATTGTATGTCACTGCTAATAAAATGTCAGTTTCATTTATTTCATGAGTTGTTCTTTTGCCTTGGAGTAATTTTTTCTCCACACTTTCAGTTTCTATAAATTTTTATTATAACGTTTACCAAGACAGATCGTGAGTGCTTGCCATAATCTGGATGCTCCTCAGTATACAGGGTGGTCTCTTGATAGTGACCGGGCCAAATACCTCACGAAATAAGCATCAAACGAACACGGGTAATGTATCACGAAGCAAATACCGTCCGCACTGACGGAATATTACGTCATACCACGTACTTATACGTTTGTGACTATTACAGCGCCATCTATCACAAAGCGAAGAAAGTGGTCCAACTAAAACATTCATATTTCTTTACGTACTACACGAATATGTAATAAAAATGGGGGTTACTATTTAAAAAAACGCATTTGATATCCGTTTGGCCTAGAGCAGCGCTATCCAGCAGGCCAACCATAGCGCCATCTGGTTTCCCCCTCCAAGCTAGACGAGTTTCGTTCTTTGTAGTTTTTTCGTTTGACGCTTATTTCGTGAGATATTTGGCCAGGTCACGATCAATGGACCATCCTGTATAACCGCACGGCTGCTCTAACCGATTGGCAATACTCGCGACAAACGATATCCACAATTTCGTCTGCCGCATACATTGTCAATGTGTCAATAGCTTTATAAGCAAGTTATCTGACTGCTATAACAGCAGGACAAAGACTGATGGGCATCAAGCGTAACAGATAAACACAAGGATCATACCTGACTTACGTATTTTCTTACATTTGGTATTATAGAGCAGACGTTGGGAACCTCTTCTCCTGATGGCGGGACAGTGGTTTATCTTACTACAATTTGATCAAGTCCTATATATGTTACGTCGTTCTCTTAGACGTTTCTTACAAATACAACAGAAAAAGTATTTAGTACCGTTCGGATAAAATGGTGTCGTAATTAGACGACTATAAAAGTTAAAAATTATACTCATGTTTAGAAAAAACCGAACACCTTGAACGACTACAGAGAGGACGTTCATATTCACAGAACATGTACATTACCACGTTCTGCCGAAATTATTTGCATGTGAACCATGTTGGCCGGCGGGTTGGAGGTCAACAACGATATCGCGGCGCAATGCCACCTACATGTAAAATGTGCCTGTGGCTCTCGTTGTAACTATGAACCGAAGGTAATAGATCAGTGTGACTTGAGCAGAGTTGCAGGTTGCCTAACAGACGTATGCCCGAACCCCACCGTCAAATAAGTGGGTTTGAAAGAGGTCGCATTATTGGCATGGGAGAATGAGATGCAGCCATCCGTGAAATTGCTCGTCGTGTGGACCGAAGTGTTTCTGTAGTGCAACGGATGTGTGCAGAATGGTTCACGGGAGACCGTAGAACACACCGAGATGGGCGAGATAGCACCACACAGACCACCCCTGAAGAAGATCTACACCTCATCCGAATGGCACTGCAGGAGAAATCAGCGTCCTCCTAGGCTCTGGTGCAACATTGGGACGGAGTAACACATCGTACGCTACTAGGAGTGACAGTCCGTCGCCGTTTATTTCGACATGGGTTACGTGCGCGTCGTCCACTTCTCCGCCTGCCTTCGACGAATGTGCAGAAACACGCTAGACGGCAATGGTGTATGGAACGACGTCACTGGGGACAGGAATGGCATCACATTTTTCGGAACAATCCAGGTCCTGCTTGTTTGAAAATTATGGCCGCATTTTGATTCGCCACAGACAGGGGAACGGGCGTTAGAGTGACTCTATTCGCACAAGACATACAGACGAACTCAAGCCCTTATGGTGTGGGGTGCTATTTGGTACAATCACAAATCACAGTTGGCACGTGTCCAGGGTACAGTGACCAGTGTGACTTACGTGAATGACACCCTGCTACCCCTAGCCATGCCCTTTCTGCTCAACACTCCAGACGCCATTTTTTAGCAAGACAATGCACGACCGCATGTTGCTGCACGAACACGTGTTTTCTTGGTGTCACAGGATAGAAGCCTTTTCTCCTGACCCGCCAGACCACCACACTTGTAGCCAATCAAAAATGTGTGGGATATGGTGAAACGACAGATGAACTCCAGAACCAGGTGAATGGCGCATAGATGGGTATACCTCAGGACGCATGTCGATGCCACAACGCATGGAAATAGCTATCAGGGACCATGGCGGACCCTGTGTCTACAAGACAAAAGGACACATGCTGAACCGATGTCACTGAAATGCTAATCATTTCTGCAGTACAAACTAATGTGCATGTCCTATGAATATGAACGTCCTGTCTCTAGCCGCTTGAGGTGTTCCGATTATTCTGAACACACGTGTACTTGCGAACGTTCTCGAGGTCACCATATTGTCCGCCATAAGTTGGCTAAACTGTATACCAGACCCCCCCCCCCTCTCCATACCAACCGAGCAGGTCAGATCGACGTCGGAGGTGTGTCGGTCCACGCCGTTGGATCACCGACAACTGCCTGACTCAGCTATCATCGACGCAGCCGGGCTGCGAACCGACGACCACTCGTGATGGCCTTGCCACCAGGTCACGTTCTCTCTGCCGCTCTCTCCACGAGACTGTCATCCGGATACCCTGCCACCGCCTCACAGAATGAGGTACGAACTGAGGTCCTCCCAGCCCCACACCGCCGGAGTCCGACGTTACCAACGGTGCGCCCCAGCCGTCGGTCTAGGGTTCGTCACCTGGACACCACCGCCGTCTCCCTCTAAGCTGGTCAAAGGCCTACCTCGCTCCAGGCACCCGAGCCAGGCTGCTTTGGCGACATCCTGATCGAGGCCGTCATCAAAGGACACCTGCGCCAGCCTCTAGTGACGTCACTGTCTGAGTGCTACGCACAAGCATGTGACCGACGGCGCTAGTAGTGCGAATATATAAATCCTCATCAATTGTACACTGAAACGGCAAAGAAACTGGTATAGACATGAGTATTCAAATACAGACATCAGTAAACAGGCAGAATACGGCGCTGCGGTCGGCAACGCACATGTAAGACAACAAGTGTCTGGCGCAGTTGTTAGACAGGTTGCTGCTGCTACAATGGTCGGTTATCAAGATTTAAGTGGGTTTGATAGTGGTGTTATAGTCGGCGCACGAGCGATAGCACACAGCATCTCGGACGTAGCGATGAAGTGGGGATTTTCCCGTACAATTTCACAAGTGTACCGTGAATATCAGGAATACTGTAAAATCTGACATCACTGCGGTCGGAAAAAGATCCTTCAAGACCGGGACCAGCGACAAGAGAAGAGAATCGTTCAACTCCACAGAAATGCAACCCTTCCGCAAATTGCTGCAGATTTCAGTGCTGGGCCATCAAAGAGTGCCAGCGTGCGAACCATTCAACGAAACATCATCGGTATGGGCTTTCGGACCCGAACGCCCATTTATGTACCCTTGATGACTAAAATTCCGTCCGAACAGGACTTGGAAGGCCCAACGGTACCGACCGGCCGCCGCGTCATCTTCAGCCCACAGGCGTCACTGGGTGCTGATATGGAGAGGCATGTGGTCAGCATTCCGCTCTCCCGGGCGTACGTCAGTTCCCGAGACCTGAGCCGCTACTTCTCAACCAAGTAGCTCCTCAGTTTGCCTCACGAGGGCTGAGTGCACCCCGCTTGCCAACAGCGCTCGGCAGACCGGATGGTCATCCTCCCAAGTGCTAGCCAAGCCCGACAGCACTGATCTTAGGTGATCTGACGGGAACCGGCGTTACCACTTCGGCAAGCCCATTGGCTACCCCTGATGACTGTTCGACACAAAGCTTTACAACTCACCTGATCCGTCGACACCGACATTGGACTGTTGATGACTGTAAACATATTGCCTCGTCGGACGAGTCTCGTTTCGAATTGTATTGAGCAGATGGATGTGTACAGGTACGGAGACAACCTCATGACTCCATGGACCCTGTATGTCATCAGCGGTCTGTTCCAGCTGGTGGAGGCTCTGTACTGGTGCAGAGCGTGTGCAGTTGGAGTGATATGGGACCCCTCATACGCCTAGATACGACTCTGAAGGTTACACGTACGTAAGCATCCTGTCTGATGACTTGCATCCATTCATATCCATTGTGCATTTCGACGGACTTGACATTTCCAGCAGGACAATGCGACACCTCACACATCCAGATTGCTACAGAGTGGCTCCAGGAAAACTCTCCTGAGTTTAAACACTTCTGCTGGCCAACAAACTCCGCAGAGATGAACATTATTGAGCCTATCTGGGAAGCCTTGCAACGTGCTGTTCAAATCACATCTCCATCCCCTCGTACCATCCCTGCAGGATTCATGGCGTCAGCTCTTTACAGCAGTACTTCAGACATTATTGGAGTCCATACCACGTCGTATTACGACACTTCCATGTGCGCGCAGGCGCCCTACACGCTATTGGGCAGATGAACCAGATTCTTTGACACTTCAGCGTATATTTCTCACAGATAAGGAACTTTTAAGAGTAATGAAAGCTATAAACACCTTTCTGTAATATTAATTTAATAACGACAAGAGGCGATCAAAACGTTTTTGTTTGAGGGTGTTGCTGCGTATACAATGTAGCGCGACTCCGTTGCCGGTATATAAGCACCGACATGCAGTCAAGGGGTCAGTGCAGCATTCGTGTCTTACCACACGCACATCAGAAAGCACGGAAACCTGAACTACGGCAGCGTTATTAGCAAATGCGTCCGAAGACGACTAATGTGCTATCACTCTCTTCTTGGATGCCGAAGAACAAACATACGTAGATTTTCATCGGAGAGTGACGAATGTGTATGGGGCAGCATGTCTGTCGAAATCAGCCGTTGTGGACTGGTGTGCCCAGTTCCGAGCTCATGGCGACTCGACAACAGACGCCGGTCATTCTGGGAAGTCAACCTAACAGGGAGACAGTCGAGCATCCGCCGTATAGTCTGATACCTCCCCATGCGATTATCACGCCTCTGGTCCCAAATCAAAGGCCTTCAAGAGTCGGCGATTCCAGTCTGACATGGATGTGCAGGTCACGACACGGTGTTTTACGAAAAGGGTATCTTTAAGCTGATGGGTCGGGGGAATGGTTAACTCAACGGCCACTGCGATTTGGCATGTTTGGCATATCGATTCTGATCTGAGGCAACAATTCATATCTCAGTTCGTGTAATTTTGCCATGTCGACGGCACATGTTTGCAGGTGCGCACTGTCTTAATGGAAGATGACGTTCGTTCTTGATAAACTTGGCCTTTTTTCGCGTAACTTTTGTTGCAATTTGTCCAGGAGGTTAGCACCGTATTCTCCAGTAATAGTTTGCCGAGTGGGGAGATAATCTACAAACAGAATCCCCTTTGCATCCCAGAACAGTGATGCCATGACCTTTCCCGCAGAAGGAATTGTCTTTGCTTTCTTTGGTGGCAGAGAATCAACATGTTTACACTGGTCTTATGTTGTTTTATCTCTGAGGTATAGCAGTGCACCCAAGTTTCATCTGCGGTCACAAACCGGCGCAAAAAAATCTTGTTCGTTTCTTCTAAAACGGGCCAAACATTGTTTCGATATGTCCATTCTCATGCGTTTTTGAACCAGCCTCAAGAGTGGCGGCAACCATCTTGCAGATAATTTTTTCATTTCTAATTCTTGAGTTAAAATGTGATGTACCCCTTCAGATGACATCTGGCAAGTGTCAGCAATTTTATGCACTTTCAATCGGTCATCCTTCATGACCATTTTGTACACTTTTGCAATGCTTTCTGGAATAGTGACACATCTTGGCCGACCCCTGCGCGGATCATCATCTAAGCTCTCCGGACCAAATTTAAATTCATTTGTCCACTTGGCAACAGTTGAATACGAAGGAGCTGAGTCCCCCAGTGTATTCTGGAAATCGGCATGAATGTACTTTGCTTTCATACCTTTCTTTGCAAAGTACTTAATCACTGCTCGAATCTCGATTTTTTCTATCTTCGCAAATCACTACGCGGGAACAACAACAGAGCCACGTTACCGGCACAGCTCTCTTCCAAGCGCACTGACGTGGCACGTGTTTACAGGAAACAGTCCAATGAATATCACGTGAACAGCTCGTTGCGCTATCGCTGACTTCTCGTGGTGATTCCAAGAACTTTTCAAACCACCCTCGTTAATGCGGAACACACACTTGTTCCTCAGACTTTCCTACAGATAGTGTCACGTCTTTTACTCAGAAGTCCACAAACAACGCAATTTCTTTTTTAATGAACTTATTATTTTCGTTTTCTTTTCACTGTCTAAGACTCAAGAAATTGACATACCTTTTCGTCCATTAAACACTTGTTATCTTTGCAGCCTCCAAAGACGCTGAGTTCGTATTAAGTTAAACGAATAGGAGTAGATGTTATTCGTAACAACAAAAAAGCGTCAGTTTAACTATTTAGTGGAGACTTTTTCATATATGGAACTAAAAGCGTTGCAGTATTCCTTTCCTTTCGCATCCAGAAATTTATAGTAAAATCTGATACACAACACGTGTGTCCCATTTAGGATACCTAGAGCTAACAAACCTATATTCCTGTTCGAGAGCGAGAACAAGTTTACTGCAAACTATTAATTACTTGCACAACGAAAAAAATATTTGGATAGCTCTCTGATACGAATACACAAGTCTTGAAACTAATTCAGCTCCAACAAAACTCAAATTCAGGCGAAGGTCCTCGCACAAACCGTTAAACTTTTAGTGACGCACGTAACCATCAACTTTGGCCTTCGGCATTGGGACTAGATCACAATGAAATTGATTTGTAAAATGGCAGCGGGATTTCGCGTTGTACTCCACCCTGGCGCAGCAGTGTGTTAGTCCCGCACTCTGGTTATCTGTCAGTTCTCGCAGGCGCTATATTTCGTAGGGTACGTCGTGGGGCGACAACAGCCAGCCAATCGGAATGCGCAGATAGCCAATGCCGGGCCGCCCGTTCAAGGAGCGCTTACAAAGCGGTGTCCACAGTGGTGTGCCTGGGTGCAGGGTTCGACACTCGATGCCAATCGTCTGCTTACTGCAGGAACACTGCACTACGTCTGTTCACGGTTAACAATACAGAACTGTGACAACATTTGGCCACCTTCACTGTCTACGCCTCCAGCTACCTCCAGCAGAGAACCACCCGCCCACTTCGTTCTACCTGACACCTATACCAAATTACAAGTTGCAGACATTTGTTTGAGGTGCACCCGAAACAGGTTTTGAAGGATACGATGCTAAAGATTCGTAGCTTGCCTCATACGTGCACTGTTCTCACTTTAATTTGAGAGTTCATGCAGAATTACATCGAGGTGCCTAGCTTGAGAACTGAAGGAGGTCAATACAACATTTACAACAATGTTTGGGAACAGGGATGAAGATCTTTTGTAATATCAGCTTGTGCACCTTTTCACTGGTCCAATCATTTCGTGGTGGAAAACATGGTTCTTTGATTGGATAGGTATCTCGAGATGCTCTGTCGCTCAGATGCAGATGAAACTCATGCACGTGAAATGGCCAACAACGATGAGAGTATGCCGTTTCGTTATAAGAAAAATAGTAACAGATAGCTGACGAACACGTCGTGTTATATTTATCAATTAAAGTTTTGTCTTCGTACCAGTAGTCGAGATTGTTGAACCCTGGAACACTGTTCAGGCATTCGCCTTTGGCCAGCTCTGTATTAGAGGTTAATATGTTTTCATATTCCATTTCACTTTATGTCTTATTTTCTCTAATTTCAAAAATTACCCCAGAAAAGTAAGGTTTTTCCATCAAATGAGAAGAACTGTTTCAACGTACATAATGGTTATGCACCTATAAGCAAATGGTGCAAATGGCTCTGAGCACTATGGGACTTAACATCTGAGGTCATCAGTCCCATAGAACTTAGAACGTCTTAAACCTGCGCCCGTAGAGGTCGCGCGGTTCCAGACTAAAGCGCCTAGATCCGCTCAGCCACAGCGGCCGGCTATAAGCAAATATTCTATTCAAATTTACTAATTTTGCTGTCTAGGAAATCTTGTCAATACTGTGTTTGCTAGTCTGATGATGATGACAGGCTATCACTCGCTGACGGGTATGACTGTCTTCTCCAAAATTCATTTTCTATGGGATCTACGTGATTGTAGAGGCCAATCCTGAAGTTGCAGATTTTACCGCATCGCTGACACGTCTGTTCTGGTGGGGACCGGCAGCGTAAAGGTGCTTATATTCATGAGTTGTCGTTGTTTCCTAGCATTTCGCTTGTCTCTGTTTTTCGCTTAAGCCATTCGAAGTGCCGAATTCCATCCCAAAACGTGCGACATCATGCTGGAGGGTTAAGAGAAGTAATTTTCCAGTCACAAGTTTCGATTTGACATCTTTTCATGTTGCCCTTTAATAGACCTTTGCACTGTTTTTGTGGCCTGCCTAGAATTCTTTGACCATCCTTTAGGTGGAATACATAATTTGTGTTGGCAGGCGGCATCCAGGCATATGAAGAGTGTGGCCCGTTCACCGGAGCAGATGCTCGATGATCATGGCTTCAATGCTAGTAGAGTTTGCTTCTTCTAGAAAACTGACATTAGTGAGATAATCCTGACATTTCACTCTTAGGATCTTTCTCAGGCAGCGCTGATGCTACTTTCCCAACCATCGTATGTGCCTTTTGTAAACGGTTCATGCTTCGCACTCATATGTGAGACATGGTATAACAGTAGCCTGGAATACATAGAGTTTGCTCTTAATGCTGATGTTATGATCATCAAATGCCCGAAGATGACCAAAGGCTGTACTGGCACATTTGAGGCGGTGTTTTGTTTAAGCATCAGTATTTGCATTTGCTGAAAGATGGCTGCCAAGGTATAGGATGTGCTCTACGTTCTGCAGGACTTAGCCTTGGGCGGTGATTCGTCGATGTATGGGCTGTACACAAAACAGTAAGTGTACGATGAGGTAGAGATCTCTTCTGAACATCACCTTGCAAGGGAATGTTGTTCAATAATGTTCATGTCTGGGGTGATTGGAGGCCAGCGAAAGTGTTTAAACTATGAAGAGTGTTTCTGGAGCCACTCTGTAACAGTTTTGGGCGTGTTGGTTATCGCATTGTCCTGCTGGAATTGCTCAAGTCCGTCGGAATGCACAACAGCTATGAATGGATGCAGGTGATCAGACAGGATGTTTACGTATCTGTCACCGGTCAGAGTCGTAACTAAACATATCACGGGTCCCACATCACTCTATTCCCGTACACGTTCCCCCGCTCGAAACAATCTGAAGCGAGACTCGTCCGACCGGGAAACATGTTGCGAGTCATCAACAGTCCAATGTCGGTATGTCCGTGTTGACGGGCCCAGGAGAGGCGTAAAGCTTGGTGTCGTGCAGTCATCAAGGGCACACGAATAGGCCTTGGTCTCTGAAAGTCCATACGGATTATGTTTCGCTGAATAGTAGACACTCTGACAATTGTTGATGGCCCAGCATTGAAATTTGCAGCAGTTTGCGGAAGGATTGCACTTCTGTCACGTTGAACGATTCTCTTCAGGCCGAGCGATTCTAGGCGTTTCAGTCCGGAAATGCGCTGCTGCTACGGTCGCAGGTTCGAATCCTGCCTGTGATGTCGTTAGGTTAGTTAGGTTTAAGTAGGTCTAAGTCTAGGCGACCGATGACCTCAGATGTTAAGTCCCATAGTGCTCAGAGCCATTTTAACCATTTGCGTATTGGTGCATAACCATTATGTACGTTGAAACAGTTCTTCTCATTTGATGGAAATAGGTGAATAGCTGAATAGTAATTAGAGCTATTTGAACCATTTGAACTCTCTTCAATCGTCATTGGTCCAATTCTTGTAGGAATTTTTTTCCGGCCGCAACGATGTCGGAGATTTCACGTTTTACCGGATTTCTGATGTTCGCGGTACACTCGTGACATAGTCGTACGGAAAAATCTCTACTTCATCGCTACCTCGGAGATGCTGCGCCGACTATAACACCACATTCAAACTCACATAAATGTTGATAACCTGCCAATGATGCAGCAGTAACAAATCTAACAACTGCGCCAGACACTTGTTATTTATAGGCGTTGTCGACCGCACCGCCCTATTTTGCCTGTTTGCATATCTCTGTATTTCAATGTGCATGCCAATATAAGTTTCTTTGGCGCTTCAATGTATTTTTTAAACTGTGTGTATGATATTGTTCAAAAAGTCTGATAGTACCTGTCCATTCGCATAGCTTCTACACAAGCTGAATAGTAATTTGGTTGAGACTTTAGGAATTTCACCGCCTTCTCCATTCTCAAGCTGTTGACCGTTGCTGACTGTTCTGCATTTAAGTTCAAGGGGCAGTTCCCCCCCCCCCCCCCCAAGGGCGATAGGTCGGCGGGAACCTCTCCCCTCCAAGCCCTGTTTGAGTAGGCCGTTGATATAACGAGGGTGGGTCCTTATACCGGAAGTCTTCAGCTGTCATTGTTGCAGTTTTTTATTCAAAATTTAAGCTGTTGCTGGGTTCACGCACGTGATCTAGAATAATTTCAGTATGAATCAACAACACTGCCAGAAAAACAACGGATTGATGAGTACTGTGACAGATAACAGTGGGAGTGAACCATGCGGGTTGTCATAAATCTGCAGATGTCTTTGCGGATACTCACTACGCAGACGCGCCTCGCTGCTTCTCAGAGTGTTCCTTTGCCTTCCTGCTAAATTTATCTCCCACCGCTTCGCCACAAATTCCAAAATCTACGTTCCATCAAAGTTACACCGACCTCAGCAAGCTCTCCTGTCAACCGTGGAAAATTCTATTCGTACCGACACAAGACGGCAATCAAGAGATGACAGAGTATTTGTTAAAGCTTCTCACCGTAGCGTTCTGTTACACAGCTTCTCCGCTTTCTACGGGAGAAAGTGCAGCTAAAAGGGAATTTCCGGACAGATGGAATCTGTGCATCGGATCGTGACTCGACGATAAATTCCTCCAGCGGCCTCTGCTCTTGCAGTCATAGAAATCGCAGGCGTGCTTCTCTCGAATTTCTGAAGCAGGAGCCAGCCACCGCTGAAATCGGAGTTTTGAGGGCGGGTCGTGAGCCCTGCTCGGTTACCTCAGTCGTTAAAAGTACAAGCCGCGTCAGGCAGTAGTCGCGCTGCGGTGCTGGTCGGCACGTCGTTTTAATCTGCCGCGAAGTTCCATTACGCAACACATTCCAGTGCAGAGGGGCGGATTTTGTCTCTCTTCACATACATTTTTTTTTCAGAATGCAGTGATCGTTGCAAAAATAATCTACAGTAGAATCAATACCCGTTCGTTCAGTTTCACCTGCGCCATATTGGCTCGTGTGACAGGGAATTAAGCGATACCCTCACCAAAAGTGCGCGTTTGAGGGATACTTTGCATTCACTATGAAAGCCTGCAACTACTTTTTGTTTTAATCTGGAAGATCATAAGAGATTTTTTAAGCTCTGAAACGATAACTCTTGATGTAAATCTGACACATGTGTGAATAAATGCAATCTAACTGGAATTATTTTAAGTTCCGTACTGGCAAGGAATTTCACAGTGCCCAACGAATAATTGAATGGAGGTTATCAAGAATTAACCAAGGCAAAGCAAATTATAACCCTTACTGTAGATCTCAGGTAGTTAATAATCACACATGTGATGCATCTCATTCAGTGCAAATATCTTTGCTCTCCGTGCCCTACGCCGGGTCAAGAGATCACTCCGATTCCACTCGTCGGCTCCGACCCCTAACGTCCTGTGTGACGTCATGAGTTTACGATGTGAATGATGTAGCTGGCCCACTGTTCAACGTGACCTGTAGTGGTCTTAGTAAATGGTGCAAAATGGACTGTTTATTTGAAACGTCGTGATTTGCGCGGATGTGGTTAGGTGGGAACCAGAGAGCACACCTTAAATTGTTGCTAAAAGAACGAGTTGAGGTCAGAGTTAGTTCTCTCAAATTTTTGGTCGTTTCTTTCCGTATGTGACTCCAATTACGAGGTTTAGGTTAGGCAGGAAACTAACAGCACAGCTTACGTTCTTGCCAGGAAAATCATTAGTGGTTATATGAAGGTAATATCTGTTCCCGAAAGAACAGATACCATTGATGACCGCGCAGCTTCCCTAGAATGAAATGATAATTGAATCGACAGCCTAACTGCAAACAGGCGATGATATACGTCATTGGAGACACGCTGAAAATGTGTGCCCCGATCGGGACTCGGACCCGGGATTTCATGCTTACAGGGCAGACGTTCAGAAGGATACAGCGTCTGCCATGTAAGCAGCAGACCCCGGGTTCGAGACCCGGTCGTGGCAGACATTTTCAACATGTCCCCAATGATGTATATCAACGCCTGTTTGCAGCTAGGGTGTCGATTTAATTATCAATTAATTAGTGATTATATTTATAATTCTTTTTTCACAAATCTGACCGTTTCTCGAATGTGGAATGTTTCTCGGGGGTGATATTAGGAATAAACATAAAAAACAGCTCAAATTGATGCTAGTCAAACAAGTATTCATCAAATTTATAGTATCGGCTATTATAACTATTTGGCTGCTACTTTTAAATGTTATGTCGTGGAGGAGTGGCGTATTTGAAATGGATTCTTTTTTGTAGGAGGATTGTCAAGTTAAAATTTCGATACTGTTTATTACAGCTTTGTGAGTCTGTGTGTGTGTCGGGGGCGGAGGGGGGGGGGAGGAGGAGGAGGGGCGTGGCAGGTATCGCTGTCTTCGTCTGAGCTACATATGTCAAGCGGAATATTCGATTCGAAATGTGTGTTTTTTTTTGTATTCTTTAATTCGGTTCCTTCTGGAGGAACTCGTGTGTGTTACTTTCCGATTATGTGGTTACCTTGGAATTACGTTGGCTTTACTGATGTATTTGTAGTTTATACCTGCCCGAAACCCACAAGTTTTCGCGGATATCCCATTAGTTTCGTTTCATTAGATGAGTGAAATTTTTCGTGTGTATTTAAGCTTGTTTGCGGCCGGACGTGATGGCCGAGCGGTTCTAGGCGCTACAGTCTGGAACCGTGCGACCACTACGGGCGAAAGTTCGAATCCTGCCTCAGGCATGGATGTGTGTGATGTCCTTAGGTTAGTTAGGTTTAAGTAGTTCTAAGTCCTAGAGTACTGATGACTTCAGAAGTTAAGTCCCATAGTGCTCAGAGCCATTTGAACGGTCGCCACCTTGGAGGACGTAAGTCGCTTGTCACTAAATGTTATCTGAGGTTGATTTAGTAACTAGTGTGAACTGTGCTGTTTATTCCATATATGACGTCATGAGTCAAAGCAGACATGTGGAATCCCCCTACAACATCTGACTACTTGAAAACGCTGAGCTAGTGCGGTAGCATAGATTATTACTGAGGTCTCTTCCTGCGCTGACTCGAGTCTCGAATTTGAACAGCGTCATAAACTTACCCTCATAGCTGAAAAATTTATTTAATAAAAAGGTAATCTCTGCTGAAAGTAGGTTATTCTATAAAAGAGAATAATAATGGTACGTTTCGAGAACGCGGTTCCTGAGTCAAGTCGCATGCAGGCATGGAACATACGCAGGGTTAAACTGAACAGAGACAAGGCGGAGTGACGATAATGTCGCAAAATCTCCAGATTATTCTCAAATGTTGTATAATAACAAATGTTTGCGTGCAATATAACGTGTTCCCTACATAAATACAATTCAGAGTATGAAGTATCTTCACAGTACCATCGGACCCTGTAGACAAAAGAAAATGCCCACATATTAGCATTGAAATACATGAGAAGTATTAGAAGTTGTGCAAGTGAACTGGCATCGTCTGTATAACGGAATGACGACAGTGAAAATTCGTGCCGGACCGGGACATAAATACGGATTTCCCGCTTTACGCGAGCAGTCGCTGTCACTACTTTGGCTATCCGTGCTAGACTCAGACTTCCATACGTCATCGTTCCTGCGTCAGAATCTGTACTCGCATACACTTTATGTAATTCCCGTACAGAGGAGGACAGTTTAATAGAAAATAGCTGCCCGGTGTCCGTCAATAAATATGATACTGCGTGCATATCTGAAGAAACGTTGCATCATTCTTCTTAGCACCACAGGCACTGCAATATCCCGTTAGAAATAACGCCTGAAACATTATTTTACGAGTGACAAAGTAACGACATAAGTCACTTGAATATCGGAAGACTGAAATACACTACTGGCCATTAAAATTGCTACATCAAGAAGAAATGATAAACGGGTATTCATAGGACAAATATATTATACTAGAACTGACATGTTATTACATTTTCACAAAATTTTGGTGCACAGATCCTGAAACCAGAACAACCACCTCTCGCCGTAATAACATCCTTGATACGATTGGGTGGTGAGTGACACAGAGCTTGGATGCCGTGTACAGGTACAGCTGCCCATGCAGCTTCAACACAATTTCACAGTTCATTAAGAGTAGTGACTGGAGTATGGTGACGAGCCAGTTGCCCGGCCACCATTGGCAAGACGTTTTCAATTGGTGAGACATCTGAAGAATGTGCTGGCCAGGGCAGCAGTCGAAAATTTTCTGTATCCAGAAAGGCCCGTACTGGACCTGCAACATGTGGTCGTGCATTATCCTGCTCAAATGTAGGGTTTCGCAGGGATCGAATGAAGGGTAGAGCCACAGGTCGTAACACATCTGAAATGTAACGTCCACTGTTCAAAGTGCCGTCAATGCGAACAAGAGGTGACCGAGACGTGTAACCAGTGGCACCGCATACCATTGCGCTAGGTGATACGCCAGTATGGCGATGACGAATACACGCTTCCAATGTGCGTTCACCGTGATGTCGCCAAACACGGATGCGACCATCATGATGCTTTAAACAGAACCTGGATTCATCCAGGTTCGTCGTTGAGTACACCATCGCAGGCACTCCTGTCTGTGATGCAGCGTCAAGGGTAACCGCAGCCATGGTCTCCGAGATGATAGTCCATACTGCTGCAAACGTCGTCGAACTGTTCGTGCAGATGGTTGTTGTCTTGCAAACGTTCCCATCCGTTGACACAGGGATCGAGACGTGACTGCACGATCCGTTACAGCCATGCAGATAAGATGCCTGTCATCTCGACTGCTAGTGATACGAGGCCGTTGGGATCCAGCACGGCGTCCCCTATTACCCACCTGAACCCACCGATTCCATATTCATTGGATCTCGACCAACGCGAGCAGCAATGTCGCGATACGATAAACCGCAATCCCGACAGGCTACAATCCGACCTTTACAAAATCGGAAACGTGATGGTACGCATTTCTCCTCTTTACACGAGGCATCACAACAACGTTTGACCAGGCCACGCCGGTCAACTGCTGTTTGTGTATGAACTTTCCTCATGTCATCACGTTGTAGGTGTCGCCACCGGCGCCAATCTTGTGTGAATGCTCTGAAAATCTAATCATTTGAATATCACACATGTTCTTCCTGTCGGTTAAATTTCGCGTACGTTACTTTCCAACCTTAAACTCGGTTGTGAAATGGATCACGGAAACGTATCTAATGCTCGATGGTACGAACTGATACTTAACGTTTAACTATACAAATGCAGCGCAAATGTGCATAGCCAGCAAAAAACTCACTTTGATCCAAAATGAGGTCGGATGTATGTGGCCAACTATCACAAGACAAAGTGTCTGTAGTGCGAGGCAGAAGCGGCACATCATCACGGCAGCAGGTGGAGAAGAAGATTATCTGTCTGCCGGCCATGGGGACTAACGAACAAATTACGCCGCCAAACTTCCCTGTTGGCTAAGTCCCGTCAAAGCACGCACGTCTACCCACGTCATGACTTACAGTTTCATTCCAGGCATGTACTACCCCAGCACACAGATGAGTGAGCTCTATACAGAGTGACCATTAATAAAATCGACAAACTGCTGGAACCGATTCCTGACTCACAATGGGTGGAAAAAGGTCCCATGAATATGTGTCCGGAAATGAACGGCGTGCGTGCAACGACGACAAATCGTCCCGCATCACAGTACAGAGCTGCATCGCATCCACGTCACAACACGTTCCTGCCTCTCTCCGAATAGCGTCACAGGCGTCGAGAACACGCTACTGCAGGGTCTGCACGTCAGCACTGGTTCAGAATACACAGCGATTTTCAGATGCCCCCAGAAGTAAAGATCCAAGAAGTTTAAGTCCGGTGATCTCGCAGGCCATGCTACAGATTCTCCGAGTCTTACACAACGCCCGTGCCAGATGTTATTGAGGTATCGAGGGGCTGTAATGCGGACGTGGGGTGGTGCTCCGTCATGTATAAACCACGTAACGTCTCGAATCGCCAAAGGCACATTCTCAAGCAGATCAGGCAGACCGGTCCAAGTATGTGGTCGCCAAGAAGCACTGCCCACCATTCCTCGAGGACTGTCTGTAGCCTACAGATGACAATTATGCAGATTAATGATGCCAGTTCTGGAAAAGGTTCCTTCGTCGGTAGTCATGATCTGGTGCAAAAACCAACGAAAAAATCCTTCCTCTAGAGGGAACTCCGCTGCTGATAATCCTTACACTCATTTCTGGTGACAGCGACAGTTGCGCTTGTCATGCAGCAAACACGTAACCGTACTTTGGCTTACACCATGTTGGCTTGTACAAAGGTTCATCTCAATACCCTGTAGGACCCGGTCATCCAGATCTGGTGAACGCACAGACCGCTGTTTCCCTGCACCGTCTACTGCCTGAAAGGACCCATTGTCTCACAAACGCCGGAAAAGAGCTTGAAATGTTGAGTGATGTGTTGGTGTCCGTCTAGTTATGGTATAGCCACGAGGCCGTTCACAAACACCATCTCAGCTTGTTCCCGACGTAAAGACCTGACCCCTCTTCTGCTTACAGTACGCTGCGTCAACTACACAGCCTATTATACACAAGGAACACACTCTACGTGGTCAGAGGAACTTCCATTCGTCAGCGCCATCTACCGCGGTAACACTGCATTGCCGAACGCATGTTCATAGGCCCTTTTCCCCTCCATTTCCTGCCAGGAATTCGGTGTTTGTCGGCTTTGTTAATGTTCACCCGTTATTACCTGGATGTCAAACTCGAGCTGTCTGAACATGCAACCAAAGATCCTCGTATTTCGTTTCTTGCGTAATTACAACATGGCTTCCACGAAATGTCACGAGAGAGCGAGATGAAAATAGTTATCGATTCTGCTCCCACATCGGCTTCTCTCGTCGCATATTTATATAAAATTCAAATCCAGAAATACGCAATGAAATTTTGTCCGTCTGGTCGCTTCCTTCCTCTCGCACCGTCCTTCCTATGTCACCCTCCACAACACCAACTCCCGTACCTTTTATCCCACGGCTGGTGTTCCCCAGGGTTCTGTCCTCTCCCCTCTCCTTTATGTCTTGTATACAGCTGATATGCCCAAGGCACCCCCACCAGTCCACCTTCTCCAGTATGCTGATGACACCGCCTTCCTGGCTCTCTATCCTACCCTTCAACGGTCTCAACGTACCCTCCAAACCCACCTTAACCAGTTCACCACTTGGTGTAACCAGTGGTTCCTCCGTCTCAACCCCTCCAAAACCCAGGCAATCATCATAGGCCGCACCACTCGCTCCTTTCGCCTCCATGATTTCTACCTCACCCTTTATGGTCGTCCCATCCAGCTCACCCCCACCCTGAAATACCTTGGCCTCACCCTCGTCTGACACCTCAAGTGGACCCCTTATCTCTAGACCGTCCAGCAGAAAGCCCATTCCCGCCTCCGCCTTCTGAAACTTCAGTTTGGCTGGACATAGGGATTGCATCCTTCTACCATCCTCCACACCTACAAATCCCTCATCCGTCCTATCCTCTGTTATGCCAGCGTTGCCTGGATCCCCGCCCCCACCCGCTTTTACACCGCCCTCCAAATCCATGAACACCATGCGCTCCGCGTTGCCTTCCGTATCCGCCTTCCTTCCCCCACACGGCTCCTGTATGAACTGATCCCCTTCCCCCGCCTCCTCCTGTTCCTCCAACATCTCTGCATCCTTTACATTGTCCGCAGGCTTGATCCCCCCCACCCTCTGGTTTCCCCCTTCCTCTCCACCCCCCACCCATTGCCGCGCCTCTATCACTGTATCCCTCCCTCTCTCCACCTCCACACCCTCCATCTCCTTCATCAGGGCAATTTCCAACGCCTCCCCCTCCCGGATGACGAACTTTGCCATGACATCTACGCTTCCTTCCAACTATAACCTGGCCTTGTTCCCCCCCCCCTCCTCAGGGCCCCCTTTTTCCTCTCCCCTCCTTCTCCCAGAGCGGATTTTCCTCCTTTCCCCCCCGCCCCTGAGACCCTGCACCACCCACTTGCCTCTCTCCTTCCCACATCCCTCCCTACCTGGCCCTCTACCGCGCGCCCCCCCCTCACCTCCCCCATCTCTTCCCCTCCCTCTCTTCTTCAGGTCTCCCTCATCTCCTAGCGCCTGGCAGATCCTCTGTGTTGATCATCATCAGTGTGCCACATCAGTGTTGTGTTTAGTGCTGTTTCTCCTGTGCGTCAAGAGGTGTGATTTTAATTGTGTACTGCCTTGTGGTTCGCCGTCAGTGTTTGTTATGTGCTACGCCATCCGTCGATACCTTTTATGCTCCAGTCATACTGTGCCTTGTGTTCTTTTCATTGTCGCAGTGTGTGGAATTTTGTGTGTGCTACTTTTAAACAGATTTTTTATCTCCATTTTACAGTCACCCCATTTTGTGTCTATTGCCTTCCATGATGTTCCCCCTTTTTTTATATCTATGTTCACCATATTCTCTCCTATGTTATTTTTAAATGTCTTCTATTGTTTGCTCTATGTCTTTCAGCTGAAGAGCAGCGCATATGCTGCTGCCAGCCTGCCCCGATGGGGAATTTGAAATACAATAAAGAAAAAAAAACGTAAGGAATTCTTTATCACATACAGATCGATGGAACTGTCATTTTTTGCCTAATTACAACATGGCGCGAACTACGCAGATAGAAAGAATGTGCGAGCACGTCGGAATTCCATGCTGTGAGAGCACAAAGTACAAATATCTATAGGGTGAGCATTCGGATGCGCACAGCATGAATTTTGTCCACATCTACTCCTGCGCTCAACTCACGTGGTACTATGGCGGTGCACTGCAGCCTGTACTGTGCTTAGCTCGTTGTGTGTTATTACAGGGCTATTACAAATGATTGAAGCGATTTCATAAATTCACTGTAGCTCCATTCATTGACATATGGTCACGACACACTACAGATACGTAGAAAAACTCATAAAGTTTTGTTCGGCTGAAGCCGCACTTCAGGTTTCTGCCGCCAGAGCGCTCGAGAGCACAGTGAGACAAAATGGCAACAGGAGCCGAGAAAGCGTATGTCGTGCTTGACATGTACTCACATCAGTCAGTCATAACAGTGCAACGACACTTCAGGACGAAGTTCAACAAAGATTCACCAACTGCTAACTCCATTCGGCGATGGTATGCGCAGTTTAAAGCTTCTGGATGCCTCTGTAAGGGGAAATCAACGGGTCGACCTGCAGTGAGCGAAGAAACGGTTGAACGCCTGCGGGCAAGTTTCACGCGTAGCCCATGGAAGTCGACGAATAAAGCAAGCAGGGAGCTAAACGTATCACAGCCGACAGTTTGGAAAATTTTACGGAAAAGGCTAAAGCAGAAGCCTTACCGTTTACAATTGCTACAAGCCCTGACACCCGATGACAAAGTCAAACGCTTTGACTTTTCGGCACGGTTGCAACAGCTCATGGAAGAGGATTCGTTCAGTGCGAAACTTGTTTTCAGTGATGAAGCAACATTTTTTCTTAATGGTGAAGTGAACAGACACAATGTGCGAATCTGGGCGGTAGAGAATCCTCACGCATTCGTGCAGCAAATTCGCAATTCACCAAAAGTTAACGTGTTTTGTGCAATCTCACGGTTTAAAGTTTACGGCCCCTTTTTCTTCTGCGAAAAAAAACGTTACAGGACACGTGTATCTGGACATGCTGGAAAATTGGCTCATGCCACAACTGGAGACCGACAGCGCCGACTTCATCTTTCAACAGGATGGTGCTCTACCGCACTTCCATCATGATGTTCGGCATTTCTTAAACAGGAGATTGGAAAACCGATGGATCGGTCGTGGTGGAGATCATGATCAGCAATTCATGTCATGGCCTCCACGCTCTCCCAACTTAACCCCATGCGATTTCTTTCTGTGGGGTTATGTGAAACATTCAGTGTTTAAACCTCCTCTACCAAGAAACGTGCCAGAACTGCGAGCTCGCATCAACGATGCCTTCGAACTCATTGATGGGGACATGCTGCGCCGAGTGCGGGAGGAACTTGATTATCAGCTTGATGTCTGCCGAATCACTAAAGGGGCACATATCGAACATTTTTGAATGCCTAAAAAAACTTTCTGAGTTTTTGTATGTGTGTGCAAAGCATTGTGAAAATATCTCAAATAATAAAGTTATTGTAGAGCCGTGAAATCGCTTCAATCATTTGTAATAACCCTGTACTTCGCTAGCACACATCTACATCGACATCGAAATGGATACTCTGAAAATAACATTTAAGTGCCTGGCAGGGGGTTCACCGAATAACGTTCGCACTTATTAGTTATTCCATTCTCGAAGAGCACGCGAAAAATATGAATACGTATCTTTCCACGCGAGCTCTGATTTCCCTTATATTATTATTATTATCGTTTCTCTCTATGTAGGTAGGCGTCAACAAAATATTTTCGCATTCGGAGGAAAAAACTGGTGACTGAAATTTCTCGAGAAGATCCCACTGCAATGACAAACGGCTTTGTTTTAACGGTGTCCATCCTAAATCCTGTATCGTGTCCTTGACACTCTCCCTTCTATTTCGCTATAATAAAAAAAAAAAACGTGCTGCTCTTCATTGAACTTCCTCGATGTACTCCATTAATCCTATCTGGTAAGGATCCCACAACGTGCAGGAGTACTCCAAAAGAGGACGGACAAACGTAGTGTAGCTAGTCTCTTTAGTAGATCTGTTGCATCCTCAAAGTGTTCTGCCAATAAAACGCAGTCTTTTGTTCGCCTTCCCAACAACATTTTCTGTGTGTTCTTTCCAATTTAAGATGTTCATAGTTGTACTCCCTAGGTATTTAGTTCAATTTATGGCCTCATGATTCGAGTGATTTATCGTGTAAACGTAGCTTAGCGGGCTCCTTTTAGCATTCATGTCAATGAAATCACACACATTTCATTATTTATGATCAATTGACAATTTTCGAACCATACAGATACTTTTTCTAAATCGTTTTGCTATTTATTTTGTTTTTTCGATCACTTTTCTAGACGATAACAGGTAGCAAGCACCATCTGTAGACAATTTAAGACGGCTGCTCAGATTGTCTGATAAATCGTTTATATAGATAATGAACAGCAGAGGGCCTATGACACTATCTTGTGGATCGCCAGAAATGACTTCTGTTTTACTCGATGACTTTCCGTCAGTTACTACGAAAGTGACCACCATGGCAGGAAATCACGGATCCAGTCACACAAATGAGACGATATCCCACAAGCACGCAATTTCATTACAAGCCGCTTGTGAGGTACGGTGTCAAAAGCCATCTGGAAATCTACAAATACGGAATCAACTTGAAATTCCTTGTCAATAGCACTCAACACTTCATGTGTGTAAAATGTTAATTCTGTTTCGCAAGAATAGTGTTTTCTAAATTAATGTTCACTATGGATCAATAGATCGTTCTCTTAGAGGTATTCATAATATTCGAACACAACATTTTTTCAAACTCCTGCCGCGTATCGACGTTCCTGATATGGGCCCGAAATTTAGCGTATTACTCCTACCGCCTTTCTCGAATATTGGTGTGACCTGTGCAACTTTGCAGTCTTTCGTCAAGCGAGCGGTAGTGTATGAATGTTAAGTACGGATCCATTGCATCAACATACAGTGAAAGGAAACTAATTGATATGCAATCTCGGCCGAAAGACTTCTTTCATAAGTGATTTAAGTTGTTTCACTACACCGACGGTATTTGCGTCGGAGTTACTCAGGTTGGCAGCTATTCTATTTTTAGAAAGACTGATGATCCCCTATTAGTGCGAAATGCGTCGTTCTCGAGTTAATAAAGAACATCGTGCAACAGACGACTGTTTTTCAAGTAGCAGCAAAAGAAGGTTGCTGTACCACCGCGCTAAGATGGAATGGAATTATTTTTATCACTAAAGTGGACTCCGCTGTTCAAGGCTAGTGAATCACTATACTCTCCGTTTTAGCTTATCTAGCCTATTGATTGGTGCTAGACAGTTTCGTAAACAAACTGTTACGTAAGAAACCTGCTGACTCTCTTTACGTATAATGTGAGGATATGCTAACCATGTGAAACGCAACATTATTATTAAAACATTTCCAACACAGACAGTTTTCTATTTTTGGGACAATTCACAGAATTCAGGTGAAGCTTATATACTTTCAGACATGAAAATGCTGTAGTGTTGGGACTAGTTGAATAAATAATTGAATACTTTGAAACATGGTGTTTCCTTTTAATGCCCAGTAGAATACTCAGTTGTGATTGACTGTTTCAAAAAAATGGCTCTGAGCACTATGGGACTTAACTTCTGAGGTCATCTGTCCCCTAGAACTTAGAACTACTTAAACCTAACTAGCCTAAGGACATCACACACATCCATGCCCGAGGCATGATTCGAACCTGCGACTGTAGCTGTCACGCGGTTTCAGACTGTAGCGCCTAGAACCACTTGGCCACGATTGACTGTTTCATTTTAATGGCTAGCAGAACACTGATTGTTTAGAACAGCAAAATGTGTGTGTGTGTGTGTGTGTGTGTGTGTGTGTGTGTGTGTGTGTGTGTGTGTTTATGAGGCAGGATGTTTGATGATGAGCCAGAAATTTTGATGACAAGGTTGCGTTTTTACTATTGTAACTGCATAACAGCTGACTGAGTATCTTGCCCCTGAATATTAGCAAGAAGGACATGTGATGACATGCTATTAAAGTCAACAACCATATGTGGAGGTTACTAGGATTCAAGGTCGGGCACACTGCACCAGAATGCCCTTAGCAATACTACTGCCTGCAACTTGAAAATCCCATTCTGATGTCACTAGACCCATCCTGCCCCACACCTAGATTAGGTTTTATGTTCTACTTACAAAATACTTTGTTCTGACTGACGTTTGTGCCCTTAAGACTGCGAACAACCAGAATTAAAGTATGTCAATGACCAGAAGTGCATGGGTTGTTACTCATGATCACGGGTGGCAAATGGTGAAACATCAAATAGATTACACATTAACATCGACTCTGGATGCTCGAAAAATTTATCTTTTTATATCCCGTAACTACCTCATTAATATCAGACTACAATTCCATAACTGCAGAGTAGTTTTCGGATATCGAAGTCTATATATTCTGTATTGTTACGAAACATGTACTGTTATCTGATATTAAATATTTTAAAAGAATCTTTGTTGCTCTCCACAGAGATTCAAAGCATTACTTGTAAGTGAATAATTTTCGTGCTGCCTACTGCACTCCACTGTGGCTCTTATCCGGGTTCATGGAACTTTCTTTCTCACAGACATGGTAAAGTTAAATTCGGAGTGAAAATCACTTCTCCGACTCCGAATTTTGCTTCTCTTCATACTTCCATTACGTTGCCGCCTCGTCATCAATACATTAACGCGAAAATATGCGAGGTCACTATGAAACGACGCACGGAAGAACTAAATTTCCGCTGTCAAACGTAGCGTGTGTGCAACACACTACTAACCTGGTGATGCTCCAACGCTCGTGAGTGTCAGAACGTATGGGGGTATAAATGGACAAACAAGGCTCAAATTTTTGACCATGAGTCACTTTATTACAGCGTTAGTCACAGTGCAATACCATGAATAACAAAGCATGCATAGCATAAAGTAAGGCGTAAAAACGTGTACCTATTGTCACGCGAGTTTATGGTGTTCACCAATGAGGAAAAACAGCAGTCTTAAAATACAGCTGAAATCACGATACGAGTCAACATGGCTGCCGTCTGTCACAAAATCTGTCGTTAAAGGATGAGGTAATTCTTAAACAATGGAGGTAGAATTAACAAGCAGATGAGTTCATCAATATCTTACATACGATTTCCTAGTTAAATGTTTCTATGGATATTTCGTTCCTGGCCTGTGGAATGAAACAGACACGTTCTTTAATATATAAAAGCTAGGAGGAACAGTACGTTATGAACAGACTGACATGAAACAGTAAAAATCGTTTGATACTGATGCCTGCGCTAAGTTTTGAACTTACGTACAACATACCCAGTACTGGAGATTTTTCATTCTTTTAAATTTGTCATGCTTTCTTTCATTGCTTCCGCGACAGTGGTCTTACATGTTTTGTGTACCATTGGGTATCAGTACCGTCTCTTATTAATTTATATGAATGCATGGTGTCTGTTCTTTCGGACATGTCCAAAAGAATAGATACCACACATGCACCTAACTCATTCGCCCCCATGAGCAATGAACGAACAACAGTCATTGCGGATTCACATCTACGTTCGACCTCTAGTGAGATTCTAAAATTAGCGAGTACAGAGGACATGGACGGCCACTGTGGACAGGCGGCACTAGCTGGGACTGCGGGTCTGCTGGGACAGGGCGCTGAGTCTACGCATTTGCGATAAAAACACTGCGTCTGGGTGTGCGCAGCGGCTAGCGCAGCTAACTAGTAAGCAGGAGGTACCGGGTTCGGGTCCCAGTCCAGCACATATTTTCACTCGCCGCTCCCGATTTTGCATAAAATACCGATGCAGCTTGTTTAGTTAGTTCCTATCTTTTCGTTTCGTTTCGTTTCCTTTCATCTCCTCTCTCTCCCTCCTCCGTCTTCAATATACGGAATTAATGTTGGCAAAACTCCGTATGAGCTGCAATTTTTTTTATTTTCTAGTCGTGATCATTTGCCGAGAGGTATGAGGGAGTAAGTCACATGCTGTTCAACTGACCCGGAACGTGCTTCATTGGGATTTCAACAGAAATCGCGTTATTCAGCATCACCGTAACGCTCTCCCGCCGAGTAAACGAACCCGTGACGAAGACCCCACTCTTTGTAACGATCACCTTCGTCCCTTCCATTAATAAGGCATGTTAATGGTCCTAGACTGATTAATACTACACTAGAATCAGTCGAACGAGCGTTTTTTCAGCCACTTATTTCGTATAAGAATTATATTATCATTTACGAGTATGGTGAAACTCCAGCTGCACAATTTTTTGATGACAACGAAAAATTCGTGTCAGACCAGGGTTCGAACCCGCATTTCCCACTTTACGCGGGCAGTCGCCTTAACGGATTCGGTTATCCGTGCACGCTTTGTGGACACACACAGACTTCCAGATGTCCTCCTTTTGTCTGTATCCTATACGCGCACAGATACTGTGAATCCCGTACAGGGAGAAACTTATGCTTAAGGTCGCGGCGTTGTGCGTGAATATAGGAGACAGAAAACACGATGACATACGGACGCTAAAGGCGACTGCTCGCATAAAGTGGGAAATGCGGGTTCGAGTCCCAGTCTGGCAGAAACCTCCACTGTCATCAATAAATTATGTAACTGAAGTTCTATCATTTTCGCAGACGCCAATGTAGTTCTTATATTTCATACAGGTAACGACAGTAGCAGGCAACCTTCCTTCAGAATTGCATGTCTGAAGGACAATGCAGAGCACATGGAATCAAAATTGGCTCTGCAATATAGTACTTCTTTCGTAGATGAATTACTTTCTTATGTTTATACCAGTGACTCTCAGTCTGTTACCAGCTTTTCCTGCTACTTCTTTTATGAAGCCATTCCACTGAAGGTCGTTTCATATGGTGGTTTTTCGCGGTAGCTGTAGTGTAATCGAACAGTAGTGGATATTTTCACCATTTTATGTGCATTAAGCCGCATTTATTTACGTTCAGGGTCAACTATTAGACTTGCACTAACCGTCGATCCCCTACAGGTTTTCCTGGATTTTCTCATAGCCTCTGGAGTTGCAGCCCTCATGTAGACTACCATCCGCTAATAACCCGTTACTATCTTCCAAGATCCCTCATATTAATTGCTAGAGTGTCATCCCTCCCGTCTCCCTACTCATCAAGTTTTCCATCCAAAACCGTCTGTTCTTCTGAGGTCCAGTATCATAAACATTTACCTAAATTCTATGTCGTCCTACATATGTACACATATAGCGATGACCCATTCCTTTCTGTTTTGTGTTCTGTTCTTCTAGGTGTCTTCACCTTGTTGTCAGACCCCTATTTGAAAAAAGGTGACATGAGAGATGTTAATAACTATCGATCTGTTTCGCTGCTTGACAGCACCTGCCAAAATTTTTTACAAGATTATGTATTCTAGAGTAGTATCTCACTTTAGCAACAATAATATCCACAGCAAATCACAGTTAGGACTTCAGAACAGTTGATCTACTGAGCATGCCATTTACATGTTCACTCACCGAATTTTACAGAATATTAAATAACAAAGTAGCGCCGATTGGTATTTTCTGCAATATATCTAAGGCATTTGACGGTATGAATCGCAGCAGTCTCCTAGGTAAATAGACGTATTATAGGACTGACGGTATAGCCAATCAATGCATAATGTCACATCTAAACAAAAGAACGCAGAAAGTTTTATTTAGTAACCCTACGAATATAGTCCAGGGACGTATTTCTGACTGGGGAAAACTCATGTATGAGAGTCGGCAAGGCTCAGTCTTAGGTCTGCCATTGTTCCTCATATACACTATGTGATCAAAACTATCCGGACACCTGGCTGAAAATCGCTTACAAGTTCGTGGCGCCCTCCATCAGTAACGCTAGAATTCAATATTGTGTTGGCCCACCCCTAGCCTTGATGAAAGCTTCCACTCTGGCAGGCATACGTTCAATCAGATGCTGGAAGGTTTCTTGGGGAATGTCAGCACATTCTTCACGGAGTCCTGCACTGAGGAGAGGTATCGATGTCGGTCGGTGAGGCCTGGAACGAAGTCGGCATTCCAAAACATCCCAACGGTGTTCTATAGGATTCAGGTCATGACTCTGCCCATGACAGTCCGTTGCAGGGATGTTATTGTGCTGTAACCACTCCTTCACAGGCCGTGCATTATGAACAGGTGCTCGATCGTGTTGAAAGATGCAATCGCCATCCCCGAATTGCTCTTCAATAGTGGGAAGCAAGAAGGTGCTTAAACATCGTGAAGGCCTGTGCTGTGATAGTGCCACGCAAAACAACAAGGGGTGCAAGTCCCCTCCATTCAGAACACGATCACACCAAAACATCACCGCCTTCGAATTTTACTGTTGGCTCTACAAACGTTGGCAGATGGCGTTCACCCGGCATTCGCCATACACACACCCTGTCATCGGATCGTCAGGTTGTGTACCGTGATTCGACACTCCACACAGCGTTTTTCCACTGTTCAATCGTCCAATGTTTACTCTCCTTACGGCAAGTGAGGCGTCGTTTGGCATTTACCGGCGGGATGTATGGCTTATGATGACCCGCTCGACCATGAAATCTAAGTTTTCTTACCTCCCGCCTAACTGTCATAGTACTTTCAGTGCATCCTGATGCAGTTTGGAATTCCTGTGTGATGGTCTGGATAGATGTCTGCCTATTACACATTACGACCCTCTTCAAGTGTCGGAGTTTCTGTCAGTCAACAGACGAGAGCGGCCTGTACGCTTTTGTTCTGTACGTGTCCCTTCATGTTTCCATTTCACTATCGCATCGGAAACAGTAGATCTAGGGATGTTTAGGAGTGTGGAAATCTCGCGTACAGACTCATGACACAAGTGACACAAATCATCTGAACACGTTCGAAGTCCGTGAGTACTTCGGAGCGCCCCATTCTGGTCTCTCACGATGCCTAATGATTGCTGAGGTCGCTGATATAGAGTACCTGGCAGTAGGTGGCAGCACAATGCATCTAATATGAGAAACGTATGTTTTTAAGGGTTTCCGGATACTTTTGATCACATAATGTAAGTAAACGATCTTTTGTCTAATGTACAACAAGCAGAATAAGTTCTCTTTACAGATGACAGTAGTATTGTGATCAGTTCTTACCTAGATTTACTTTTGAAGGCATTACGGAAACAGCAGTGATCAATGTCTTATAAATAATTACTATTAAAAACAGTCTTGATCACGATTTATTTAACAAGGTGACCGGTTTCGACCACTACTGTGGTCATCTTCAGACCTATAAGTAATTCGACTTATAACTCATTGGTTAATAATGACATCATGCAGTCAGAAGTGGGTGGAGCCTCCATGATATATAGTAAGACGTGCACTGGTTTCTCCGGTAGTGATTGTCCAACAGAAAGAGGTTCCTACTCAATGGTAATTCAACGTTTTATAGCTTTATAACTTTATGTATTTTGTTTAATGTATGTAGCCCTGTAATTAGAGCTTTGTATACAACTTATAGGTCTGAAGATGACCACAGTAGTGGTCGAAACCGGTCACCTTGTTAAATAAATCGTGATCAAGACTGTTTTTAAGAGTAATTCTTACCTAGATACTGAAATGGAAGGGATTGATAAACAAAGTTCTTAAAATATGATTGATTGGTTTTCTGCAAATGGCCCCACCACCAATTTTAAAAAGGCGCTATGTATTCGGTTCTACATCAATGACGAGTGTAGCATATGGTGAGGAAATTTTAAATAGGATGGTGTCTTGAAAATTCTTAAGTTTCCATATTAATAAAGATTTACATTGCAAATAGCAAATGTTTGAATTCCTAAAACATTTGTACTTATAATTGCTGCAGGTCTTAGGGAGACAGAAATCAGTAAGCTGACGTATTTTGCACTTTTTCATTCAATAATGTCATATGAACTAGTGTTCTCGGATAACTCATCTTCAGGAAAGAAAGTCTTCATTGCTCGAAAACGTGCTGTAAGAATAATATCTGATGCTCATCCAGTACAGATGTGTTCAAGGAGTTGGGCATTCTGACTATTGCTTCCCAGTATGTTTATTGTCTAATGAAGTTTGTTTTAGATAATCCACTACAGTTCAAAAGGAACAATGACGTGCATAGTTACAACAGAAGAAGGAAAAATGACATTCATTAGTAAACATTAACGTGGCCTTTGTAAAAAGGTGCGCACAAAGCTGCAACTAAAATTTGAGATCACATACAGCAAAGTAAAATTTGAAAACAAATTGAAGAAGTTCCTCCTTAAGAACTTCTTTCATTCGATAGAACAATTTCCATCGTTGTAATGTGTAAAAGGTGGCGATAAGGAATTACTAAGTCACATCTGTATTTAAAGAAAAAAAGAAAAAGAGAGCATGCAAATCTTTATCGCGTAGCCGTATTTACAATGTGAATGTAAATTGCCTCGTTCCACATCATTACGATTTGTCATGCAAAATGATACATGGAACACGAAACTAAGTAACTTCAGTCCCTAGGGCTGCCAGGTACTTCGCCACGTTGTCCATCTACGCATCCAACGCCGGCTTGGTCGTCCATTTCAATGCTGTTGAACGTAACGTCAGGGGAAGAACAGCAGGGAGAATTAAATGAATATATTTGTTCAGGGAGACGCTCCGGGCAGAACCCATATCAGCGAATATTAAGATGAGAATATACACCGCTCAAAACAATTACGGGGTCAGGTGAGATATCATACACAATAGACATACGGTAACGTATTTTATTCAGATGTCGCTTGCAATTGTAATTTGTGTGTGAGACAGTACGATATTTTGATGTCTCAGCTCTTTACTTGATGTTTCCAAGAGGTTTACGTAGAACGAGGCCCTATGGGGCTACCATAATAGTGAGAGAGTCGTTCTCGTTGCCCTCTAATATGGTGTATGATCACCTCGAACGGCCAATACAGTTGCAGACCTGCGTGGCATGGATAGTATGAAGTTACAAAACAGCTGTTGAGGTATATTTGTCCATTCTTCCATGAGTGCAATAACAAGCTTTGCAACCGTTGTGGGAGGTGCTGGTCTGGCTGAAACGCGCCTGCCAAGTGCATCCCTGCCATGCTCAATCGGACTGAGGTCCGGTGAACAAGCTGGTCACCCCATTCGTTCAGTTCCTCAGCTTCAAGCATGTTGTCCGCCAGTGCAGTTCTGGGGGGACGAGCGTTATCGTCCACCAGAAGGAACCCATCTACTATAGCGCCAGCATAGGGCACAACAAAAGGTCGAAGGATCTCGTCTCTGTACCTCTGAGCAGTCAAAGCGCCATTCTGAACGGCATAGAGATCCATACGTTCGCCAATACTGACTGCTGTCCACACCATTCGTCCACCACCACGATGATGTTTCCTGCACGTAAGCAGGATTGTTCCACGTTCACTCCAGATGAGGCAACGTCGATTGCCCGGCTGAACACAAAGTCGTGACTCATCTGTGAACAGCACCCGGCGCCATTCGTCAAGACTCCAAGCCTGATGTTCCTCCGCCCAGTTCCTGCGGGCTAATCAATGTCGTGGTTTCAATGGGACACACACCACGGGCCTCCGTGAGTAGAGGCCACATTCCCGAAGGCGATTTCGGACTGTCTGTGTTGATATTGCGCGTCCTGTCCCTGCCTGGAGGGCGTGTTGCAGCTGAGTTGTATTCAGCCCCCTGTCTCGACGGGTTGTTTATCGGAGATAACGGCCATCTCTTGCTGATGTTACAAGTCGACGGCCTTGGCCTCGCCTTCTGTTAACGGTTCCTGTTTTCTGACATCGCGTCCAGGTCCTGGAAATTACACTTTGAGACACTCCAATAGCTGCAGCCACGTCCCTCTGCACCTGTCCCGATTCCAACCGTCCTATGGCTCTCCATGCCATAGCTTCGGGTAAGTCACGTTGTTTTCGTATTGCTCTACCTGCTTCCTGCAGGATCTGAACCAAACTGCTTGTGTAATTCGTTTGATAGAGTTAGTACCAACACACTCTGCAGCAACCTTCCGTTATTACCACTATCTTGGTGACCGTACTGTTGCTGTCTCCGCTCCATAGAACCAATGGAAAGACGTCGAACCATTTTAGTTCATTCTGCCGATGACAATACTTCAGAACCTAGATATCTCAACTGATCCCCTACTTGTTTTGACCAGTGTATAACAGTGATATTTTCAGCAGCTATGTCCGGTTCAGAAACCTGAAACATATCTAAATGATAATAGGGAAAACTGTTAAAATCTGAAAGACGATAAACTTGCATCCTTCTGTCGCAGCTGAACACAGATAACTAACAGTATCTTTTCACCGTAAGTCGGGGTGAGTGATATCAGTACAGTTACATCTTTCAAGCGAATCCTCTGGTCTAGTCGCAAACTGCATGGTAACGTGCTGAATAGCTCAAGGAAAGCTCACATTTAAAAGTACAATAAATTACATAATGGAGACAGAACATTCATTCATCATGAAACCAATTCCAAATCATTACTCACGGTACTGTTATTGCGTCTAAGGACTTATTCTAGCGTTAGTAAAATAAACCAGCAGCGAAATCATGTGCATTGTCAATGCGTCGTACTAAGAATTTTATCTGCATTTCCTCCCTTGTCATCCTCTTCACGTCACGCTTAAGACTTCGGCGACGTCTTTTTACATCTTTCCATAGGTATTTCGTCGCCTCACATTCTCTTGAAAAACGTGTTCAAAGCATTTCCTTTTTCCGAAATCGGTGATGGGACTTTCGTTACCCAGCCGTCCTTCGTAAGTACCTCATCTCCGTCGTCTGAATCCAGGCTCCATTTCCTACTTTTATTGTCCAGGACTTTTGCCGATCGTCGAAGGTAGATTCTGCCTCCCAGAAGTTTATTACAGTTTCTTTCAGCTTTCGATATTGAGTGATCTTTTCATGGTACTGTTTGCTTCATTAATCTTTTTGTCTTCGTATAGTTCTTTTATTTATAAAGGTTATGATGTTACCTGAATAGATGGATCGCCCTGCGTGTTACATTCTTCGAACATTTAATATAATGTTACCAAAGCTCTTTCATCTGATATAGAAGCTGACTCTTCACATTTAAATTATGTCAATTATAGTAGTTCTTAAAAGACTGTTTTACAAATTACGACAGTCGTACTAGACGATAAAATGGTACACTATTTCTCTAACTGTCAGTTTGCTAAATTTAAATTAGGAATCCTGTAGTTCAACGTATGGTAATGATTCACTTATTTCCGAATCATGGAACCATATTACAAAAATTTGAATCTGCTGATAATCTTAAACGCACAACAGATATATACTGAATCCGTTTCTATTAAGTATAGACAATCATCAATTCTCATTTCCAATCCGCATTCAGTATTTACAGTTGCTGTTATAAATAATTATATCTGAAAACTTGTCGCTTCCCACGCCCGGGTTCCCAGGTTCGATTCCTGGCGGGGTCAGGGATTTTCTCTGCCTCGTGATGACTGGGTGTTGTGTGCTGTCCTTAGGTTAGTTAGGTTTAAGTAGTTCTAAGTTCTAGGGGACTGATGACCATACATGTTAAGTCCCATAGTGCTCAGAGCCATTTGAACCATTTTTGAAAACTTGTCGATGCAGCTCTTCACCCTAGTCTATAGTCTTCGAGTATTTTATTATCTCCATAAATGCTGCTCCCTCCATTAATCTGAACCTCCACATTGTAGCCAAGCTTTGCTCTCCCTCTATAGACATTATCCCCACAGTTTTCTCAATTACCCGATTAATTATACAGAATGTTTACGGTACACAGCTGCAACCAGCCACAATATTTGGATTTGGTTTACTTCATTACAAAGCTCCGTTCGCGGCTTCGAATTTATACATTCATCGTCGGAGGGCTTACACCATTTCGTGGATTTTACTTTCAAGATGATTCTCGCTAGGATAAAGAAAAACTTATAGTTTCAAAAATAAGTCAATGATCAAACTTCCTAGCAGATTAAAACTGTGTGCCCGACTGAGACTCTAACTCGGGATCTTTGTTAATTTCGAGTTCGAGTCTCGACCCGTTTACTTCGTTGCAGAGGGAAAAATTTCATTCAGAGACAAAGATGGTTGCGTCACAAGCTCGCGTGAGGCTGCAACTTACGTGAAATGACCATTTATTTTTATCACCTTTCTTCAACGAATAACGAAAACCAAATGTTCCTGGTGATCAGATCGCCTAAGCAATATTCTGACACGAGATTGCAGCGCACCATTACTGTCACACTTTTAAAACCATGAATTTTTATTTACTAGGGCAGCTCATCTTTAAATCAATTTCCAAGTTTTCTGAAAAAGCACGAATGTCATCTGAAGTAGAATGTATCGACTCTAAACCTGTAGCAGCGCCTTTTTCAGTAAAGGTAACCAAAATCAAATTGTGGCTGGTTTCTGTTGTGAGCCATCAACATTATACACCATGCAACAGCCAAAGTTCTCTAATAATTCCTTATTTCATACATCAGGATTAACCATGTTAAGTATTCCTTAACGCCAGAGGCAGTGTCCCATAATCTGTTCCTTCTTTCAATCAGATTTTTTAAATGCAGCACTGACTGAAGTATTAATCGAAATCAGTTTTTTGGTACAACTCCGCTATTTGTTGTTCCTTCTACCATTATCATGTCGAATTGTAACATATGTAGAAAGGAATACTCATGATCGAGGTCACCTACTCCTTTCAGACCTGTTGCAATGCTTCAGATCTGATTTCACTGTTGCTCCCCGGTGTATCTAGTCCACGGACACCGCTGGGCTGTTGCTTGAAAACTGATGCACGTACATGTTCCTTAGCCATTCGTTCTTCACGTCTATATTTCTAGTATTATTCCTAGAATTCATGATACTGGATGATTATGTTGAGTAACTGGGTGTATATTCATTTCATAATCTCTCTCCTAGCTGTACGTATAATACACTACTGGCCATTAAAATTGCTACACTAAGAAGAAATGTTGAGGATAAACGGGTATTGATTGGACACATATATTATACTAGAACTGACATGTGATTACATTTTCACGCAGTTTGGGTGCATAGATCCTGAGAAATCGGTTTCCAGAACAGCCACCTCTGGCTGTAATAACGGCCTTGAGACGCGTGGGCATTGCTTCAAACAGAGCTTGGATGGCGTGTACAGGCACAGCTGCCCATGCAGCTTCAACACGATACCACAGTTCATCAAGATTAGTGACTGACGCTTTCTGACGAGCCAGTTGCTCGGCCACCATTGACCAGACGTTTTCAATTGGAGAATGTGCTGGCCAGGGCAGCAGTCGAACGTTTTCTGTATCCAGAAACGCCCGTACATGACCTGCAACATGCGGTCGTGCATTATCCTGCTGAAATGTAGGGTTTCGCAGGGATCGAATAAAGGATAGAGCCACAGGTCGTAACACATCTTAAATGTAACGTCCACTGTTCAAAGTGCCGTCAATGCGAACAAGAGGTGACCGAGACGTGTAACCAGTGGCACCCCATACCACCACGCCGGGTGATACGCCTGTATGCCGATGACGAATACACGCTTCCAATGAGCGTTCACCGCGATGTCGCCAAACACGGATGCGACCATCATGATTCTGTAAACAGAACCTCAATTCATCCGCAAAAATGACGTTTTGCTATTCATGCACCCAGGTTCGTCGTTGAGTACACCATCGCAGGCGCTCCTGTCTGTGATGCAGCGTCAAGGGTAACCGCAGCCACGGTCTCCGAGCTGATAGTCCATACGGCTGCAAACGTCGTCAAACTGTTCGTGCAGATGGTTGTTGTCTTGCAAACGTCCCTATCTGCTGACTCAGGGATCGAGACGTGGCTGCACGATCCGTTACAGCTATGTGTATGAGACGCCTGTCATCTCGATTGCTAGTGATACGAGGCCGTTGGGATCCTGCACGGCGTTCCGTATTACCCTCCTGAACCCACCGATTCCATATTCTGCTAACAGTCATTGGATCTCGACCAACGCGAGCAGCAATGTCGTGATACGGTAAACCGCAATCGCGATAGGCTACAATCTGACCTTTATCAAAGTCGGAAACCTGATGGTATGATGCATTTCTCCTCCTTGCACGAGGCATCACAACAACGTTTCACCAGGCAACGCCAGTCAACTGCTGTTTATGTATGAGAAATCGATTGGAAACTTTCCTCATGTCAGCACGTTGTAGGTGTCTCCACCGGCGCCAACTTTGTGTGAATGCTTTAAGAAGCTAATCATTTGCATATCACAGCATGGTCTTAGTGCCGGTTAAATTTCGCGTCTGTAGCACGTCATTTTCGTGGTGTAGCAATTTTAATGGCCAGTAGTGTACATTGAAGAAACAGCGTATTTGAGTACATTTTTCTCCCAACATAAAAGGTGATTATAGTTTAACTTTCGCTAGCTGAGGCAGTGTAGGCGGAAACCTATTTACTGTATGGGTACCCAACTTCACAGGAATGATGTTCAGACCGTGCGCGGAAGGACTTTCGTTGTTAGAACCGTTATGTCATGACCTGCCATCAGGCGCGGGCACTGATATCCAGACGTAGGTTACGAATACAAGCATCAGTGTGCATTACCGTAGCAGACAGTCAATATAGGCCTGGACAAGATAAGGAGGTCTCCACTTGTAAAGCAGCTTCATCAAAAGAACAGCAATGGTGGTCATGCTCCTCACGAATGTCGACCAATAAAGGAATACGGAGAGGTCCTCTTTCCAGCCTGGAGTTGAAGAACATGATTCGGAAGTTCGAAGTTACTGGCGATATGGGAATTGCTCCTGGGAGAGGCCGACGGCCAATTGCGTCACAAATAGTTGAAGGTACTGTCGCCATTGCTGAGAACACTCAACAGAATGAGGAATCTTCAAGAAGCGAACGCGCTGTCACGACAAGTGAGCATTCCATGGTCCATCGTTTGAAAACTGCTGCGAAGAGTTGTGAAAAGCTAGCTCTAGCGCAGTTCCAGGCCGAAGAGGTTCCATATGATCGTCACATTTAACAACTTCTGCAACCTGGAACGTGAACATGGTACGTCATGTTAACCTCTCATGTGGAAATGACAATGTGTTTCTATTAATGATTTATTCGTTATTTTTCTTCTGCATGTCCATAAAAAAGTTTCCATAACCTTTCATTGTCCTACGGTCATTCGTTTTTCATGTGGACCCTCTCAGATAGCAAATGTTTCACAATAGCCATCCTTGTAAGACCACTGCCTCGTCTTATTTCTTTGGACTTCACCTCTTCAGTCATATGTTGTTCTTCAGTTCACGACTTTAGGGGAAATATCAGTTCCATTACACGGTGAAATTGTACAGTCGAGGAAGGCGGAACCCTACATAAACTTGTGGTACATCTGTCGGATTTGACGCTAGATCCGAAAATCAATCTGACAACATATTTTCACGACGTTCGGCATCTTTCGATGCCAACTGAACTTCAGCTTCGCATCTGAAGATGTTGCAACAGTAGGAAACTTCAAATAATGCCGGATTTATCTGAGTAACCCACTGCAAGCGAGACAAACATTTCACATATTACAACCCTGGAAAAGTCTACGTAGTCCCTACATATCTGACGTGTTTACTTTGTCTGTTATTACAACTTTACTGTTGCATTCATGCGATGGACACTGAGATGTAGCTAGCGAGATTTTAGAACGTTGTTTCTCATAACTTCTCATAAAAAAAGGAGACCTCTTCGAAACGTGGCCCCGGTTGTGGAGGTGAATATAAGAAAATATAGGAAGCTAAAAATATACATAAATAGGAAGAAAAGGTATTGCCAATGAGGTTCACGCGGTTTAATTCATCCTACACATTATTTCCATTTTGGTGACTCAGACGTTACAACACAATGTTATACGGCTCAGTCTTGACTTAAAAAATCGTTCAGCCAAGTGCACATAACAAAAATTAAGATTTTACTTAAGATTCATAATATAGACTACGTGTTTCTGTCGATAACACATGTTATATAATGAAATGTATTAGAGACAAGTAAAAGAAGAACGATTTAAAATATTAGTGTAGTAGTTACTCTCCCTTAACAATGAGAGTCAACCATAAGTTCTTAACTCCTGAAAAGCTTATGGAACACAGCCATCGTAATACACAGGATGACTCAGTAACTATTGCCACCTATAGTAACTCCGAAAGTGTGATAGTAGCCGAAACGATTGCGGGACAAATGTTGCATCCCACAGCGAGGGCTATAATATGACGTGCGTTTTTTGTTGCTAGGTGGGGCCGCATCAGAGATAGGAAAGTCAACTTTTTTTTTCAATGGGATGCTGTCGGTTCGTACTTGTTTTCTGCTGGCGGCTATCGAGACGAATCAAATGATCTTTAACAGTAAGGTCTTTGAAGGTCAATGAAGGTCACAAAGGTCGCATGAACGTCCATTTACAGAATATGTTCGAAATGGTGACCGTTGGTATCAATGCAGTGCTGCAATCTTCTTATCGTGGATTGAGTGGTATTCCTTGTCACTTAGGCACTTATCGAAGCACATACTCTCACAATTCTCTCTCGTATATCGTGCAGATAGTAAATATTCGCCGAGTAAGACGTATCCATCTAACGTGCCATTGACATGTAAACACCATTCGACAGTTTCGCAATACAACACTAATTGGAACGTAAGACCAGTATCGTCAAATCAAGCGAATGAGAATGGTGTATTCCTTCGACGATCAAGTCGATAAGCTTCTCGTTTACGGAAAATGCCAACGAAATTCAGTGAGAGCTAGAGACTTATACGCTGAAAGATATCCTACAACGTATTCATCCTACACGTCGTACATTTAAATATGTCTATGATAAATTAAGAACAACTGGATCATTAACGCATCAGAAACACATCCGGAAAAGGAAAGTTACTAACAAGGAAACGGAAAATAGTACTCTTGCCGCTGTGGTTCGACATCCTGTGTTAGTTCGCGTCAAATCGCAAGAGAATCTGGCATAAGGCAGAGTAGTGTTGTTCGTGTTGTACATCGCCATAAATATCATCCTTACCATATCAGTGTCCACCAAGAATTAACTGGTACGGACTGTATGCGTCGCATTGAATTCTGCCGATGGGCTGAACTTCAGATTCAGAGGGATCACACCTTCATTAATTTGATTTTATTTACTGACGGGTCTACATTCACGACCCATGGAAGTGTTAATTTGCATAACGTGCATTATTGGGCAACTGAAAATCCATGCCTGCTGGTGTGGCCGTGCGGTTCTAAGCGCTTCAGTTTGGAACCGCGTGACCGCTACGGTCGCAGGTTCGAATCCTGCCTCGGGCATGGATGTGTGTGATGTCCTTAGGTTAGTTAGGTTTAAGTTGTTCTAAGTTCTAGGGGACTGATGACCACAGATGTTAAGTCGTATAGTGCTCAGAGCCATTTGAACCATTTTTTGAAAATCCATGTTGGCTGCGACAAGTTGCAAACCAAATACCGTGGTCGGTGAATGTATGGTGTGGGATTCTGGAGGACAGAATTATGGGCCCCCATTTCATCTTAATGGTAGGAAGTATATCACATTCTGGCTAGAAACATTACGTCTGTTACTGGAAGAAATACCTTTAGGAACAAGGAACAGAATGTGGTATCAACTCGATGTGTGTCCGGTACATTTTTTGCTGATGGCTAGAAATGAGTTGCAGAGACAGTTCCCAGATCGTTGGATTGGACGTGGAGGAGATGTGTCGTGGCCGGCTCGTTCGCCAGACTTGACGCCTCTGGATTATTTATTGTGGAGATTCCTAAAATCACTGTTTATAAAGACGTTCCAACTAAATTTGAAGATATGCGAGAGAGAATTGTCAGAGCATATGCTTCGATAAGTGCCGATGTGCTACGGAATACCACTCAATCCATGATAAGAAGATTGCAGCACTGCATTGACAACAATGGTCATCAACTCGAACACCTTCTGTAAATTGACGTTCATGCCACCTTTGTGACCTTCGTTCACCTTCAAAGACCTTACTGTTGCACATCAATGGAGTCGCCTCGATAGCCGCTATCAGAACATTAGTACCAAACATGGCATCGTGTCTAAAAAAAAACAAAGTTGGCCATCATATCTTTGAAGCGACCCCACCTAGCAACCAAAAACCAACGTCGTATTATTGCCCACGTTGTCTCACGCAAGTGTTGTTCCACAAACGTTTCAGCTCCTATCATAATTTCTGAGTTATTCTACATGGCAATAGTTAGTGACTCACCCTGTATATTGTCATTTACTACCTATGCAGCACGTCAAAGGATTCAATAACCTCGGTAGAGTATTCCAAATATTGTGCATACTGATGGAAATTCCATGTGGTTGAAACATATTATTATGTGTCTGAAACAGTAAATTAAAATGACTTATTCTTCGCGTCATTGATGGGCTCAGATATAAACACTAGAGCTCTTTGCCTGTTTGACGTATTTATAGCCATTGTTGTGTTTATACATAATACTCTGAAATTGCTCATCTATACGAAAGAGTGTACTGTGACGAGTTAGTTATTTTAACCGAATAGATTCACTACAAAATTTCATCATATGTAACACATAACTGTTTGAGAAGAAGAGCGCTAAAGAAAAATGATATTCGCTAATAAATTAAAGTTGCTGACATCTGAGAAAACAGTGCAAAATACACTTAATAACCTGAACATCGGTAGTGAAATCGTACTTCGTAAACAACTAGCTGCACATCACTACGTCAAAATCGAAATATTGAAGTTAGAAACACGGGAGTGACTAACAAAAATGTTTTCAGAGGTATATAAAACTCTGATATCTCCCGTAGCTCACACTCAGCGTCCGATGATCTCAGCTTTGGTAAGGGCATGCAACTTCATTTGGTGAGGTAACTTTAGAAACCGAAAAACATCTTGAAACTGCGTCTTCAAGTCGAACGTATCGAGTTATGAGGCCAACAGCAATATTGGCTGCAACATAATGAATTTCTTTCTTTGGTGACTTGTGTACAATACCTAAGGACACAAAAATTCCATCGCATTAGGACTAGATCATTTCTTTCAGGGACTGCTAACTTCTGGTTTCTCATTCTGCTACTAATGAATTTTATTGCCGACTGCGCGGTAAATGGCTAGAAGCGACTGGGAACGTTTTCGATAGCAGAAATTCTCATTTGACGCAACCTTTAGTCTGTATAACGTGCATCGTCGAAAATTTCGCCGTAGTGGCCTCCAGTTAGCTGGCGAAGACCGAGTGGCTCTTCTGAAGAATAATATTTGCGAACAGTATTTGAATCTAACAAAAGGTCACGGTTGTAACAGCTTTTCATTCACAGATGAGGCATTTCTCCCGGCTTTTCCAGCATATTTCATCCACTTTAACAGTAGATCAAATTAAAACAGAGACATTTGCTGAAAAGCTTCTGCTAACACCCACGGAAATGATTGCTATCTTCCTTGAGGCGAGATTCGTTATCCTTCAGTGATTTAATTGGAATGTACACAGAAGGGAAAATAAATCAGAATAAACCAATTCTGTCTCATTTTAATTGTTTAGATACAGGTGCAACAACAGTATAAGATACCAGTGAGAGCTACAAAATTAAACACATTCGCCATGCAATGTCCCCACAAAATTTCGTCTCTAATGACCTGTTCGTTCAGCATAAATGCTCATCTTCTCTCATCACGACAATTTCACTACTGTATCGTGGATATCAGGAATCTGGTGAAACATGAAACCTTTCCGAAAATTGCTGCAGCGGTCAATGCTGGGTCAACAAGTGTCAGCATGCGAAACATTCAACGACATATTATCGACATGGGCTTTCGGAGGCGAAGGCCCACTCGTGTACCCTTGATGACTGCACGACACAGAGCTTTAAGCCTCGCCTGGCTCGTCAATACCGGCATTGGACTGTTGATGACTGGAACCATGTTGCCTCGTTGGACGAGTCTCGTTTCAAATCGTATCGAGCAGATGGGCGTGTACCGGTATGGCGACAACCTCATGAATCCATGGACCCTGCATGTCAGCAGGGGACTGTTCAAGCGGGTGGAGGCTCTGTAATGGAGTCGGGGTGTGCAGTTGGAGTGATATGGGAACCCTGATACGTCTACATTCAACAATGACAAGTGACACGTACGTAAGCATCCTGTTTGATCTACATCTACATCTACATCCATACTGCGCAAGCCACCTGACGGTGTGTGGCGGAGGGTACCTTGAGTACCTCTATCGATTCTCCCATCTATTCCAGTCTCGTATTGTTCGTGGAAAGAAGGATTGTCGGTATCCTTCTGTGTGGGCTCTAATCTCTCAGATTTTATCCTCATGGTCTCTTCGCGAGATATACGTAGGAGGGAGCAATATACTGCTTGACTCTTCGGTGAAGGTATGTTCTCGAAACTTCAACAAAAGTCCGTACCGAGCTACTGACCGTCTCTCCTGCAGAGTCTACCATTGCAGTTTATCTATCATCTCCGTAACGCTTTCGCGATTACTAAATGCTCCTGTAACGAAGCGCGCTGCTCTCAGTTGGATCTTCTCTACCTCTTCTATCAGCCCTATCAGGTACGGATCCCACACTGCTGAGCAGTATTCAAGCAGTGGGCGAACAAGCGTACTGTAACCTACTTCCTTTGTTTTCGGATTGCATTTCCTTAGGATTCTTCCAATGAATCTCAGTCTGGCATCTGCTTTACCAACGATCAACTTTATACGATCATTCCATTTTAAATCACTCCTAATGCGTACTAACAGATAATTTATGGAATTAACTGCTTCCAGTTGCTGACCTGCTGTTTTGTAGCTAAATGATAAGGGATCTGTCTTTCTATGTATTCGCAGCACATTACACTTGTCTACATCGAGATTCAATTGCCATTCCCTGCACCATGCGTCAATTCGCTGCAGATCCTCCTGCTTTTCAGTACAATTTTCCATTGTTACAACCTCTCGATATACAACAGCATCATCCGCAAAAAGCCTCAGTGAACTTCCGATGACATCCACATGGTCATTTATGTATATTGTGAATAGCAACGGTCCTACGACACTCCCCTGCAGCACACCTGAAATCACTCTTACTTCGGAAGACTTCTCTCCATTGAGAATGACATGCTGCGTTCTGTTACCTAGGAACTCTTCAATCCAATCACACAATTGGTCTGACGGTTCATTTGCTCTTACTTTGTTCATTAAACGACTGTGGGGAATTGTATCGAACGCCTTGCGGACGTCAAGAAACACGGCATCTACCTGTGAACCCGTGTCTATGGCCCTCTGAGTCTCGTGCACGAATAGCGCGAGCTGGGTTTCACACGACCCTCTTTATCGAAAACCATTCTGATTCCTACAGAGTAGACTTCCAGTCTCCAGAAAAGTCATTATACTCGAACATAATACGTGTTCCAAAATTCCACAACTGATCGACGTTAGAGATATAGGGTTATAGTTCTGCACATCTGTTCGACATCCCTTCTTGAAAACGGTGATGACCAGTGCCCTTTTCCAATCCTTTGGAACGCTACACTCTTCTAGAGACCTACGGTACACCACTGCTAGAAGGGGGCAAGTTCCTTCGCGTACTCTGTGTAAAATCAAACTGGTATCCCATGAGGCCCAGCGGCCTTTACTCTTTTGAGCGATTTTAATTATTTCTCTATCCCTCTGTCGTCTATTTCGATATCTACCATTTTGTCATCTGTGCGACAATCTAGAGAAGGAACTACACTGCAGTCTTCCTCTGTGAAACAGCTTTGGAAAAAGACATTTAGTATTTCGGCCTTTATTCTGTCATCTTCTGTTTCAGTACCATTTTGGTCACAGAGTGTCTGGACATTTTGTTTTGATCCACCTACCGCTTTGACACAAGACCAAAATTTCTTAGGACTTTCTGCCAGGTCAGTACATAGAACTTTACTTTCGAATTCATTGAACGCCTCTCGCATGGCCTTCCTCACATTACATTTCGCTTCGCGTAATTTTTGATTGTCTGCAAGGCGTTGACTATGTTTATGTTTGCTGTGAAGTCTCCTTTGCTTCCGCACCAGTTTTCTAACGCGGTTGTTGTGCCACGGTGGCTCTTTTCCATCTCTTACGATCTTGCTTGGCACATACACATCTAACGCATATTGTACGATGGTTTTGAACTTTGTCCGCTGATCCTCAACACTATCTGTATTTGAGACAAAGCTTTTGTGTTGAGCCGTCAGGTACTCTGTAATCTGCTTTTGTCACTTTTGTTAAACAGAAAAATCTTCCTACCCTTTTTAATATTTCTGTTTACGGCTGAAATCATCGATGCAGCAACCGCTTTATGATCGCTGATTCCCTTTTCTGCATTAACTGTTTCAAATAGTTCGGGTCTGCTTGTCACCATAAGGTCTAATATGTTATCGCCACGAGTCGGTTCTCTGTTTAACTCCTCAAGGTAGTTTTCAGATAAAGCACTTAAAAAAATTTCACTGGATTCTTTGTCCCTGCCACCCGTTATGAACGTTTGAGTCTCCCAGTCTATATCCGGCAAATTAAAATCTCCACCCAGAACTATAACATGGTGGGGAAATCTACTCGTAATGTTTTCCAAATTATCCTTCAGGTGCTCAGCAACAACAGCTGCTGAGCCACGGGGCCTACAGAAACATCCAATTACCATGTCTGAGCCTGCTTTAACCGTGACCTTCACCCAAATCATTTCACATTTCGGATCTCCGTCAATTTCCTTGGATACTATTGCACTTCTTATCGCTGTAAACATGCCTCCCCCTTCACTGTCGAGCCTGTCTCTGCGGTATACATTCCAATCTGAGTTTAAGATTTCATTACTGTTTACGTCTGGTTTCAGCCAACTTTCTGTCTCTACCTACACCCATTCATGTCCTTGGTACGTAGTGGCTCCACGAACACTCGTCTGAGTGTAAGCACTTCCGCTGGCCACCAGACTCACCAGACATGAACATTATTGAGCATAACTGGGATGCCTTGCAATTTGCTGTTCAGAAGAGATCTGCACCCCCTTGTACTCTTACGGATTTATGGACAGCCGTACAGGATTTATGGTGACAACTCCCTCCAGCACTACTTCAGACATTAGTCGAGTCCATGCCACGTGGCGTAGCGTCACTTCTGCGTGCTCATGGGGGGGGGGGGGGGGATTCTGCGCTATATTAGGCAAGTGTACCAGCTTCTGTGACTCTGAAGTGTATTTAGAATTGTTTCGAGGCCTGGTAGGTTATAGAAATGGTGGGAACAGGTCATACGTTTTGTGATCACTTGGAAGGATACAGAGATAATTCCGTACACGTCCGAGACAACATTATCACCACGTGACTGCCCGCATCTCGTGGTCGTGCGGTAGCGTTCTCGCTTCCCCCGCCCGGGTTCCCGGGTTCGATTCCCGGCGGGGTCACGGATTTTCTCTGCCTCGTGATGGCCGGGTGTTGTGTGCTGTCCTTAGGTTAGTTAGGTTTAATTAGTTCTAAGTTCTAGGGGACTGATGACCATAGATGTTAAGTCCCATAGTGCTCAGATCCATTTGAACCATTTTTGAATCACGTGACAGAGCTTGAAACTGGCCTCATTTTGGGCCTCCATTTCGCTGGCTGGTCGCTTCGTGCTGTTTCCCCGCATGTACCGTAACCCCTTCGCATCTGCCCCGCGATAACAAAGTAATGCACTCCATGCGGCATTATGTCATCCGACAACTTAGATCGGAGACTAACAACAGATGGAACTCAGGAATTATCGTCCCATGCGTAGGCTGCCGTTAATAGCACAGCACAAACGGCTGGGTCTGAAGTGTTGACGTGAAAGGGGAGCATATGCCACTAATGGATACCGTCGCATTCTGTTCGCCAATGAATCGCAGTTCCACCCTGTGCCAGATGACTATCGCTGGCGAGAATGTCGGCGGCCTGTAGACAGGTTCCACTCTTGCAGTGTGCTGCAGAGACACAGCGGTTTTACTCCACTGTCATGGTGTGGGGAGTCACTGCATATGACATCAGGCCTCGACTGGCAGTGGCTGGGGGAACTCTGACAGCGCAACGGTACGTCACGGACACCCTGCGTCCTCAGGTGGTACCTCTCATGAAACAATGCCATGCTTGGGTTTTCCTAAAGGACAATGTTAATCCATACATGACACGTGTCTCTAAGAAAAGTTGAAGTGTTTCATGTTGGCTTCACCTGGTCGACCAAACACTTACATAACTTGTCACCTCAACAATCCTTTTATGTACAATGAATGTTCCCAGAATGAGATTCTCACTCTGCAGCGGAGTGTGCGCTGATATGAAACTTCCTGGCAAATTAAAACTGTGTGCCCGACCGAGACTCGAACTCGGGACCTTTGCCTTTCGCGGGCAAGTGCTCTACCATCTGAGCTACCGAAGCACGACTCACGCCCAGTCCTCACAGCTTTACTTCTGCCAGTACCTCGTCTCCTACCTTCCAAACTTTACCGAAGCTCTCCTGCGAAACTTGCAGGATCAGCACTCCTGAAAGAAAGGATATTGCGGAGACATGGCTTAGCCACAGCCTGGGGAATGTTTCCAGAATGAGATTCTCACTCTGCAGCGGAGTGTGCGCTGATATGAAACTTCCTGGCGCATTAAAACTGTGTGCCCGACCGAGACTCGAACTCGGGACCTTTGCCTTTCGCGGGCAAGTGCTCTACCATCTGGGCAGCATCCTTTCTTTCAGGAGTGCTAGTTCTGCAAGGTTCGCAGAAGAGCTTCTGTAAAGTTTGGAAGGTAGGAGACGAGATACTGGCAGAAGTAAAGCTGTGAGTACCGGGCGTGAGTCGTGCTTCGGTAGCTCAGATGGTAGAGCACTTGCCCGCGAAAGGCAAAGGTCCCGAGTTCGAGTCTCGGTCGGGCACACAGTTTTAATCTGCCAGGAAGTTTCACAATGAATGTTGTTTACTGAATATTCAGGCGCCGTCAAGTATACTTAATCAGGGTCCAGCTAGTCTGTGCCCTAACTCGGTGTGCCTTCTTTCTCCAGCCTGACACCTCCTCCTTACAGGCTGCAAATAAAACTGCTGAAAATTAGCTGCTCATTCCAATTCACTCCACCACATAAATGAGAAGTGAGATTCAATTCACGTTCTCGTATTATCTTCAAAATTACAACTTAACACATGATAAATGAGAACATCTACCAACTCATGCACTGCCTCTCTGTACTATGTACATCACAGACCTGATATTCAACTTGATAATTAACAATTACAATACATTTGTTATTTTTGACACTTGACGCTCTTGGATTGCAGGGAGCTCTCTCTTCCACAGCGCCCACTCCGTGGAACTCCTGTCTCCAAGTCAGTAGGCAGGGTCGTCTGACTGCTACCCACTTCCATACAGTCACTAGGTCGCTAGCTCGGGCATCACCATGTACCATTTGAAACACCTCCCAACAGTGGGGCGCTCACTACTCATCGACTACTCTCTGTCACGAACATCTTTTCTCTGAGATATTGACGTAAGGACGTGATACCTCTCATTCAAGGAGCGGCATGTATCACTACACTGCCTTCGTGACGTTGAGGTACTTCTGTCACCAACAAGACCTCCAGTCCTGTTCCCAATACAAGATGTGTGCGACCTGCTTGGACGTCAACTCTGCTCAGTGCCAATCCTGAGGACATCAGCGACCATTTACGTCAGCTGTGGGCCAGCTCCCCTCAGGACAGAATACAACGTCTTTACGACATCCTTCTTCGCAACCAAATCAGTGCACGCATCCAGGACAGAGGGTTACCAATGTCAAACTGCCAGGTTCTTCGCAAATCTGACATTATATTGTAATGACTGAAACACCATCACATCCCCTCACAACCCATGAAGTTTCATTTTGTTTTCTCCTCCGTCTCTGAGCGATTCATATTTTCATAACGCAGTGTATTTCCTGGGCAGTGAAATATCGCTTCTGGCAGAAGCAGATATCGAATGCACAGGGTGCCCAGTTCCGTTGGGACTGTCGCTGTGAAAAATAGAAGTCACGGGTTATGATCACAAAATCATTCTTCTTCTTCAAAATAGTCTCCCCCTGAGCCAGTGCACAGCTGGAGTCGTTTTGAAAGTGTTGTGAAACAGTCGCTGTGGTCCTTTTTTTGGAATTGCATTTGGTAATGAAGTACAATTTTCTTGGATGTCCTTAAATTTGTCGAAACAGTAGTCGGTTGGGGCAATACCTAGCCAATATGGCGGATGATCCAGGACTGATATCCATTTGCTGTCCAACAACTCGTGCATGGTTTTCCCTTTGTAGACTGTGGCGGTCAGGGTCGTGCTTCTCGGTGCACGGGCCGATATCGACGAAGTCCCGCCCAGAAATACAAAACCTATCACAAACCTCGATGTTGCCTCTCTGCTCCATCGCCATCTTTCGACGAGTGTCAAGACACGTACTGCTGCATTCCCGACGTCGACGCCCGCTGCAGCAATGCTACCGCTTTACTTTGTACACAGATATTGTTGAAACTTCAAGGATCGTAATGGCACAATTCGCGTCGAGATAGCATTGCAGTTTGGAATTACACACAGATAGCCCTAACGGAACTGGGATAAACTGCGTACGCTAGCAACTGTAGAAACATGTATATACTAAATAATGAGAAAGAACAATGGAGGCTATAAATAAGACCTGAAGGTAGCGCCTTGCCTCCACTATTTGCTGTTCCTGACCCTCGACCTTCAGATGTGGCGAGTACAACCACCAAACGGCGGTACGTACATCGCAGCTACGGACTTCACTAATGAAGGGGAGAAACTGCTGTTGCGTCACTTTTCCGCAGCAAATATGCTTTTCTTAATTTCTTGATAGCCGGATAGAGACCAGAAATGTGTCTGGGATGGTACACTCTATCCACATTTCCTACTGTAACTCAGTAGCACAGCACGTCAAGCTGCAATGCACCATTCTTTTCTATCTTTCAAAACTGTTCCTTTATAGATTTCAGAATGAAAATCAGTCATCAGCTGCACAGTTACTTTTATTTTGATTTACTGGTTTCGACAGATTAATCTGTCACTTTTAGAAGCCTACAAAATTTGGAATCGCAGAAACCGCAAGAACTTTGCCACAAATTCATGTAAAATATATTACAAAAACTTACTTAATATTGGTTTAGCAGATGTCAGTATCTTCTTCACAGAAGCGCAATTCCACGAGATATGGAAAATTTACATATTTTATATGATAACTGTAAGCACAGATTGATACTTAACAATGAATGTACCATATTTATGTACACAGTGAAGTTGTTGCGCCAGTAGCATATAAAAAATTGAAGTGAGATATGTAATGAATTAGATATAACATATAAGCTATTGTTGACATTAATATCTAAAAGTAATTGGTTAATTTTCACTATTTTTAAAAAGATTTTCGCCATTTTATAAGAGATGCTATATAGTCTAAATATTTCTTGTTTTTCAACGCAAGTTGATAATTCAACAAGTGTTTGGATTTCAGGTAGTAATTCTTATGTGCCTCAAACTTATCCTAAAGGCTCATTTTGTAGCCCTTTTCTATTGTATGCAGAATTCCCTTGTTAGACAAACATAGAGGAGAAAGAATGTGTTTCTCGATTTTGGATTTTGATACATTCTACAAAAGTTGACTTTTATGGATTTTCATCGTCTTTGTTCAGCAAGTGCTCAGGAAAACGGCTTTTAAATTACCTCCCTGTGTTCTGTACAAAAACTCGGACATATTTTACACTGAACTTCATGTACAACAGATTTGAGAAATTTGTCAGAGGGCAGGTTCTCTTTATGTACGAAAAGAAGTCTGATAGTGTTTTTGTTCGTAAAAGATACAGTGATCAGCAGGAGTAACAGACGGCCAACCACTTGTAATAGACTATGGTTTTCCCATAACCTTTACAATGGTTTCGACAGATTTAAACGTGTCTTTCTCAGAAGGACAAGCAAACTTCACATTAGCAGTCAGTTTGTACTTCTGAGGAAGACGGGTTTAAATCCGGTGAACCCATGGTAAAGGTTATAAAACCATCATTTATTGCAAGTGGTTGGCTGTCTACTTCAGCTGCTGATCTGTAACCGTTGCTGTATTACAGCCATGTTCAAAATGTTAAAAAAAGATACTGTGATGTGTTGTTTTTAACAAAGAGTTAGCTAGGAGAGATGAACTGTCACTTAGAAGAAGGATTACATTTTATTCCTTGCCAGTAAGGTCATTTTTATAATTGTTTTTATTTTTATATTTGGTACAATGCTTGCTTGATATCCACTGAAAAATCCCCTTGAAAAAATATGAATGACTGTGCTAGTGAACTTCTACGTTATTTGATAGAAAGAAAGCTGAGTAAAACTGAACGTACTCAGACAGTTCTCTCTTTACTTATTCTGATCATGACTAAACTGGCACACAATAATTTTTTGCGCAACGCAATCTGACATTCAATGATCCCTGCAAAAGAATGGCCCTGACTAACATTAACCTGTACCTTTCATGAATCACTTACCTCACAAAAATCTTCGTTACTTGAACTACTGCAATACAGCGAGAGCCGATACTACCAGCTAAATAAAAGATTCTAACTGAAGGCACAGTTAGCAAATGAAAGATTTTGACAGAGAAAAAACAATGTATTTACTTTAATAGTGTTCAAAAGTAATCGACCATGGCTCGAAAGAACGGCAGTTTCTGCTTTAAACAGTGACAAGAATAACAATGGAAGATATTATCTGTTGAGTTGGGCTTGGCGTTACTGTCAAAATTAATTTTGCAGCATCCTGTAGATGACAGATAAATGTTCCGAAACCGGTAAAGTAAGACAAAATTAGTTGTGCAACTGATGACTGAATTTTATTGTGAAATATGTAGCATATTATAGTGACGTCGAACAGAACATCTCTGAATAAAATATATTCTTTTATCATCACTATAAATATTTTGAGTGTTTCTTTGTATACGATCAGTTACAGTATTGTACTTTATTTCCCGATAAACTACTGGAATGGAGTTTGATAAATTTTATGCAGTAGACACGTTGGCAGTATGTCGGACGTTGCGTTGTATAAAGTAAACGATGAGGTCTCACTGGTAATAGGACCTGTGGAGTACACGCGAGGAAGTCGAGACACGAAACTTACATGTGAAGGAAATGCGTCGTCATTTAGCTACGAGAAAGAGAGCACGCAAATTAATCTTTATGTCGACGTCGTGGCGACAATTCTTTGTATATGCGACGGGCATGCAAATTTGTGGCCGACAGTAAAATGTTAATTCAGGGTTATTCATGTCAGTTCAACCATCTATTTACAGCGTAAAAAACGGTAGCATTTACGCATACCGAAGCTCACGCCTTCATAATCAAAATTACTGTACAAGAACCTCTGAAGTGTCGTCCTTACCGCCGTCTGCTCCACGTCTGCTGTGCAGCGAGCTACCTTAATTTAAGTATTAACTGTATTTTTCTTACTTGTCACTTCTTCTTCCGTGTGTTTTTGCTTTTAGGAAGCTTTAATTGTCGAGTGCTATTAATAGTGTTCCATAGATTTCGTGTTTGTTTTGAATACAGTCAGAGAGAGTCCCTTTAGTCAACCATAGTACCAGTAGTGCTAGTGTTATTTTAAATACAGTCCAGAGACAGGTAGTGCTATTTTCATTGTTTTCTACAAGAAGTGGCTAGCAATCACAGTTTAGTCAATAATCAGCCGCCTTCAGTGAATTAGCAGTCTAGTTAAAAGTTGATTAACTCTCTTCAGTAAACTGATTCCTTAGGATGGATAGGATGTGTGACTGCTGTGTACGGACGCAGGAGCTGGCCACTGTTCGCGAACAGCTGAGCGTGTTGATGGCCGCAGTCAGCCGTCTTCAGGCTGCTGCCTCGGAGTGTAGCGGCAGTGGGGAGTCTGGTGCGTCGCGTGGTACACCCCAGGTGTTACATGCTTCACCCACTGCCCCTGCTGTCGATACATCTTCGCGGGTATCGGGCGCGGTTGGGCCACCCTCTCCCCAAGGGGAGTGGCGGGTTCAGCGGCGTTCGCGGCGCACGAGGCGGAGGGTAAATGTGGAGGCTGGCCGTGTGGCATCGCGCGCTCTGCCTGTGAGTGGACATGTGGCTGCGCCTTCAGCAAGGTCCGAGCAGGCACACGGGGGGACGGGTTTATTAGTTATTGGGAGCTCCAACGTTAGGCGGGTGATGGAGCCCCTTAGGGAAATAGCGGAAAGGTCGGGGAAGAAGGCCAGTGTTCACTCTGTCTGCTTGCCGGGGGGTGTCATCCGAGATGTGGAGGAGGCCCTAACGGCGGCGATAGAGAGCGCTGGGTGCACCCGACTGCAAATTGTTGCTCATGCCGGCACCAATGACTCCTGCCGTCTGGGGTCAGAGGTCATCACCAGTTAGTACAGGCGGTTGGCGGAATTGGTGAAGGCGGAAAGCCTCGCTCGCGGGGTGGAATCAGAGGTAACTATTTGTAGTATCGTTCCCAGAACCGATCGCGGTCCTCTGGTTTGGAGCCGAGTGGAAGGCTTAAACCAGAGGCACAGACGATTCTGCGGAGATCTGGGGTGCAAATTTCTCGACCTCCGCTATCGGGTGGAGAAATATAGGGTCCCCCTGAATAGGTCAGGTGTGCACTACACGCCGGAAGCCGCTACAAGGGTAGCGGAGTACGTGTGGAGTGCACATGGGGGTTTTTTAGGTTAGAGAATTCCCTCCCTAGGCCAGACAAGACGCCTCCTGAGACGCGGCAAGGTAGGAGTAGGCAAAATGCAACAGGGAATAACAATATTAATGTGCTAATAGTAAACTGCAGGAGCGTCTATAGAAAGGTCCCAGAACTTCCCTCATTAATAAATGGTCACAACGCCCATATAGTACTAGGGACAGAAAGTTGGCTGAAACCAGACGTAAACAGTATGTTGTTGTTGTGGTCTTCAGTCCCGAGACTGATTTGATGCAGCTCTCCATGCCACTCTATCCTGTGCAAGCTTCTTCATCTCCCAGTACCTACTGCAACCTACATCCTTCTGAATCTGCTTAGTGTATTCATCTCTTGGTCTCCCTCCACGATTTTTACCATCCACGCTGCCCTCCAATACTAAATTGGTGATCCCTTGATGCCTCAGAACATGTCCTACCAACCGATCCCTTCTTCTGGTCAAGTTGTGCCACAAACTTCTCTTCTCCCCAATCCTATTCAATACTTCCTCATTAGGTATGTGATCTACCCATCTAATCTTCAGCATTCTTCTGTAGCACCACATTTCGAAAGCTTCTATTCTCTTCTTGTCCAAACTATTTACCGTCCATCTTTCACTTCCATACATGGCTACACTCCATACAAGTACTTTCAGAAATTACTTCCTGACAAATCTATACTCGATGTTACCAAATTTCTCTTCTTCAGAAAAGCTTTCCTTGCCATTGCCAGTCTACATTTTATATCCTCTCTACTTCGACCATCATCAGTTATTTTGCTCCCCAAATAGCAAAACTCCTTTACTACTTTAAGTATCTCATTTCCTAATCTAATACCCTCAACATCACCCAACATAATTCGACTACATCCCATTATCCTCGTTTTGCTTTTGTTGATGTTCATCTTGTATCCTCCCTTCAAGACACCATTCATTCCGTTCAACTGCTCTTCCAAGTCCTTTGCTGTCTCTGACAGAATAACAATGTCATCGGCGAACCTCAAAGTTTTTACTTCTTCTCCATGAATTTTAATACCTGCTCCGATTTTTTCTTTTGTTTCCCCCACTGCTTGCTCAATATACACATTGAATAACATCGGGGAGATGCTACAACACTGTCTCACTCCCTTCCCAACCACCGCTTCCCTTTCATGCCCCTCGACTCTTATAACTGCCATCTGGTTTCTGTACAAATTGTAAATAGCCTTTTGCTCCCTGTATTTTACCCCTGCCACCTTCAGAATTTGAAAGAGAGTATTCCAGTTAACATTGTCAAAAGCTTTCTCTAAGTCTACAAATGCTATAAACGTAAGTTTGCCCCTCCTTAATCTTTCTTCTAAGATAAGTCGTAAGGTTAGTATTGCCTCATGTGTTCCAACATTACTACGGAATCCAAACTGATCTTCCCCGAGGTCGGCTTCTACTAGTTTTTCCATTCGTCTGTAAAGAATTCGTGTTAGTATTTTGCAGCTGTGGCTTATTAAACTGATTGTTCGGTAATTTTCACATCTGTCAACACCTGCTTTCTTTGGGATTGGAATTATTATATTCTTCTTGAAGTCTAAGGGTATTTCGCCTGTTTCATACATCTTGCTCACCAGATGGTAGAGTTTTGTCAGGACTGGCTCTCCCAAGGCCGTCAGTAGTTCCAATGGAATGTTGTCTACTCCGGGTGCCTTATTTCGACTCAGGTCTTTCAGTGCTCTGTCAAACTCTTTACGCAGTATCGTATCTCCCATTTCATCTTCATCTACATCCTCTTCCATTTCCATAATATTGTCCTCAAGTACATCGCCCTTGTATAGACCCTCTATATACTCCATCCACCTTTCTGCTTTCCCTTCTTTGCTTAGAACTGGGTTTCCATCTGAGCTCTTGATGTTCATACAAGTGTTTCTCTTATCTCCAAAGGTCTCTTTAATTTTCCTGTAGGCAGTATCTATCTTACCCCTAGTGAGATAAGCCTCTACATCCTTACATTTGTCCTCTAGCCATCCCTGCTTAGCCATTTTGCACTTCCTGTCGATCTCATTTTTGAGACGTTTGTATTCCTTTTTGCCTGCTTCATTTACTGCATTTTTATATTTTCTCCTTTCATCAATTAAATTCAATATTTCTTCTGTTACCCAAGGATTTCTACTAGCCCTCGTCTTTTTACCGACTTGATCCTCTGCTGCCTTCACTACTTCATCCCTCAAAGCTACCCATTCTTCTTCTACTGTATTTCTTTCCCCCATTCCTGTCATTTGTTCTCTTATGCTCTCCCTGAAACTCAGTACAGCCTTTGAATCTTTCAGTTTATCCAGGTCCCATCTCCTTAAATTCCCACCTTTTTGCAGTTTCTTCAGTTTTAATCTACAGGTCATAACCAATAGATTGTGGTCAGAGTCCACATCTGCCCCTGGAAATGTCTTACAATTTAAAACCTGGTTCCTAAATCTCACTCTTACCATTATATAATCTATCTGATACCTTTTAGTATCTCCAGGGTTCTTCCATGTATACAACCTTCTATCATGATTCTTAAACCAAGTGTTAGCTATGATTAAGTTGTGCTCTGTGCAAAATTCTACCAGGCGGCTTCCTCTTTCATTTCTTAGCCCCAATCCATATTCACCTACTACGTTTCCTTCTCTCCCTTTTCCTACACTCGAATTCCAGTCACCCATGACTTAAATTTTCGTCTCCCTTCACTATCTGAATAATTTCTTTTATTTCATCATACATTTCTTCAATTTCTTCGTCATCTGCAGAGCTAGTTGGCATATAAACTTGTACTACTGTAGTAGGTGTGGGCTTCGTATCTATCTTGGCCACAATAATGCGTTCACTATGCTGTTTGTCGTAGCTTACCCGCATTCCTATTTTCTTATTCATTATTAAACCTACTCCTGCATTACCCCAATTTGACTTTGTGTTTATAACCCTGTAGTCACCTGACCAGAAGTCTTGTTCCTCCTGCCACCGAACTTCACTAATTCCCACTATATCTAACTTTAACCTATCCATTTCCCTTTTTAAATTTTCTAACGTACCTGCCCGATTAAGGGATCTGACATTCCACGCTCCGATCCGTAAAACGCCAGTTTTCTTTCTCCTGATAACGACATCCTCTTGAGTAGTCCCCGCCCGGAGATCCGAATGGGGGACTATTTTACCTCAGGAATATTTTACCCAAGAGGACGCCATCATCATTTAATCATACAGTAAAGCTGCATGCCCTCGGGAAAAATTACGGCCGTAGTTTCCCCTTGCTTTCAGCCGTACGCAGTACCAGCACAGCAAGGCCGTTTTGGTTATTGTTACAAGGCCATATCAGTCAATCATCCAGACTGTTGCCCTTGCAACTACTGAAAAGGCTGCTGCCCCTCTTCAGGAACCACACGTTTGTCTGGCCTCTCAACAGATACCCCTCCGTTGTGGTTGTACCTACGGTACGGCTATCTGTATCGCTGAGGCACGCAAGCCTCCCCACCAACGGCAAGGTCCATGGTTCATGGGGGGTAAACAGTAATGAAATCTTAAACTCAGATTGGAATGTATACCGCAGAGACAGGCTCGACGGTGAAGGGGGAGGCGTGTTTACAGCGATAAGAAGTGCAATAGTATCCAAGGAAATTGACGGAGATCCGAAATGTGAAATGATTTGGGTGAAGGTCACGGTTAAAGCAGGCTCAGACATGGTAATTTGATGTTTCTGTAGGCCCCGTGGCTCAGCAGCTGTTGTGGCAGAGCACCTGAAGGATAATTTGGAAAATATTTCGAGTAGATTTCCCCACCATGTTATAGTTCTGGGTGGAGATTTTAATTTGCCGGATATAGACTGGGAGACTCAAACGTTCATAACGGGTGGCAGGGACAAAGAATCCAGTGAAATTTTTTTAAGTGCTTTATCTAAAAACTACCTTAAGCAGTTAAACAGAGAACCGACTCGTGGCGATAACATATTAGACTTTCTGGTGACAAACAAACCCGAACTATTTGAAACAGTTAAAGCAAGAACAGGGAATCAGCGATCATAAAGCGGTTCGGCATCGATGATTTCAGCCGTAAATAGAAATACTAAAAAAAGGTAGGAAGATTTTTCTGTTTATCAAAAGTGACAAAAAGCAGATTTCAGAGTACCTGACGGCTCAACACAAAAGTTTTGTCTCAAGTACAGATAGTGTTGAGGATCAGTGGACAAAGTTCAAAACCATCGTACAATATGCGTTAGATGAGTATGTGCCAAGCAAGATCGTAAGAGATGGAAAAGAGCCACCATGGTACAACAACCGCGTTAGAAAACTGGTGCGGAAGGAAAGGAGACTTCACAGCAAGCATAAACATAGTCAACGCCTTGCAGACAAACAAAAATTACGCGAAGCGAAATGTAATGTGAGGAGGGCTATGCGAGAGGCATTCAATGAATTCGAAAGTAAAGTTCTATGTACTGAATGGCAGAAAATCCTAAGAAATTTTGGTCTTGTGTCAAAGCGGTAGGTGGATCAAAACAAAATGTCCAGACACTCTGTGACCAAAATGGTTCTGAAACAGAGGATGACAGACTAAAGGCCGAAATACTAAATGTCTTTTTCCAAAGCTGTTTCACACAGGAAGACTGCACTGTAGTTCCTTCTCTAGATTATCGCACAGATGACAAAATGTTAGATATCGAAATAGGCGACAGAGGGATAGAGAAATAATTAAAATCGCTCAAAAGAGTAAAGGCCGCTGGGCCTGATGGGATACCAGTTCGATTTTACACAGAGTACGCGAAGGAACTTGCCCCTCTTCTTGCAGCGGTGTACCGTAGGTATCTAGAAGAGTGTAGCGTTCCAAAAGATTGGAAAAGGGCACAGGTATTCCCCGTTTTCAAGAATGGATGTCGAACAGATGTGCAGAACTATAACCCTATATCTCTAACGTCGATCAGTTGTGGAATTTTGGAACACGCATTATGTTCGAGTATAATGACTTTTCTCGAGACTGGAAGTCTACTCTGTAGGAATCAGAATGGTTTTCGAAAAAGACGATCGTGTGAAACCCAGCTAACGCTATTCGTGCACGAGACTCAGAGGGCCATAGACACGGGTTCACAGGTAGATGCCGTGTTTCTTGACGTCCGCAAGGCGTTCGATACAATTCCCCACAGTCGTTTAATGAACAAAGTAAGAGCATATGGACTGTCAGACCAATTGTGTGATTGGATTGAAGAGTTCCTAGATAACAGAACGCAGCATGTCATTCTCAATGGAGAGAAGTCTTCCGAAGTAAGAGTGATTTCAGGTGTGGCGCAGGGGAGTGTCATAGGACCGTTGCTATTCACAATATACATAAATGACCTGGTGGATGAGATCGGAAGTTCACTGAGGCTTTTTGCAGATGATGCTGTGGTGTATCGAGAGGTTGTAACAATGGAAAATTGTACTGAAATGGAGGAGGATCTGCAGCGAGTTGACGCATGGTTCAGGGAATGGCAATTGAATCTCAATGTAGGCAAGTGTAATGTGCTGCGAATACATAGAAAGATAGATCCCTTATCATTTAGCTACAAAATAGCAGGTCAGCAACTGGAAGCAGTTAATTCCATAAATTATCTGGGAGTACGCATTAGGAGTGATTTAAAATGGAATGATCATATAAAGTTGATCGTCGGTAAAGCAGATGCCAGACTGAGATTCATTGGAAGAATCCTAAGGAAATGCAATCCGAAAACAAAGGAAGTAGGTTACAGTGCGCTTGTTCGCCCACTGCTTGAATACTGCTCAGCAGTGTGGGATCCGTACCAGATAGGGTTGATAGAAGAGACAGAGAAGATCCAACGGAGAGCAGCGCGCTTCGTTACAGGATCATTTAGTAATCGCGAAAGCGTTACGGAGATGATAGATAAACTGCAATGGAAGACTCTGCAGGAGAGACGTTCAGTAGCTCAGTACGGGCTTTTGCCGGCGGGGTCAGGGATTTTCTCTGCCTCGTGATGGCTGGGTGTTGTGTGCTGTCCTTAGGTTAGTTAGGTTTAAGTAGTTCTAAGTTCTAGGGGACTGATGACCATAGATGTTAAGTCCCATAGTGCTCAGAGCCATTTTTTGAACGGGCTTTTGTTGAAGTTTCGAGAACATACCTTCACCGAGGAGTCAAGCAGTATATTGCTCCGTCCTACGTATATCTTGCGAAGAGACCATGAGGATAAAATCTGAGAGATTAGAGCCCACACAGAAGCATAGCGACAATCCTTCTCTCCACGAACAATACGAGACTGGAATAGAAGGGAGAACCGATAGAGGTACTCAGCTTACCCTCCGCCACACACCGTCAGGTGGCTTGCGGAGTATTGATGTAGATGTAGATGTAGATGTAGATGTAGAAGCGACAAATATAACAAACAAGAACAATTAAAACAGAATGCCATGGCTGCTACCCTTCCAATTGTGTCATCTTAAGATGTCGATCCACATCACTGGCAAATGATAAAATAGACTAATTTGAAATGTCGTAAATCGCTCTAGGTACTAACAGCGCCACAGTAACAGCCATTCTTGTGCACAGCCCGTGTATCTCTCTGAAAGGCACATCCCTCAGACAAACACTGAAGTGACGCGAGCGAGCATTTCGTCAATATGAACATGAAATTAAGGAAATATCGACGAAACAAAGCTGACGTGTAACCCAAAAATAATGGCTCTGAGCACTATAGGACTTAAGTTCTGAGGTCATCAGTCCCGTAGAAGTTAGAACTACTTAAACCTAACTAACCTAAGAACATCACACACATCCATGCCCGAGGCAGGATTCGAACATGTGACCCTTGCGGACGCGCGGTTCCAGACGTGTAACTCAGCCAGGTAGCCCGTCATGAAGAGAAAGCTAACTTTATACTGTAAAGTTGCTAAATAATTACTGATATTAAAAAAAATTCTGCAAAGTTTGTGAGGAAGTGAACTGTGTCACCTGTAACCATTTCGTTTAATGTTCTAGTAGATACAGTCCACAGACAAACAAAAACCACAGGCACCCCTATAGACAGCTCATATTCCCACCCAACGATACACAATGCGCGTGTACAGAGTAACAGGTAACAGCGCCAGCAATACAGCAATGGATAAATAGCGCCGGCCAGTCGCTATAATGACACACATATTGAAAACCTCACAAAGGAAACAAAGAACTGTAATAAATCAGCTGCGGCTAACAAAATGAGAAACAAACCCACTGCTTGCATACCAGTCAAGGCAAACTATTCTAAAAACTAGCAAACAGTTATCGGACAGCATAACATATAACAAACTGCAACATACGCTGAGGCACAATGTAAACACATACACTGATAGAGGCACACAATCATACATTTATGAAATATTTGTGTAGTGGTGTACTACGTCAACGATCGCTTATGTGTGTAAACAATATTCACAGTACCGATTTCGGCAAGTAGTTGTCGCCTTCAGACGTGCTTAATTGACAGAAAACATCGTACGGACATACAAGTGTAGTTGGGCACGTTGAATGAAAAAGTCGTTTAATATTTCAATGAATGTACATATCTACATATGCTAAAAGCTGAAATTACAAGACGTTGTTGTATATGGTTGTGGAAGAGAGGGGGAAGGTAACATCATATTCCAAAAGGAAGGATAACACTGGGATTCAAAAAAAAAAAAAATAAATGAATGCAAACTAGACTTATAATAAAATTCTTTAAAAAAATTTGCGGGTAATATGAAATATGTAAATAACCGTACTCAGGCGTTAACGAGTATCATATCTTCAAATCGTCTAAAGATGTCGACTCCACACACCTAATTTAGCATTCATAGAAAAAATTCTAAAATTTTTCTTCATAAAGACACTGCAGAGAATACAAAATTTCTGCCATTGCCTGTCATAACAGACAACGCAAAGTTTGCGCAGAATTGTCAGTGCTAGCAGACAAGCAATACTGCGTGCAAGAAGTGCATAGGTCAAGGTGAGACGTACGACGAGCGTACACGTTAGGACAGTGCGGCGTAAGTTGGCCTAAATGAGCCGTGGCAGCAGACGGCCGACTCGAGTGTCTTTGTTACCAGCACGACATTGCTTCCAGCGCCTCTGTTGGGCTCGTGACCGTATCGGCTGGACCCTCGACGACTGGAAAACGGTGGCTTGGTCAGGTGACTGCCGATTTCGATTGGCAAGAGCTGGAGGTAAGGTTCGAGTGTGGCACACATCCAACGAAGCTATGGACCCAAATTGTCGACAAGGCACTGTGCAGGCTGATGGTGTGGTCTGTTTTTACGTGAAATGGAGTGGGTCCTCTGGTGCAACTCGACTGATCATTGACTAGATGTAGTTATGTTATGCTACTTGGAGTCCATTCGCAACCAAACAACGATGGAATTTTTATAAATGACATTGCGCAATGTCACCGAGTCACAATTGTTCGCGCCTGGTTTGAAGAACATTCTGGACCAATGGAGCGGATTATTTGGCCACCCAGATCGCTCGACCTCAACCGACACCCCCGGGATAACAAGGCCGTCCAGCAATGTTAGTGACGTCACACTAAGCGGCCCATAGCCGACGCAGCAGTCCACGGACACCTCCGTACAGACGCGCCTGCTGCTAACCATCTTCTGTCCGTCATACAGAAAGCAGCGAACTATAATTCGAACCAAAGACCAAATGATATATATTCTTGTAAACAGCATAAAGGTTCATAAGGAAATACAGATTACATATACGGGCAGGAATAAGTTTAATCGATTGAGGAACTTTGCCACAATTTTATAATTGTCAGAACACTATTTAGCTTTAAAACTCGCATACAGGTGGTGACAAATTCCAACTGACAGCAGGACTTAACATTTTCAAGCTATTACACTGAAAGTAAATTATCTTAAACACTGTCATACATAGCAAAACCCTCACAACTTTCGTTTACAATAAGGTAACAAGAGTTCGCTTTATCTCATAAAACACATGACTATTGTGAATTTACTCATATGTTCATGGTGACAGTTCTTTTCAAGAATTTTTACAAGTGTATCCCCAGTAATAAAGAATGGAAACAAAAGATAGATATAAAATATTCTCCTTTTAACATAGACAAAACTGAACACAAGATTCTGTCTTGCACTGTGATACTAAGGGACTGCTCCCTCCTTTAAGAAAAGCCTGACAATTTGAAGTTCACTCTGCTATTGAAGATACACTTCTTGAAACAATATTAAAAATGTTACGAAAGGCATGTAAGAATGTGAGCAAAAGGCTGAGGCTCTCTTTGCTTACCATTTTCAATCTCTCTACAGCTTTTCCACGTAGAAATCACCAACTGCAAGTCTCATTATTGGTGTCTGTTACTAACAAAGTGCTTTTCTATTTAGAAAACCTGACAATTTGATCTTCATTCTGGTACTGAAGATAAACACTTCTCAGAGGAGTTATAGAACCTATTCCTGCCCGTATATGTAATCGGTATTTCGTTATGAACCTTCATGCTGTTTACAAGAATATATATAATTTGGTCTTTGGTTCGAATTATAGTTTGCTCCTTTCTATATGACGGACAGAAGATGGTTAGCAGCAGGCGCGTCTGTACGGAGGTGTCCGTGGACTGCTGCGTCGGCTTTGGGCCGCTTAGTGTGACGTCACTAACACTGCTGGGCGGCCTTGTTATCCGGGGAGTGTCGCCTCAACCCCATGGCACATTTATGGCATATAACTGAAAGGTCATTTCGTGCACAAAACCCTGAACTGAAAAACTTCCGCAATTGTGGACGGCTATAGAGGCAACATGGCTCAATTCTACTGCAGCAGACTTCTAGCTTCTTATTGCGTCCATGCCATGTCGGGTAAAAGAAGGTCCGACACGATATTCGGAAGTATCCCGTGAGTTTCGTCACGTCAGTCTACGGTAGCAGCGCCCTCCACATGGTCAATTAGGAAGTGTCGCACTTCTGGTAATGTCGCCGCCCTAGTGTTTACTTTGGTGTTCTCAGTAGCGTGCAGTCGACTCGGCGTGGTCACCTTCTTCCACATACTCGCTGTACCCGTCATCTGCCAATTTCTTTCCAAATCTTGATCACGTCGTCGAAAAAACTCAAAGGTGAATTCCAGGAGGTTCAAAATGGTTCAAATGGTTCTGAGCACTATGGGACTTAACATCTGTGGTCATCAGTCCCCTAGAACTTAGAACTACTTAAACCTAACTAACCTAAGGACATCACACACATCCATGCCCGAGGCAGGATTCGAACCTCCGACCGTAGCAGTCACGCGGTTCCGGACTGCGCGCCTAGAACCGCTAGATAACCGCGGCCGGCACTAGAATTCCAGGATGAACCATTCACATCTTTCAGCACATTTACTGGATTCAACATGCTCTGTGTGTTTACACAGCGTGAGTCACTAACTATTGCCACGTAGAATAATCCCGAAAGTATGATAGTAGCTGAAACGTTTGTGGGACAAATGCTATTGCATGGGACAACGGTGGCCATAATATGACGTTGGTTCTTTGTTGCTAGGTGGGGCCGCATCAGAGATATAAATGACAACTTTGTATTTTTTATATAGGATGTTGTACGTTGGTACTTATTTTCTGAAAGCGGCTATCGTGACTAATCAAATAATGTTTAACAGTAAGGACTTTGAAGGTGAACGAAGGTCAAAAGATGGCATGAACGTCCGTTTACAGTCGGTGTTCGAATTGATGATCATTGGTATCAATGTGTAACCTCCTCCTCACTTATCGACCATAATGACTGAAAAATTAAACCGCGTGTACCTAATGGAAATTTGGGAAAAGCAATCGTCACCAAAGTTAATCTGTCGGTAAAGAGGGAGGAAAGGGTTACATCTTAATGAAAGCAAAAATGCAAATGAAACTGGTGGAAATTAATTTTGATAAAGGGTAAAGTTAATAAAGAAAGTAAATGTGCGGTCTTTACGTTAACAATTAACTAGCGGTAATTAAATATTTGAGATTTTGGGAAAATTACGGTCGCCAGTCCTATGGACAATTACTATAGTAACTGAAAAAGAAAGGTTATTGCACATACAATTAGCACTAAAAGCGTGGCAACTGAACGTTGACACGTGTTGGGTGAAAACTGAAACTTTGTCAGAAGTAATAAATTTCGATACACTCTGACTTAATTTAGCAAAAGAATTAATAAAACAGGAAAATTGAAAGTTAATTTAGTGAGTGAAATTAATAGAGAGATTTGTTTCTGAAGCACTACGAAATTCAGTAAAATAAGGTTAGTCTTGGGCTACCTCAACAATCATGTCAAAAAACTACTTGAATCTACGCAATTTAGAAATAAGAGATTTAACTTTGAACTTGAATTAGATGTTTCTGGACAATTAACAATAGTAACATTTAGTACGTACCAAGCTGAGCTACAGTCACAGGTAAGCTAAAATATGCTAACAAAACTCGCACTCTTAATTTGTGCTTGTATAATCTAAATATTATAGCCAGCTATGAATACATTAAGTGAAATTTGAAATTAAAGCAGTGAAATGGTATGATATTACTTTAATGCTGGCGTCTGAATTTCAACGACGCTCGGGTTCATTTCGGAAAAGGAAGGGACCCTGCTTGGTAATGCAATTGGGACAATGAGCAACAAAGGTTCATGCTAAGTTGCTGTAATTTTGTGATGCAACAATTTTAAAAGCTGAGGTCTGCCATACTTTTCTAAAACTTTACGTGCTTCCAGTCTTCCTTGTTGGTTGATTGAAGGTTTGAAGTCGTCGATCGAGGAGGTGGCAACAGTCACTCATTGTCGGCCGTCGCTGTTTGCAGAAGCTGGATGTTGGCGCGCCTTCTTCTCGACACGGTCACCAGGCGAAACGGGCTCTTGATGTTCGTCAGCTAATGCTTCCCGTCCGCGACACCGTGTCCGAAACCAACATAGCAAGTCGAACGCAATTACATGCTGCCAAACCCAGAAAGCGCGGCAACTCGCAGGAGCGTCACACAACAAACCTGCTCCACTGCCCTACTCCAGCCAGACTCCCCTCTGCCCGCGCTCCACGCGACAGAGTTAACACTACCAAGGATCCTAAACACTTTGGTTCTCCACACGACCTATCGATGTATTCGTTCGATAGCATAGTTTTCCCTAGGCCAGACCCCGCATATGAATACAAATAATATTCACAAAACAAACCAATTATACATCGACATAAATGCATATATAACGAATAGTAAAACAGTTACAATATACAAAGACACAGAAATGTTGTATCTTCAGGTAACAAAATAAGGAAAAAAATTTGCAGTGCAATAGATGGAAATAGGAGGATATGCATTTCCGGCGTTACAAATGTAGTGCTGCAATCTTCTTATCATGGATTGAGTGGTATTCCTTATCACTTCGGCATTTATAGAAGCACATTTTTTCACAATTCTCTCACGTATATCGCGCAAATAGTAAATTTTCGCCGAATACGGCGTATTGATCTAATGTGCCACTGACATGTAAACACCATTCGACGGTTTCGCAATACAACACTAATAGGAACGGTAAGACTAGTATCGTCGAATCCCACGAATGTGAATGATGTAGGCGCTTATCGAAGCACATGCTTTCACTATTCTCTCTCGTATATCGTGCACATACTAAATTTTAGCCGAATACGGCGTATCCATTTTACGTGCCATTGACATGTAAACACCATTCGTGGGTTTCGCAATACATCAACAATAGGAGCGGTAAGACTAGTATCGTTGAATCAAGCTAATGTGAATGATGCATTCCTTCGAAGAAGAAGTCGATAAGCTTCTCGTTTACGGAAAATGCCAACGAAATTCAGTGAGAGCTAGAGACTTACACCCTGAAAGATATCCTCAACGTACTCATCCTACACGTCGTAAATTTAAATATGTGTATGATAAATTGAGAACAACTAGATCTTCAATGCATCGGAAACATGTCCGTAAAGGTAAGTTACTAACGAGGAAACGGCAATTGGTAGTCTTGCCACTGTGGTTTGAGATCCTTGTGTTGACACCCACCCACCTAGGGAGAAATGGTCATAATAATAAAATAAGGGAAATCTGAGCTCGAACGGAAAAATTTCGGTAGTCCTTTTTCCCACGCGCCGTTCGAGAGTGGAATGGCACAGAAGTAGTATGAAAATGGTTCGATAAACTCTCTGCTAGGCACTTAAGTGTGAACTGTAGAGTAACCATGCAGAGTAGCCATGTAGATGTGGATGTAGATGAAATCGCAAGGGAATCTGACATGAGCGAGAGTAGTGCTGTTCGTAATCTGCATCACCATAAATATCATCCTTACCATATGTCTCCACCAAGAATTAACTGGTACGTATTGTATGCGTCGCATTGAATTCTGCCGATGGGCTCAACTTCAGATTCAGAGGGATAATACATTTATTGATTTGATTTTATTTACTGACGAGGCTACATTCACGAGCCATTGGAATGTTAATTTGCATAACATACATTATTGGGCAACTGAAAATTCATTTTGGCTGCGACAATTTGTACACCAAAAACCGTGGTCGGTGAATGTATGGTGTGGAATTCTGGAGGACAGAATTATAGGTCCCTAATTCATCGAAGGAAATCTTAATAGTAGGAAGTACACCACATTCCGGCAAGATACATTAGTTCTGTTATTGGAAGAAATACCTTTAAGAACAAGGAACAGAATGTGATATCAACGCGATGGGTATCCGGCACATTTTTTGCTGATGGCTAGAAATGAGATGCAGAGACAATTCCCAAATCATTGGATTGGACGCGGAGGAGATGTGTCGTGGCCGGCTCGTTCGCCAGACTTGACGCCTCTGGATTATTTCTTGTCGGTATTCATAAAATACAGTGTTTATAAAGACGTTCCAAGTACACCTGAAGATATGCGAGAGAGAATTGTCAGAGCACGTGCTTCGGTAAGTGCCGATGTGATAAGGAATACCACTCAATCCATGATAAGAAGATTGCAGCTCTGCATTGATACCAATGGTCATCACTTCGAACAGCTTCTATAAATGGACGTCCATGCCACCTTTGTGACCTTCGTTGACCTTCACAGACCTTACTGTTACGCATCATTGGATTTGTCTCCATAGCCATTATCAGAAAATATGTACTAAACTAGAGCATCCCATTTAAAAAAAAAAGTTGACCTTCATATCTCTCTAGCGACCCCACCTAGCAACCAAAAACCAACGTCATATCATGGCACCCGTTGTCCCATGCAACTTTTGTCCCACAAACTTTTCAGTTCCTGTCATACTTTTAGAGTTATTCTAAGTGGTAATTGTTATTGACTCACCCTATATACCTACCGCGTTCGTTGACCTAATACACTGTTGTACAAACATTACAAAGCTCTCATACTTGCACATGTCAATATGTTATCTTTTAAAAATTTATGAAACAGCATTTAGTACACGCAAAGACCTCTGTGTTGGCCAGACTGGGAGAGACTTCCAAAAAAGATACAGAGAACATATAAGTGTCAGGATCTTCCTGGCAGATTAAAAGTATGCGCCGGCCAGTGTGTCAATGTCGGGGCCTTTGCCTTTCGCTGCCAACTTCTCTACCGACAAGATTACCCAAGCACGACTCAGTCTCGAAGCTGTACTTCCGTCAGTACCCCATTTCCAACCTTTCAAACTTCAGAGATGCTCTCCTGCATAACTTGAAAGACCAGCACTCCTAAACGAAATGTAACTGCGGGGACGTGGCTCTGCCGTACCCTGGGGGATGTTTCCAGAGTTCTGTCTTCTCTCTGAGGCAGAGTGCACGCTAATATGAAACTTCGTATCAGACTGAAACTGAGTAGGGCTGTGAGGCAGGGTAGCAAGTCGTGATTGGCTAACGCATTCGGTAGAGCACTTGTCTGCGAAAAGCAGCGGTCCCGAGTTCGAGTCGTGCACACAGTTTTAGACTGCCATGAAGTTTCAAGTAGCGCACAGTCTACTGCAGAGTGAAAACTTCAATTTGTTTACAAAGGCCTATCACACAAATAATTATAATAAATCAGCAATAGCCACCAGATTAAAGGACACTGGACACTGGTCACTCACTCGATGATATCGAGAATGATGGTCAGATATTACTTAAAATGGGCAAGGGACACCAAGTGGACTTCTACGAATCAGAAATATTCACTCACATTCATGGCACAGTACATGGTAACATGTTACTAAATTCTAAGCCAGAAGTAACAACATTACTTCCCTCAAAAACGTATCCAATATTGACGTTTCCAAATATTGTCTTCAACAACGCATATCTCTATCGAGTAATTATATTATTTAATATGTGCCATGGTATAAATGAATACAGCGAGAAAATGTTTCATTTTCACTACATGTTACTTTCTCAGCAGTTAAAACTCGTTGATATTAGCAGTGTAGACTCTTTGGTATGATATAAATATCTACATGCAAAATTGTTAAGCTGTGACGCGTTTGTTATTCTGTTTTGCGTAACAAACAACTACACTTCAAACAAAACTGTAAGTACATGCACTAATGAAAATATCTAAACATGCTATAATTTAATGTACACACTAAAATATTCGTTACTTCCTGTACACGGTTGTATTTGAAGCTTAGCATCACTATGGCAAACAAAAAATGAAACTAATCGCACTTCAGATTAATACTCTCAGGAGACAAAGGTCATTGGGTACCCGGCGTACTGCAGCAACTCGACGTGGAATGGAATCAACCAGCCGTTGGAAGCCTTATTCAGAAACTCTGAGAAATGTTGTCTCTATAGCCATCCATAACTGCGAAAGTACTTCGGTGCACGATCTTGTGCACGAACTGACCTCTCAATTACGTCCCATAAATGTTCGGTGGAATTTATGTCGAGCCATCTGGATGGCCAAATCATTCACCCGAATTGTTCAGTATGTTCTGCAAACCAATCGCAAACAATTGTGGCCAGGTGACATGGCGCATTGTCATTCGTAAAAATTGCATCCCTATTTGGGAACATGAACCCCATGAATGGCTGGAAAAGGTCTCCAGGTCGCCGAACAGAAACATTTGCAGTCAATAAACGATTCAGTTTGACCAGAGAACCCGGTCCATTCCATACAAAGACAGCCCACACCGTTATGGAGCCATCACCAGCTTGCACAGTGCCATGTTGACAACTTGGGTCCACGGCTTTGTGGGGTCTGCGTCACACGCGATGGTATCAGCTCTTACCAGAGGAAATCGGGACTCATCTGACCACGTCACGGTTTTCCAGTCGCCTAGGGTCCAATCTATATGGTCCAGAGTCCAGGAGATGTGCTGCAGCCCATGTCATGCTGTTAGGAAAGGCGCTCGCATTGGTCGTCTGCGGCCATAGCCCATTAACGCCAAATTTCTAAGAGCTGTCCTAACGAATACGTTCGTCGTTCGCCCCACATTGATTTCTTCGGTTATTTCATGCAGTGTTGCTTGGCTGTTAGGACTGACAGTTCTAGGCAAACGCCGCTGCTCCTGGTCTTACGTGAAGATCGCCGGACACTGTGCTGTCCGTGATGCTGGCTAATGCCTGAAATTTGGTGCTCTCAGTAAACTCATGACACCGTGGATCCTGGAATGTTGAATTCTCTAACGACTTCCGAAATGGAATGTCCCATGCGTCTAGCTCCAATTACCACTTCGCGTACCAAGTCTGTAAATTCCCGCCGTGTGGACATAACCACGTAGGCAACCATTTCGCATGAATCACCCGAGTACAAATGACAGAACCAACAATGCACTGTCCTTTTCAACCTTGTGTACGCGATACCACCGCCATCTGTATATGTGCGTATCGCTATCCGGTGACTTTTGTCACCTACGCGCGTAATGTACAGTACATGTAACTGTAACGCACATGATAATGGCAGCTTGCTGCCGGAACGCGTCGCCGCGCGGGATTAGCCGAGCGGTCTCAGGCGCTTCAGTCAGGGACTGTGCGGCTGGTCCCGGCGGAGGTTCGAATCCTCCCTCGGGCATGGGTGTGTGTGTTTGTCCTTACGATAATTAGGTTAAGTAGTGTGTAAGCTTAGGGACGGACGACCTTAGCAGTTAAGATTTCACACACATTTGAACGAAACGCGTCGTGCTGATTAAATATTAGTAACTAGTGACTGAGTCTGTAGAAATTATTTCATAAATGGATCCAGTTTCTTGCCTTTATGTTATGTATGCAGAACTGTGAGATCTTCATCAATTTCTCAACATGCGATGGCCATTTGCATGAATATGCGTGGCTACGGTTGATTTCTTGAAACTATTAAACCGAAAAGCGTCCCTATTAACTTCGTTCCTCAATTTAAAGGAGCTATCAGTGTGGCTGATTTAGTTCGCATTGCATGTGTTACATTGAATTTTTTGCGTCATTTAAATTAAAAAGTTCTCAGACAGCAAAAATTCTATAACCAATCATTAAATAATAGATACCCAAAATAAAAATTATAGTTCTAGGGAAAAAAGAGAAAACTTAAAGATCAAATAGAAAACAAATACACGGCCTAAGATGAAAAACTTCATATCATTGATCCCACAAAACAATATTTTTAATTAAAACACTTAAGCAGTTTAAACAAAGGAATATTCACCATTTAAACAAAGAATATTTAAAAGCAATCAATGTAAAAGTAAAAGATGACACTCCCGAAACAAGACAGACTGGCAATGGGCCCCTCTACATCTGGAACGATATCACACATTATCATTAATCTTTTTGGAAGAAGAATCATCATGAACCAGCAAAACAGCATGGATAAAATCGTTCGCTACAAGAGATATGTAGACGACACTCTTCTTCTGCTCGATGGTGGGGACAGAGATGTTACCTAAACTGTACGGAAATTTAACGACTTACACGAGATAATGGAATTCACTGTAGAACAGGAGAAAAGCAATGGACTGAAATCTCTCAATCTAATTTTTATGAAGCAAGATGGTAGGCATGCCTTCAAGGTATTCGCGAGACCGACAACGGGAGATCTTTCGATACTCAGTAATTCTTGTCATCCAGATAACAGAGAACTTTCTGCTTTTCGTGTCTAACAGAGGAGCATTTAAAGTATGAATGCATAATCAGGACAGACCGACTGAGAAAAATGTAATAAAAAGAGCAAGCCAGAGATGACATTTATCACGAAAATTCTGGAAATAAGTAAGTACGCAAAAATGTAAAGGAGAATGCCACGCAGAATATTAAGAGAGTCGTAATTCCATACTTCCGTACACTTCCTCAGAAACTGATTAATACTTTCAAATCTCAAAGTCAGTCCCATATTTAAAATTAACAAAACGTAGCGATTTAAGCAAAGAAACAATTTACAATATGATGTCAACAAATACGAGAAAGGTCGTATCTAAAAAATTCAATGAAACACTTTCAATGCGAATTACATCGGCCAAACTGGACGGCCTTTTATGCTAAGGCCGGAAGAACACAGGACACTTTCCGGCTTAAAAATTTCGAGGTGTCAGCCGTAGCCATACATATTAATTAACTGGCCACACCTTATTGTAAACTGATGAGGATTTCCCAATTTTTCACAGACAAGAAGCTGTATCTACTAGAACAACTAGTGCTTACTATATATAGCGTGCGAAACCATAATACACTAAATAAACATTTCACAGGTGACACAAATAACTTTTTCGGAAACTCTTGAGATCTTTCTTTAATGTCTGCAATGGTATACCATCAAGTATACCATTAGCTTTCTGTTTACGATGGGACTTGAATTTCCGGGTTTCCCATGCGGTTATATACCAGCTTTGTTTCTTCGATATTTCTCTGATTTCATGTTAACATTGACGAGGTGCTCACTCGCTGTATTTCTGTGTCTGTCAGTGGGATGCGGCTTTCAGCAAGATACACGGGCCGTGCAAGCATCTGGCAGTCATTTTGACGCTGGAAATACCCAGAACAATAGATTCCATATCATTTTAGTCTATTTTATCAGATGTGAATGTACATGTTAAGTAGATACAGCTGGGAAAGGGAGGTGGAAGTAGCCATGATATCGGTTTATTGTTCTTTTTATGTTTTACTGTAGTCCCATTTAGACGTTCTTGCACAGTAATTCCGATGATGAAGGCCTGACATCCGAAAGGCGTAAGCATCAAATTTAATCATAATCCTATGGTAATTATTTACCCAAGTCATTATTACACTACGCAGTGTCCACATCCTATCATTTTAAGAATCTAGTGGCACATTGTGGAAAAGAGAAATGTTCGAATAGAAAAATTATAAATGTGCTAGAAACTAAAATTAAACTTTTTATCTTACGGTGAAAGAGGTATTCTCGCTGGTTAATCAAAGTTTTTCCATAAACCTGCTACTAGAACAATATTATTTACTCTTTTTAATGTCAAGTTCATTATATACTGAAATCACTAAAGCTGACAAATTATAGTACATTTTCTGTTCTGTTTCAAGCATATTATTCAATTTTGTGCGTTTAGTAATTTGATGTATCGACCTATAGCCTATCGCATTTCGGCGTTGTCTTAGAACATTGCATCTAAACGATTTTGGGCAAAAAATTACTAATAGTAAAGAGTGCTTAGTTAAACTCAGTGACAGTTAACATTAATGTAAGGCATGCAACATAACTATTAGGTACGAAGATAAGAAGTCAGCATATTTTAATTTTAAGTAATAGCGACCAATAAAATTTTTTTTATAGTTTGCTTATTCTAATGATCTCCTGTGTAAGTAATGACCGTTGTAGTCCATGAGCATTTCATTAATTGATACATAAATTCAAAGTAAATCTAACCCAACAAGTAACAGAAACTATGGCCCACTTTAGGCCCAGCAACCGTATTATTTCACTCATGACTACTAGGTATTCACTCAATTACAGTTTCTTAATTAATAATACATTTGTCTATCCAAGCAAAATTTATCCCTCGCAATCTGTGGTGGGAGGGGGGGGGGTGTAGGGTGACAAGGGAGTGTATTTTATGGTCACCGTTAGACAATATGGCAATCTAAAATCTAATCAGTTATTTTATATTTTGAAATTTTGAAAAAAAATGTTTATTGTTTTTGATGAATCCTTCCACCAGACTCCAAAAATGGTTCAAATGGCTCTGAGCACTATGGGACTCAACTGCTGTGGTCATAAGTCCCCTAGAACTTAGAACTACTTAAACCTAACTAACCTAAGGACATCACACACATCCATGCCCGAGGCAGGATTCGAACCTGCGACCGTAGTGGTCGTGCGGTTCCAGACTGTAGCGCCTTTAACCGCTCGGCCACTCCGGCCGGCCTACCAGACTCCATAAATGTTTTAAATTTTTCAGTTAAATTCAAATAAAAAATTTAAGTGTTAGTAGTAGTCTTTACTTTCCGCAATGAATGACATATTCAATATTTTCATGTTCAGCATCTTACTTGCACATCACTATCTCTACGAAAAAGTATGTTCTTCGTAAAACTCAAATAATGAAATTTGAATTTATAAGGTATTCTCAGATCATGGCCTCTACTTACACATCAGTAACTCTTCAAAAAGTATGTTGTTAATATAAGTCACCAACAGTTAATGAATTTTGTTTTTCTTACGCCTTTTTTGTAGTGTGGGCATCAGTCATTCAACCTGGAAATCTGCGTCATGGAAAATACACTGGTATTACAAAGGTTCATCTTTACAGTGAAGAATGTTTGCACACGATCGTTATTAACACAGCGTGTGCAAGTGCCATTGAAACGATTGCTTGTTGTCTTTCCCACTTCGTTTCGATTTATTTTCTTCGGAGTCGATGACTTTTCCGGTAATTAGGTAGGTTTAAACACATTCGTCTGCACGAACAGCGAAGGGTGTGAAAGGGTTACACTGTGTGCACAGTTTTCTAATGTTACTGCAAAATCTGCGTGGCAGCATCTCAACAAGCGCCGTTCTCAGATTTAAGATCACGGTGACGTATCTCTCACTTAGGTAACTTTCGTGCCAATACACTGCCATGATCTCCGGTTAGGCTACCATAAATGTATGAATTTAGAGAAGATCTGTTAAATTAAATTAAACCAATGAATGTCCACGTAGTACCTTTTCCCTCCTCTTTGAGCTGTCGCCTTTGTGGAGTTCCAATTTTCATGAGACGTGACTGCTGCTACGACGTTTCCCCAGTGCCTGGTGAGTACAGAAGCGTAAGCTAGTACAGTTACGTTTGCATCACTGACGCAACACCAGTCTTACAGATACTCACGGCTCACCAGACGACGCTATCCAGGTTTGTATGCCGCCGTGGAAGTCACTGGAGGGGTAAATCCTGACTATCCTGACTACAGTGTAGGCTACTCATAATGTCCGATCCAGACTGTTGCAACTGGACGCTTGACATGCAGCCGAGCCTCACGTGGAGACGCCTTATGCTCTTGCTCAGCACCCCTTCATCTTTGGTAAAGAATCGTCCGTTTGAGTTCTTTAAAAGTTTGACAATACCTGTCACCATTTGCTGCGTACGAGCAGTATTACACTTCAGTCCAAAAATATACTTGCCATGACTTATCTGTTCAACTGTCCACGAATATTCACCTGTTGGCTGAAGAGGTACGTCGGCACATTTGGTGTGAAGTTCAGGTTTCTTTATCGGCACTCTTTTAAACTAAAAATTGGCCTTTTCGCTTGTGTACAGACGAATAATTTCACGGAAAGAGTTAGAGCATTGACATTGGTGGTTTCCTATCATTATTCACAGAATATACCTTGTTAAAACCTTTTGATAATCCATCCTTTCTCTTATGGATGATCGTTCAAAAAACCTATCGATCCAAAATTCAGAGTTTAGCGAAAGTGATCATCCGATCTTGACACATGATTGCTTCACTCTTGTCGGAAGTTGATGAATTCCTGCTTTATGACATGTGTCACTCGGGATCGGAGGAGATCTCTCTGGTTTAGGGCGGCTAGCGGAAATGGTAAAGACTGCCAGTCTTGCTCCCGAGATTAAGGCGGAGCTCACCATGTGAGACATCGCCGATAGAACCCACTGTGGTCCTTTGGTGCAGAGACGAGTGGAGGATCTGAATTAGAGGCGCAGGCGGTTCTGTGAACGTGTAGGCTGCAGATTCCTTGACTTGCGCCATCGAGTGGTGGGTTTGCGGGTTCAGCTTAATAGGTCGGAGTCCACTAGATTAGATTAGATTAGATTAATACTTGTTCCACAGATCATGAGTACAACACTTCGTAATGATGTGGAACGTGTCAGGTTAATAAAAGATGTCTGCACAAGATATTACAATACACAAAATATTGCATGACACTAATGTTTAAGTTTTTTTCCGTTAATTTATATCTAAATTGAGTAGAAGGAGTTGTCATCTAGAAATTCTTTTAATTTATTTTTAAATGTTAGTTGGCTATCTGTCAGGCTTTTGATGCTGTTTGGTAGGTGACCAAAGACTTTTGTGGCAGCATAATTTACCCCTTTCTGTGCCAAAGTCAGATTTAACCCTGCATAGTGAAGATCATCCTTTCTCCTGGTGTTATAGCTATGCACACTGCTATTACTTTTGAATTGGGTTGGATTGTTGTTGTTGTTGTTGTTGTGGTCTTCAGTCCTGAGACTGGTTTGATGCAGCTCTCCATGCTACTCTATCCTGTGCAAGCTTCTTCATCTCCCAGTACCTACTGCAACCTACATCCTTCTGAATCTGCTTAGTGTATTGATCTCTTAGTCTCCCTCTACGATTTTTACCCTCCACGCTGCCATCCAATGCTAAATTGGTGATCCCTTGATGCCTCAAAACATGTCCTACCAACCGATCCCTTCTTCTAGTCAAGTTGTGCCACAAACTTCTCTTCTCCCCAATCCTATTCAATACCTCCTCATTAGTTACGTGATCTACCCACCTTATCTTCAGCATTCTTCTGTAGCACCATATTTCGAAAGCTTCTATTCTCTTCTTGTCCAAACTGGTTATCGTCCATGTTTCACTTCCATACATGGCTACACTCCATACAAATACTTTCAGAAACGACTTCCTGACACTTAAATCTATGCTAGATGTTAACAAATTTCTCTTCTTCAGAAACGCATTCCTTGCCATTGCCAGTCTACATTTTATATCCTCTCTACTTCGACCATCATCAGTTATTTTACTCCCTAAATAGCAAAACTCCTTTACTACTTTAAGTGTCTCATTTCCTAATCTAATCCCCTCAGCATCACCCGATTTAATTTGACTACATTCCATTATCCTCGTTTTGCTTTTGTTGATGTTCATCTTATATCCTCCTTTGAAGACACTGTCCATTCCGTTCAACTGCTCTTCCAAGTCCTTTGCTGTCTCTGACAGAATTACAATGTCATCGGCGAACCTCAAAGTTTTTACTTCATCTCCATGAATTTTAATACCTACTCCGAATTTTTCTTTTGTTTGTTTCTTTTCTTTGGGTTGGATTATTAACAACAAATTTCATAAGTGAATATATATACTGTGAGGTTACTGTGAGGATCCCTAGATCCTTAAATAGATGTCTGCAGGATGACCGTGCGTGGGCTCCAGCAATCATTCTGATTACACGTTTTTGAGCAATGAATACTTTTCTACTCAACGATGAATTACCCCAGAATATGATGCCATACGAAAGCAGTGAATGAGAGTAGGTTGGTTGGTTGGTTGGTTTGTGGGATTAAAGGGACCAGACTGCTACGGTCATCGGTCCCGAATGAAAGTAGACATAGTAAGTTAATTTACTGAGATTCTTATCACCAAAATTTGCAATAACCCTAATAGCATAAGTAGCTGAACTCAGACGTTTCAGCAGACCATCGATGTGTTGCCTCCAGTTTAACCTCTCGTCAATGGACACACCTAAAAATTTTGAAAATTCTTCCTTAGCTACAGACTTCTATTCAAAGTCTATATTTATTACTGGAGTTGTCCCATTTACTGTACGGAAATGTATATACTGTGTTTTATCAAAATATAAAGAGAGTCCGTTTGCTGAGAACCACTTAACAATTTTGTGAAAAACATCATTTACAATTACATCACTTAGTTCTTGGTTTTTGGATGTTATTACTATACTTGTATCATCAGCAAAAAGAACTAACTTTGCATCTTCAGCAATGTGGAATGGTAAGTCATTAATGTATATCAAGAACAGTAAAGGACCTTAGACCAAACCCTGTGGGACCCCGTACTTGATAGCCCCCCAGTTTGAGGAATCATCTGTTGTTTTAACACACAGGAAGCGGCTACACGGCTAGCGCGGGCTGTGCGGAAGGTACTGGACGGTTTTTTAGGTTGGAGTGTCTCAGGGAACCACAGAAAGGGGGTCGTCTAAAAGGGGACAGGTGAAACACAGCAAATTAGTTGTAGAAACGATCGTTACTGTAGTTGTAAATCGTCCTAGATGTGTTGGGAAAGAAGCAGAGATCCAAGCCCTAATCGAAAGCACTGAAGCTCAAATAGTTATATGTACAGACAAGCTGGCTAAAGCCGGAAGTAAGTCCGGCAGAATTTTTTTGAAACGAACTAACTGTGTTCAGAAAGGATCGACTAAATACAGTTAGTGGTGGAGTATTTATTGCTTTCAGAAGTAGTTTGTATTGTAGTGAAATTGAAGTAGATAGTTCCTGGGAAACAGTATGTGTAGAGGTTATACTTGACATTCAGACTAAACTATTAATTGCAACGCGTTACGCAGATCTTGGTGCCTCTCGCGTCCATCTGAAAAGGATAACCTGAAGATGCCTAAATAAGGCGAAACGAGTCGTTGAAAAATAAAAAAACTACAATTGCAACCAAGACTGTTTTTAACCAGTACTGTTAAGCACTGGTTTGCTGTTATGCCACATATGGACTGGAAGAATTACTATTAATTGGATCGTTTTACCGACCGACCGCCCCGACTCAGAAGATATATTTACTGAACAGTTCAAACAAAACTTCAGTCTCATTTCAAATCGGTACCCCCCCTCATACAGTTGTAGTCGGTGGTGACTTCAATCTACCCTCGATATGCTGGAAAAATTATACGTTTAAAACCAGCGACAGGCATAAAACGTCATCCGAAAATATACTTAATGCTTTCTCAGAAAATTATTTTGAGCAATTAGGTCATAAGCCTACTAGAAGTGTAAATGATTGCGAAAGCATACTTGACCTCTTAGCAACAAATAATCCTGGACAAATAGTGAGAACAGTGACAAATACAGGGGTTAGTGACCAGAAGGCAGTTGCTACTAAGATGAATAGCGTAACTCCTACAACCATCAAAAAGAAACGCAAAGTATATCTATTTAAAAAATCTGATAAAAAGGCTCTTATTGCCGTCTTAAGAGACAGTCTTCACTCCTTCCGATCTCATCATGTAAGCGTAGAATAGTTGTGGAATGATTTGAAAGAGACAGTATCGACAGCAAGTGAGACATATACACCACATCAGTTATCACGTGATGCTCCTGATCCCCCATGGTACACGAAACGGGTTATATCGCTGTTGCAAAAGCAGCGAAAAAAGCTTGCCAAATTTAAAAGAACGCAAAATCACCACGACTGACAGAGTTTTACAGAGCCGGCCGATGTGGCCGAGCGGTTCTAGGCGCTTCAGTCTGGAACAGCGCGACCGCTACGGTCGCATGTTCGAATCCTGCCTCGGGCATGGATGTGTGTGATTTCCTTAGGTTAATTAGGTTTAAGTAGTTCTAAGTTCTAGGGGACTGATGACGTCAGAAATTAAGTCCCATTGTGCTCAGAGCCATTTGAACCATTTGAGTTTTACAGAGGTTCGAAAAATAGCGCGTACTTCAGTGCGAGATGCTTCTCATAATTTCCATAACGAAACTCTGTCTCGAACTCTGTCAGGAAACCCAAAGAGATTCTGGTCATACATAAAGCACACCAGTGGCAAGACGCAATCAAAACTTTCATTGTGCGGTAACAAGGGTGAAGTCACTGGTGACAGTACCGGGAAAGCAGAGTTATTAAACACGGTTTTCCGAAAATCCTTCACTAAAGAAGACGAAGTAAATATTCCTGAATTCCAGTCAAGAACAACTGCCAAGATGAGAAATGTAAAAGTATATATCCTCGGTGTCGCGAAACAGCTTAAATCACTTAATAGAGGCAAGGCTTCCGATCCAGATTCTATAAAAGTCAGGTTCCTCTCAGGGTACGCAGGTACAATAGCTCCATACTTAGCAATTATATACAACCGCTCGCTCACAGAAAGATACGTATACAAAGACTGGAAAATTGCTCTAGTCACACTAATAGCTACTCAAAAAGGAAAGTAGGAGTGATCCGTTGAATTGCAGGCCCATATCACTAACGTCGATTTGCCGTAGGGTTTTGGAACATATACTGTATTCGAACATTATGAAGTACCTCGAAGAAAACGATTTATTGACATATAGTCAGCACGGATTCAGAAAACATCGTGCTTGCGAAACACAACTAGCTCTTTATACTCATGAAGTAATGAGTGCTATCGACTGCGGATGTCAAATTTATTCCATATATATATGGCTTTCGACACCGATCCTCACAAGTGTCTTCTAACCAAACTGCGTGCTTGTGGAATATCTCCTCAGTTGTGCGTGATTTCCTGTCAGAAGGGTCACAGTTCGTAATAACAGACGGAAAGTCATCGCTAAAACAAAAGTAACATCCGGCGTTCACCAAGGAAGTGGTATAGGCCCTGTAGTGTTCCTGATCTACATTAACGATATAGGAGACAATCTTAGTAGCCGTCTTGGACTGTTTGCATATTATGCTATCATTTACCGTCTTGTTAAGTCATCAGATTGCCAAAACAAATTGCAAAATGATTTAGATAAGATATCTGTATGGTGCGAAAAGTGGTAATTGACCCCGAATAAAGAATAGTATGAAGTTATTCACATAAGTACTAAAAGTAGTCCACTAAATTTCGATTACGCGATAAGGCACACAAATCTGAAGGCTGTGAATTCAACTAATTACTTAGGGATTACAATTACAAATAACCTAAACTGGAACGATCACATAGATAATGTGGGTAGATTAAACCAAAGACTACGATTCATTGACAGAACACTTAGAAGGGGCAACAGGTCTACTAAAGAGACTGTTTACACCACGCTTGTCCGCCCTGTGCTGGAGTATTGCTGTGTGGTGTGGGATCCGCATCAGGTTGACCTGACGGATTCCATCGAAAAAGTACAAGGAAGGGCGGCTCGTTTTGTATTATCGCGAAAAAGGTGAGATAGTGCCACAGACATGATACGTGAATTGGAGTGGAATCATTAAAACAAAGGCATTTTTCGTTGCGATGGTATCTTCTCTTCAGATTTCCATCACCAGTTTTCTCCTCCGATTGCGAAAACATTCTGTTGGTACCCACCTACATAGGGAGAAATGATCATAATGATAAAATAAGAGAAATCAGGGCTCGCACAGAAAAATTTAAGTTTTAATTTTCCCCGTCGTAGAGAGACAGCTTGAAGGTGGTTCATTGAACCCTCAGCCAGGCACATTACTGGGAGTAGCAGAGTAATCACGTAGATGTAGATTTATTCTTCGTATTTAAATTCGAAAGAACCGCTGTAAACATATTACACGACAGGTGGCTATTTCTGCATCGACACTTGGTACAACTACGTGAGCCAATTGCTTATTCCATCTACGTAGGATCTTGTAGCTGCAGGTCTTCAGTGGAGAAATCAACACAGAAATTGGAGTTTAACTGACGGGGGGCATGCGGCATCATCCGAACATTTGCGATGTTGCATTATTTTAAACGATGCGAGGTGTCGACTCGACTGACAGCTTAGTGAGACGTTACATCACCAGTGGATACGGGTAGGCTGTAGTTTCCGCCGGAGGTGGTTCTATTTCGGAGCGTTTTTCGCACTATGACTTGGGTCCATTACTCAGTGGAATTGTTAGTGGAGTATGCACACAGTACTGTAATTGTTGCCCAAGGTACTTACCAGTATTTGAAAACTCTGTGACTCCATCTCATACAGTGCATAGTTTGTAAATATGACTTTTATTATGTCCAACTATTGCTTCAGAGGGCGTAACACACATTTTCCTCTGATACGCCTCAGAACAGTAAGGGGTTGAAAATTAGAAAATTGTATTCAAATTCATTCCCCTAGCTACAAGCAAAGTGCTACCACGCCAGAGCCAGAGACAGAATCAGGAAATAAATGGTATGTCGCGAGTGGATCAGGCCTCAGCACGTTACAACACCGTGCCGAGAGAGAGAGAGAGAGAGAGAGAGAGAGAGAGAGAGAGAGAGGAAAAACGCAGCAGAAAACGGCATGGGACTGAAAACCAACGGAAACGTGACACACATATTCGTTAGCTCATAAGAGACGTATAAGAACCAGTATCACAGAACCTACACAGCAGTTAAGAGCCTGTTAAGCGAATACAGCAGAATAAGGATTTGGGGGGGGGGGGGGGGGGAGGGGACGACATGCGGCCATTACGATCCGAGCATCACATCATAACCTCACGTTATCTGCCTTTAAATACTCTAGTTCTGCACGTCTCAAGGAGTTGATCATTTGGAAAGAGGGCGCTCACAGTAACGGCACTTGATTCCATGATTACGGTACTGAAGCGAATCTGAGTCTAACATACTGCAGAACAGTCTGTGAGCGAGTCGAAGATGCACCTGCGATGACGGTCTTCGCCTGGTAAGCTGTTCGGTGCCTACCATTGCTGATGGAGAAGCTGACTGTCTTCCGACAACGCCACACCGTGAAGTGCCAAAGCTCAAAACCATCGTACAGTATGCATTAGATGAGTATGTGCCAAGGAAGATCGTAAGAGATGGAAAAGAGGCACCGTGGCACAACAACCGAGTTAGAAAACTGCTACGGAAGCAAAGGGAACTTCACAGCAAACATAAACATAGCCAAAGCCTCGCAGAGAAACAAAAATTACACAAAGCGGAATATAGTGTGAGGAGGGCTATGCGAGAGTTGTTCAACGAATTCGAAAGTAAAGTTCCATCTACTGACTTGGCAGAAAATCCTAAGAAATTTTGGCCTGATGTTAAAGCGGTAGGTGAATTGAAACCAAATGTCCAGGCACTTTGTGACAAAAATGGTACTGAAACAGAGGATGACAGACTAAAGCCCTAAATACTAAATGTATTTTTCCACAGCTGTTTCACAGAGGAAGACTGCCCTGTATCTCCTTCTCTAGATTGTCGCATAGATGACAAAATGGTAGCTATCGAAATAGATGACAGAGGGATAGAAAAACAATAAAAATCGCTCAAAAGAGGAAAGGCCACTGGACCTGATGGGATACCAAACCGATTTTACACAGAGTACGCGAAGGAACTTGCCCCCCTTCTTGCAGCGGTGTACCACAGGTCTCTAGAAGAGCGTAGCGTTCCAAAAGATTGGAAAAGGGCACAGGTCATCCCCGATTTCAAGTAGGGACGACGAAAAGATGTGCTGAACTATAGTCCTATATCTCTAACGTCGATCAGTTGTAGAATTTTGGAAGACGTATTATGTTCAAATAGCTCGCGCTATTCGTCCACGTGACTCAGAGGGCCATAGACACGGGTTCGCAGGTAGATGCCACACTCGGTACAGTTCCCCAGAGTCGTTTAATGAACAAAGTAAGAGCGTATGGACTATCAGACCAATTGTGTGACTGGATTGAGGAGTTACTGGATAACAGAACGCAGCATGTCATTCCCAATGGAGAGAAGTCTTCCGAAGTAAGAGTGATTTCAGGTGTGCCGCAGGGGAGTGTCGTAGGACCATTGCTGTTCGCAATATATATAAAAATGACCTTGTGGATAACATCGGAAGTTCACTGAGGCTTTCTGCGGATGATGCTGTAGTATATCGAGAAGTTGTAACAATGGAAAATTGTAATGAAATGCAGGAGGATCTGCAACGAATTGACGCATGGTGCAGGGAATGGCAATTGAATCTCAATGTAGACAAGTGTAATGTACTGCGAATACATAGGAAGATAGATCCTTTATCATTTAGCTACAATATTGCAGGTAAGCAACTGGAAGCAGTTAATTCCATAAATTATCAGGGAGTAGGCATTAGGAGTGATTTCAAATGGAGTGACCATATAAAATTAGTCGTCGGTAAGGCAGATGCCAGACTGAGATTCATTGGAAGAATCCTAAGGAAAGGCTGTCCGAAAACAAAGGAAGTAGCTTACAGTACACTTGTTCGCCCATTGCTTGAATACTGCTCACTGGTGTGGGATCCATACCAGATAGGGTTGATAGAAGAGATAGAGAAGATCCAACCGAGAGCAGCGCGCTTCGTTACAGGATAATTTAGTAATCGCGAAAGCGTTACGGAGATGATAGATAAATTCCAGTGGAAGACTCTGCAGGAGAGACGCTCAGTAACTCGGTACGGGCTTTTGTTAAAGTTTCGAGAACATACCTTCACCGAGGAGTCAAGCAGTATACTGCTCCATTCTGCGTATATCTCGCGAAGAGACCATGAGGATAAAATCAGAGAGATTAGAGCCCACACAGAGGCATACCGACAATCTTTGTTACCACGAACAATACGAGACTGGAATAGAAGGGAGAACCGATAGAGATATGCAAGGTACCCTCCGCCAAGCACCGTCAGGTGGCTTGCGGAGTGTAGATATAGATGTAGAGGCTGACACCACCGAACTTCAGAGTGGAAAAAGAGAGCAGGGTCTCATGGGATCCACCTTCCTCTTCAACACTTGGACGCCACCTAGCGCTGAAACCTACACGACGTCTGACCACATCACGTGGCGGATGGGTCATTGAGGGTCAGCACACAATTCGGAGAGGAATCGAGCACATTCCAGCAGCTAGTACGAGACCATTCGTGCTGGTGGATAGACGTGCCGGCCGCGCGCTGCAGCGCGAGATGGCTCACTTTTCGCCTGGAACTTCAGTGGAGGAGGTGACTCGACAGCCGTCAGCGAGAATCCAACACGCAGATAAGCGAGGAGTCATCGGCTACAAGGCCCATGTCGAATGTGATGACTATAAACGTGATTAATAAATAACGGAATTCTGACAACGTTATACTCGCGTCAGAGACGGTTATAGGCACGTTCACCTCACCGTGTGAAACCTTGTCATACAGTATCCATTACACGAAATTTACGGAAATTATATACTCTATATTGATATCTCATATCTATTATGGATGATATCATTGAGAAAAGGAGGAAACATTTTACACAGGAAATTGGTCATTTTGGATAACAGCAATTAGACACGATCTGGAAAAAGGAACTCTTATTACTGGGCAAACAATGACCACTGAGACTGCTGAAATAATGAAGTAGGACTATACGTTGCCCACTCTCGAAAAGTAGATTCTTCCCAATCTGCAAATTATCATTGGACTTCACTGAACTCAAGTAAATGAATGGTGATAGTGAGTGTTATAAATTTACTTCAACAGCTAGACAAGGAAGAAATATAACATTGCCATCACTGTATTGCCTATTATCACTCACTGAGAATTTACACCTTTTGTAAAATTCAGCAGCAGCACTCGCGCTGCATACGAATTTATACTCCCAAAAATAGAATTTCTTTCAATGCTATATTCTAAAAGTCATCACAGATGGCGAAATGCGCCATTGCTGTTACTGAAAGGACATCGTCGCATGTTTAGCTGCTGACCTTGGATTGCGTATCATGCCCCATGTAGTCCTTACTGAGGTCTGGAGAGCAGACCGGTAATGTCATTGCATAAATATTAGGGACGAGCATTCTCTTCGGAAAGCAAAACCTATCAGAGTGCTGGTGTGTGCTGAGGGGGAAATGCTGCAGACGTCAAACGGTTACTCGAGACATATAGCGAGCAATTTGGTTAAGCATCAAAGTGAAGAGATGGCTGCTAACATTTGATGATTATGACTACTCGTGCCCTATAGGATTGAGGAATACTACAATGAATTCCGACTAGCAAAAACATGTTAAATGGAAACCGACAGAAATGGACACTTAGGGAAAAATTATAATTACGTGTTCATTAGCTCTACACATACACCCCGCTCCTCAGAACTATGGGGGCGTATTGAAAAGTAATGTCTTCGAATTTTTGATGTGAAAACGCTTAAGGCTTTTTAAATAAAACAAAGGTTACCAACGACCTACCCCTTTATTCTTCTTGACTGCATATTTGTTTTCCAACATAGTTAGCCGGCGAGGAACGCATTTCTCCCAATGAAAGACGAGTTTGTTGATACAGTGAGTGTAGAATGTTTGACGTAATTGACAGGGCGACAACCGCACCTCTACTTGCACCGCTTCATCACTATCAGAGTGAAGTCCTCGAAGGTGTCGGTCAAGTTCTGGAAACAAATGGGATTCGGTAGGGGCCAAGTCGGTGCTGTGTGGAGGATGGTCGATGACTGTGAACCCCTAGGAGTCGGATTGTTGCAGATGTGACAGTGCTCGTGTGTGGTCTGACATTGACATTCTGAAGGGATATATGCTCCTCGAATTCGAAACTCAACTACAGCACGCTGTTTCTCACGCACCGACGTAGTTACGTTACACGCCGCCACGTTACACACTACAATTCGGAGCCCTCTAGCGTCAAAAGTGCTGCAAATATGTAGTCACGTTTTATTTAAAAAGTGTTAACAGCTTTCACAGAAAAATCTAGGAGGAATTGCTGTTCAGAACACCATCACATAACGGAAGAAATGCTGTGAAGTGACGTAAAAACAAAGGGTGTTTCAAAGCTATTGTGATAAACGTCTAGGGGTGACATATCAGATCATGGCGAACAACGTTTGTTAGAAACAAAACGTTTGGTGACATTTCGCAGTGACGCGAGACGCAATTTGACTTGTTATGCTCCTGAAGGCGGTAGGAGGTATATACTCTATAGCACTGATATGCAGTGCGTGTTGCCTATCATGTAGTCATCCTCTCCACATAACAGCCTGTAATTGAAGTTCCTGAGTCGCATCTAAAACATCTCTCTCCGTTTGGAGTACTTCTTAAGATTTTCCTGTTGAAAATTACTTTATCAGTTTAGTGGGGTAGGTAGTATGCAACACACCTCGTTTGTAGACCCTGCTAGTTCGGTGAAACTTCGTCGTCCCAGAGCCGGCGAATACTAAAGGATGCCTCGCGTCGGTGGGAGCTTCAGTGAACACATTTCGTCTCCAGCTAACATTGCTCCCTGTAACTTGATGTGTCACATCCAGGTACCTGTCGTACACACTTTGGAACACTTGAATAGGCAATAGTTTCCGACATTATATATTTCTTGATGGTTCTGAAGTATATACATAAGTAGGATTATTTTGAGCTATTACAGACAATAACGTTCAGATGTGGGACACTGACTCTGCAAGAAACCAGCCCCGATTACAGGGGGATGAAGTAAGATTACTGCCTGCTATTTATTTTCAGAAGCCACCGTACGACATATCAAAAAGCATGCGTGTTTAACAACAAGTGGCTACTTGTCTATCTCCTCGATCTGTCACCTAAATTTCTGCTGTCTGAGACGAAATAGAGGAAAATGTTGAACTTTTACACTATCTTACTTCACAGATACGTTTTGTAATATACCCAAAATGTCGAATTTTTATCACACCTTACTTCACAATTACGGTAACGTACGAATCATATGTATTTCTGTCTGGGTTTTCAATACTCTTCGTCTTTAGAAATTTCCGTATCAGTACTGTTTAGTACAGGTTACTCGCCCGAATAGCCGTGAGTGTTGAAACTCTGCTTCTAGGACGAAGAGGAGCGCTGACCCCCATCGAATCCACTCGACGTATTAACAGATGTGGATCGTTGTGCCGGCCAGCAATGATTTGGGGCTTTTAGGCGGTTTCTCTCATCGAACTAGGTGAATGCCAGTCTGGCATCAAAGACCCGCTTCATTTACACGATTTGCAAATATTCAGAATACTTTCGCTCGCTTTCGCACGAGACGATTGGGGTACATATACTGCATTCTGGGGGATAACGATGTGGCGACAGCGACTGTACACCTGGCCTCTCCTTAACCTAACCATGCCAAATCCGTTAATCATGCCGACTCTGTATCGATTCTGAACGAAGGTAGAAGTAAAACAAGTGTTATTTACGAGTACTACTGAGTGTGGCTGCTTACAAATTTTATGAGTGATATGGCGAAATGTAATCTGATCTTCCTCAGTCAAATTTCCAATGGCACATGCTCTCCTGTACACCAAGTAACACTCAAAGCAACGTCTAAATTATTTTACAAACCATTTTTGTTTCACGAATATAACTTCTGTAATCATGCAGTACCGCGTCGCACTAATCCGCACCTTTCATCATTGAACTATACAGGGTGTTACAAAAAGGTACGGCCAAACTTTCAGGAAACATTCCTCACACACAAAGAAAGAAAATATGTTATGTGGACATGTGTCCGGAAACGCTTACTTTCCATGTCAGAGCTCATTTTATTACTTCACACAGCAACAGAACGTACCAGCGTGACTTCACTTTGTTACAGGAAATCAAGAGGGTTGATGTCAGGCGAGCGTGGAGGCCATGGAATTGGTCCGCCTCTACCAATCCTTCGGTCACCGAATCTGTTGTTGAGAAGCGTACGAACACTTCGACTGAAATGTGCAGGAGCTCCATTGTGCATGAACCACATGTTGTGTCGTCCTTGTAAAGGCACATGTTCTAGCAGCACAGGTAGAGCATCCCGTATGAAAGCATGATAACGTGCTCCATTGAGCGTAAGTGGACGAAACTAAAATGAGCTCTAACATGGAAATTAAGCGTTTCCGGACCCATGTCCACATAACATCTTTTCTTTATTTGTGTGTGAGGAACGTTTCCTGAAAGTTTGGCTGTACCTTTTTGTAACACCCTGTATACTTCTGGCTGGGAAGGTAAATTAACTTTCTGCAGTCATCTTTGGACTCCGTCCCACATATTGTCACAGAATTACCAGCACTTCAAGACGAAAGACGTATCACAGCATTATTACATCTCAGTTTTGTATTACACAGTTCATCATTCCAGGATGCAACCCCCCAGACCGACGCTTTGAAAATATCTTTCGTGCCCTTAGTGCTACGCTCCTCAAATCGTGCTAACAGCTACTCGTGGTCTTCAGAAATCTTCTCGCCATCTGTTTCCATCACTTGCAGAGGTGTACAAATGCCTTCAATTTGCCTCGTGTCTCCGGCGTGACTGTGTTCCGGCCCCACAGCTCTCACCACCGTGGCAGGGATTAAAGAGGCGCCATCTTTCCCTGTCACACACTGGCGGAGGCACTGCACCATCTCAGCCGTCCGGCCCACCAGTCAAAGCAAACTACCAGTCCATTCTGTCACTGAGCGTGAACGGCTACATCAGTATGCGATTCAGTTTTATTTCCTCACGAAATTCATCAAATTCGCGTGACAGCTGATAAATAAGAGGCGTTCGCTCTTTTCGAATCGCGGCGGCGAGAGCTCTCATTTTGGTAACCTTTGTACTGGTACACGAGTGCACGACTGGCCGCAAACCCACTGTGATGGTCTCCGCTACACGCTACAGTACCGAACTATAAGGACCAAAGGACATTGTGAGAAATTAACTTTTAATGGTGTCAAATAAATGAATATTCACACAAAGACACAAAGTGTGTCAAATGCTACTACGTTTCTACCCTCTTTGAACCATGTTATTTTACTAGCTTCAAGTATTAAGAAACGTGACCGCGGCTACGATTTTCTACAGTGTCTGTCTGGTGGGTCTAGAGGAATTAGTTGAGGGCGAGGGCGAGGGTGCAGTTTTTTCTTTCGAAGGCGTCATATACACAGCCAGGATTCACCCTCTCATAACTATGGCGGCCACAATGCTGCACTCAATCCACTTAGCCAATTACCACGGCCCGTACCAGGCAATCAAGTTGGACCAAGCAGATGAGGTCGAGGGCACTGTTGCCCATGCAGCAGCACGTGAAGGGGGGTGGGGGGGGGGCGCTGTGGGGAGATCTTTTGTCCTTTTCTGCATAGTCTACAGCTGTGATTACTTCTTGAAATTATAATACAGGGTGGCGCAGGGGAACGGGAAATTTTGAACGTTACAGTTGGCAGCACTGTAGCGCCGGCAGATGTTCGAAACTTTGCACAATTGATGTGAACGCATTGCCATTTAGTAATCATGGAGAATTTGACTGGTGCGGAACGTGCAGTAGCTGTGAGAGCGTTTTACAAATATGGTGATAGTGCGACTGCCGCGCAGAGAACGTTTCGACAGCATTACCAGCTTGGACGTCATGGACGTGTCCCATCTGCGCATGCGATTACAACGTGGGTGCGTAATTTTGAAGAAACAGGATCTGCCTTGAAAAAGAAACCTCCAGGTGGCATTCCAACGGTACGTACCCCAGAGAACATTGCAGCTGCTAGAGCTGCAATCGAGACAAGTCCTCGCCGCTCCGTTCGACAGCACGCATCTTCGCTAGGGATTAAGCGACGAAGCTTACAAAGAATACTGCACGAATTAGACTTCCGTCCCTATAAGCTGCAGATTGTGCAACACTTACATGAACGAGACCGAGCGTCACGTATGGAGTTTAGTAGCCAGATACTGGCTAAAATCAACGAGGACGCGAATTTCCTTGGTAACTTATGGATATCAGAAGAAGCCCATTTCCACCTGAACGCATTCGTGAACAAACAGAATTTTCGTTATTGGGCACAGGACAATCCTTGTGAGTTTCACCAGCGACCACTACATAGCGCCAAGGTCACAATATGGTGTGCTCTATCATGTCATGGTGTTATCGGCCCTTATTTTTTTGAACGTGAGGATGGTAGTGAAGTGATACGTTGAAGTGCTTCAAACATTCTTCACACCGAGACTGTACGAGCTTAATCTTAACGTCGAAAACACGTGGTTTCAGCAGGACGGAGCCACGTCACACACTGATCGACAATCGATGGCAGCAGTTCGTCAATTGTTTGCAAGACGCATTGTTTCACGTAACGGTGACACTGCATGGCCTGCGAGATCCCCTGATCTTAGTGTGTGCGACTTCTTCCTGTGGGGATATCTTAAAAGCAAGGTGTACCGTACACGTCCTGCAACAATCCATGAACTGAAGGAGAACATTGAAGCCGAAATCACTGCCATTCCACAAGATTTGCTACACTGCGCATTCCAGAGTTTTCATAACAGGCTGTTAGAGTGTGAACGCCGAATGGGAGCACATCTTTCCGATGTCATCTTTAAAAAGTATAGAGACACTTTTGGACATTTTGACTGAAAAGACATACTGAATAATGGCATACTGAATACATTCACTTTCGTTAATGAATTATTAGTTTTATGAATTTATTCATGGAAATGACGTTATTTCGAAATTTCCCGTTTCCCTGCGCCAGCCTGTACATGGAATTTCGAAATGGAAGATTATACAATTATGATTCTTAAGAATATAAAGAAAGAACAAAGGTACTGTTAGTGGTGGTAGATAGTTGTGCCCTCACCGGCGCTGCTCATGGATATGGCGTCGGAATGTGTCCTCGAGTCCGACGTCCCTGGGCAGCGCATCACATTGTTTGGTTTGTTACACCGACATCGTTCACGCGTCGGATAACACGATTCGATTCATCTCATGCGTTACTGTCCGCATATCTAAGTTTTGTTAATTTTTGTATGCTATATGTGTGTTGATCAGCTAGATTACTCGTGTTACAGTTTTTCTGTATTAATGTAGTCTAATTACAGGTTTAACATGGCGTCTGGTGCAATAGCCTGCCGCGATCTAGCTTCCTTAACTTATTGACAGGTTTCTATTCTGACTGTGTGTTATTATTTTTACATTGAGTAGCACTTATTGTGTTTGTTCAATGTTATTTTTGTCGTATCATTGTGCGTTAATTAGCTAGATTAATTGTGTTACAGTTTTTGTAAGTTAGTGTCGCTAATTACATGCTTTCCTTCGTGCTTGGTACAATAACCGACCACAGACTATCCTACTTCATAGGTTAACAACTTTCCACTCTAATCCATCAGCATGTTCTCATTTCATCATTTAGTGTCGTGCATGTGTTATGGACACGTTATGGTTCGTTTGTCTCTTCGCTCATATTGTAAGGTTTTCTTATGTTTTCCGAAATTTTAAATATTTCACCTTAACTGTACTGGGACAAAGATGCACGAGTAGTGAGTGGACAAGATCCTTCAGCCTGTGATTGAAGTAATCTGTAGTGCCCTTTGTCAGTCAGTTGTGAGGCGTTAGAGTATTCTTATTAGAGGCATAATAACGAGCAGCTCAGTTTTAGAGAAGGAGATCTGGAATTTGTGAATCTGTCAAAAATTGTCTGGAATATTTTGTTACTGAGGTGAAAATTCGTTTGTAAAGATATTTTCTTGCCTGTATGAATGGAGAATATTTTTCGAGAAATATTTCAAGGTAATCAACGCAATGAAAGGTTTGTCAGAACTATTAACTGAAGGAAATCTTTGTCCCTTACATAACTAATAATTTTCATGATGAGCGTTAAATTGATAACTTCATTTTTATTACGTCAAAAATTGCAATTGGTTTAAACGTCTGTAATTTTTGTAATGAGAGAATTTCGTAATTGCTAGAGTCTTCCTATGGTGTACAATCGTTTCGACAATAATCGGAGTTTAATTTTTCAAGAACGCTTCTAGTTAAAGTAAAACTTTCCTCCATTATTCTCAGTAAAGTTTTAAAAATTTTGTCGTGTGTGCACTGCATCTTACGTCACAAGCAGTCACATTTTGTATCTGACAAGCAAAGAAAAGTGAAAAGATTATTTTTCTCCAGCTGCTGCATTTGATGATTTCAATTTTCTTTTGATGACGTCAGTACACAAGTCACAGAACAGCATGCTGAGCAAGAGGTAAATTACTTTTATTTCAGAGCAGACCTCACTTAGCATTTTTTTCAGCAAACAGGGCGTAGTGAGAATTTTCATGTTTTGTGCTAAGTAAGCTGATTAATTTACAGTGAACAGTGTAGGTACTCATAAACCGTTATTTTCTTCCGGTTTTTATTTCTCAATTAAATTTGTCAAAAGAAGCTGTCAAATACAAAAATAACCAACCATCCCAAAAACAGTCTGCAGTACCTGCATAAACTGAAGGTTAGTGGATCTCCACCTATATTAACATTTCGACAGCACCAGCAATAACGATGTGCTAAGGACGTGGCTTGAAAATGATCCTGGGGTTCGAAACGAGCTCATAGAAATCAGAACAGCTCAACAAAAGCGTCACAGCAGCGTAATTGGTTATTCGATATTTTTTACTTCGAATTGAGTAATATTTTATCTATTGGATATTTCAAGTCAGACACTGGACTTCTTGTACGTAACTTTCATAACGTATTTCAGTACTGAGTTTCAGTTAAATTGTTTTCACTGAGTGCGCTGTTACTTTCTTTTTGGATGTAATTATATTCATTTTCATTACTTCAAATTCATCATTTCACTAAGATCAAAGCTTTCTTTCACGAAAATGTTCACAAACGTAATACAGGGCCAACCGACAATCAGTATTGCTCAGCAGTCGAATACACGTTACTCGAGGAGAAACTTTTTGAAAAAGAATATTCAGAATTTCATATGTAGATAAATTACATAGAATGCTTACAGTGTTAGTATCAGAGGAATCCATTTTGCTGGAGTCGTTTCTTTATACATAGTGTGATCAATTATGAAGACCTGATGCGTGGGTTTGTTTAATAGTTCTCAGTTGTCTGCAACTCCGAGTGTTTTTTCTAGTGTCTGTGACGTACACTACTGGCCATTAAAATTGCTACAACACGAAGATAACGTGCTACAGACGCGAAATTTAACCGACAGTAAGAAGATGCTGTGATATGCAAATGATTAGCTTTTCAGAGCATTCAGAAAAGGATGGCGTCGTTGGCGACACCTACAACGTGCTGACATGAGGAAAGTTTCCAACCGATTTCTCATACACAAACAGCAGTTCACCGGCGTTGACCGGTGAAACGTTGTTGTGATGCCTCGTGTAAGAAGGAGAAATACGTACCATCACGTTTCCGACTTTGATAAAGGTCGGATTGTAGCCTATCGCGATTACGGTTTATCATATCGCAACAATGCTGCTCGCGTTGGTCGAAATCCAATGACTGTTAACAGAATATGGAATCGGTGGGTTCCGGAGGGTAATACGGAAGGCCGTGCTGGATCCCAACGGCCTCGTATCACTAGCAGTCGAGGTGACAAACATCTTATCCGCATGGCTGTAACCGATCCTGCAGCCACGTCTCGATCCCTGAGTCAACAGATGGGGACGTTTGCAAGACAACAACCATCTGCACGAACATTTCGACGACGTTTGCAGCAGCATCGACTATCAGCTCGGTGACTATGGCTGCGGTTAACCTTGACGCTGCATCACTGACAGGAGCGCCTGCAATGGTGTACTCAACGACGACCCTGGGTGCACGAATGACAAAACGTCATTTTTTCGGATGAAACCAGCTTCTGTTTACAGCACCATGATGGTCGCAACCGTGTTTGGCGACATCGCGGTGAACGCGCATTGGAAGCGTGTATTCGTCATCGTCATACTGGCGTATCACCCGGCGTGATGGTATGGGGTGCCATTGGTTACACGTCTCGGTCACCTCTTGTTCTCATTGACGTCACTTTGAACAGTGGACATTACATTTCAGATGTGTTACGACCCGTGGCTCTACCCTCCATTCGATCCCTGCGAAACCCTTCCATTTCAGCAGGATAATGTACGACCGCATGTTGTAGGTCCTGTACGGGCCTTTCTGGATACAGAAAATGTTCGAGTGCTGCCCTGGCCAGCACATTCTCCAGATATCTCACAAATTGAAAACGTATGGTCAATGGTGGCCGAGCAACTGGTTCGTCACAATACGCCAGTCACTACTCTTGATGAACTGTGGTATCGTGTTGAAGCTGCATGGGAAGGTGTGCCTGTACACGCCATCCAAGCCCTGTTTGACTCAATGCCCAGGCGTATCAAGGCCGTTATTACGGCCAGAGGTGGTCGTCCTGGGTACTGAATTTTCAGGATCTATGCACCCAGATTGCTTGAAAATGTAATCACATGTCAGTTCTAATATAATATATTTGTCCAATGAATACCCGTTTATCATATGCATTTCTTCTTGGTGTAGCAATTTTAATCGTCAGTAGTTTTAGGGGTGTATTTGGTGATGGGGTCTGTTGATAACGTTGGTCATGGATCTTGGATGCTGTCATGGAAGTTGTAATATTATTGGTATTTCCGTCCTATGAAAGCTTTGAATACCCTTTGAAAGACATTTGTTTTGTATAATTTACATAACTGTAAAGATGCGCATCTAGCGCGGACGCTAATACATCGACTGCGCAGTCAAAGAAACATTTTAACAGAAGCTGAACGACGTTCCGCTTCGATCTAAATAAAAGATGACAGTAGAAAACGTTTGTAGATCTTCAGATTTTTTTTAATGTACTTCTGCTTGTGATGTGAAAACGTAAAGCAGGTCGACTTTAAGCTAACAAAGTGAGCGGTCTTGCCAGCGTGCAGACAACATTATTAATTAATAACATTCAAGTAATTTATGTTCGAAACTGTAACTCGGCAAGCTATTGTTATCAGAGGTGTTGAACAGTGCAAGAATTGTCTTTAACGAAGGAGAAAAGTGACTGTAATTTGTGACAGAAACGCGAACATAGGAGCTAGTACAGGACAGGCTGAAATCTGATCGCACCATGGAGTTAGATAATTACTTATGTAAGTTATATTGTTTATAAATAAGCCCTAATTTGCTAGTGAGAATTGTTTGAATATATTTAGTGTTTACCAGATTTCTTATTCTATTTTTTTCCTTTATACTTTTTTATCCTCCATGCCATATTATTTTTATAAATGTCAAACAGCCTATACTACAGCAGAGAATACTGCGGCATCCTGGTCGTAGACAGAAGGCCGCTCCTTGTCTTCTATACAACTCATAGCTGCCCCATTTACGAGGGCAGTTCAATAAGTAATGCAACACATTTTTTTTCTCGGCCAATTTTGGTTGAAAAAACCTGAAATTTCTTGTGGAATATTTTCAAAGATTCCCGCTTCGTCTCGTATAGTTTCATTGACTTCCGACAGGTGGCAGCGCTGTACGGAGCTGTTAAAATGGCGTCTGTAACGGATGTGCGTTGCAAACAACGGGCAGTGATCGAGTTTCTTTTGGCGGAAAACCAGGGCATCTCTGATATTCATAGGCGCTTGCAGAATGTCTGCGGTGATCTGGCAGTGGACAAAAGCACGGTGAGTCGTTGGGCAAAGCGTGTGTCATCATCGCCGCAAGGTCAAGCAAGACTGTCTGATCTCCCGCGTGCGGGCCGGCCGTGCACAGCTGTGACTCCTGCAATGGTGGAGCGTGCGAACACACTCGTTCGAGATGATCGACGGATCACCATCAAACAACTCAGTGCTCAACTTGACATCTCTGTTGGTAGTGCTGTCACAATTGTTCCCCAGTTGGGATATTCAAAGGTTTGTTCCCGCTGGGTCCCTCGTTGTCTAGCCGAACACCATAAAGAGCAAAGGAGAACCATCTGTGCGGAATTGCTTGCTCGTCATGTGGCTGAGGGTGACAATTTCTTGTCAAAGATTGTTACAGGCGATGAAACATGGTTCATCACTTCGAACCTGAAACAAAACGGCAATCAATGGAGTGGCGCCACACCCACTCCCCTACCAAGAAAAAGTTTAAAGCCATACCCTCAGCCGGTAAAGTCATGGTTACAGTCTTCTGGGACGCTGAAGGGGTTATTCTGTTCGATGTCCTTCCCCATGGTCAAACGATCAACTCTGAAGTGTATTGTACTACTCTTCAGAAATTGAAGAAACGACTTCAGCGTGTTCGTAGGCACAAAAATCAGAACGAACTTCTCCTTCTTCATGACAACGCAAGACCTCACACAAGTCTTCGCACCCGAGAGGAGCTCACAAAACTTCAGTGGACTGTTCTTCCTCATGCACCCTACAGCCCAGATCTCGCACCGTCGGATTTCCATATGTTTGGCCCAATGAAGGACGCAATCCGTGGGACGCACTACGCGGATGATGAAGAAGTTATTGATGCAGTACGACGTTGGCTCCGACATCGACCAGTGGAATGGTACCGTGCAGGCATTCACGCCCTCATTTCAAGGTGGCGTAAGGCCGTAGCATTGAATGGAGATTACGTTGAAAAATAGTGTTGTGTAGCTAAAAGATTGGGGAATAACCTGGTGTATTTCAATGCTGAATAAAACAACCCCTGTTTCAGAAAAAAAATGTGTTGCATTACTTATTGAACTGCCCTCGTATTAATGATTACATTTGTAAATGCAATTTTTTTTTTTTACTATTCATTGTTAAAGGTCCCTTAGGTAATTATAAAATTCATACTGATTACGTAAAGAAATCCGGGTTGTTCTTTTCCAAATAATAGAAGTCTTTGCGTAATCAAAAACTAGCCTCCTTCTGACAGCGATCTGGAGCCGACCAGAAGACGGACGTCTTCGACCGCTTTCGTGTCTCCTGTGGCAAAGCTGTGCCAAACTGGGAACACGACATTCTAGTATGAAACACAGATTTAAATTGAAATAATTGAAATATATTTAAGAGTAATAATTTTTTTATCATACTAGATGTGGCGCCCGAACAGGGACCTGATAAAAATTTTTTAATCTGTTCTGTTATTGTTTCATGGCATCATCCGGTGGACATCGGGAAGCCGTAAAGGAAGTACTGAACGAAATCGAGGAAGTATTAAAAAAAAATTTTCGAAAAATAACAGCAGTGCGCAAAACGACTGATGTAAGTACGGTTTTCATTACGCATAAAATCTCGCGTCTTGTATAAAAAAAATACTGATTTCCGGAATTTCTTTCCTTACTGCTTCATTTTATCCTATCGCTGTTATTTCCTTGCAGAATTGCTTATTTACGTAGTTAGAATTCATTTCTGATCATCTCTTCATGCAAAGTTTATTTGTTAGTATTATCAGCATCTTCATTGTTGCTACGGTTAAGAACACAAAGGTTCAAATGGCTCTGAGCACTATGGGACTCAACTGCTGAGGTCATTAGTCCCCTAGAACTTAGAACTAGTTAAACCTAACTAACCTAAGGACATCACAAACATCCATGCCCGAGGCAGGATTCGAACCTGTGACCGTAGCGGTCTTGCGGTTCCAGACTGCAGCGCCTTTAACCGCACGGCCACTTCGGCCGGCCTTAAGAACACAAGATGGATGCCATAATAGCTGGATTAAGTGTCTAGTAGGTGTTTGTCACTTATTTTCAAAGTTAGGTGCCATCTTGTCTTCTACGCTGTATAGCTCTGCAATTGTCACCTACCGCGGTGTGACGTTTGACTATCAGGAAGCGTCGCAGCGTGCGAATCTGAGAGTTGACGATCGGCGTGCTGCGAAAGATTTCTTTGAGCAGTTACGTCACAAACTTGAAAAAAAATATGGTAGATGACAAAGGAAAGCCGACAAACAGTGTGGATGACGGTGATGACACTGTTGTCAAGTCATACCCACTACGTTCGCGAACGGGAACAGGCAGACCCGATTCGCGAATGGAGAGAACGGCAGACGATGATGGTGTGCGTGACGTATCGTCACAGCAATCATCGTCACAGCAAGCGGGAGAAAATTTGATGGTTGAAATGATGAGAATTTTTTTTTCAAGAAAGAGAACAGGAGAAGCTGGAAAGGGAAGCTTATAAATTACAAGAACAACGTGATAGAGAACAGGAGAAACGGGAAAGGGAAGCTTATGAATAACAAAAACAACGGGATAGACAAGAAAGGGAACAAAAAGAAAGGGAAAAGGAACGGGAGACAGAGCGAAAATGGTTTGACCTGAATACCATTATTGGTACAATGAAAAATAGGTTAGATAATATTGATGCCAACTTAGAGGCAAGAATAAGGACAGTCACGGTGGAATATATCTCGGAATTAAGTACTAAAGTTAATGAAAGGATAGAAGGTATTCTGCAGAAGGTAGATGCATGTGAGAGCACAGTAGGTAATGTGCACAAAGACATTAAGGTACAAATCGAAAGTTGCCAGGCAGTTACAACAGAAGTTTCAAAAAAATCCGCTGAGGTCGGAGCTAAAGTAAACAAGCTTGCAGACAATGTCGTCACTCTGCAAGGCCAGGTCAATGACCTGACACAGGCGCTATCCGAAATAAACATTGAAAAGAGGGTGAATGATGCTGCAGCCAACGTACGTTCCACGATAGGAAAAGAATTTGTAGAATGGGTCGAGACTAAGGAACAGTATATAGAAAACAAGTTTCAACACGACTTAAAAGAAGCCGTTAAGTCAGCCACAGTTGAAGTTTTAGCTGCTCCAGGTACATCAGGAGATACGATTCTCACTGAATTAGGAGAGATTCGTAGAGTTTTTCACCGAGATCTTCCCGAGTGGAAACGACACCTCACTGAGGAAATCGAGCAGTTGAAACAACAAGTCAATGATTTTCCTAATGACAATAGAAGTGAGTATTCACACTTGCTTTCTTCAGAACATGAATACAATAATAATCCCGTGTCTCGTGTGAAATTCTCTCCACTTGTACATGGTCACAACAGTAAGAAACCGTTAGTACGCAACCAGAATGATCAAGTAACTCTTGTCGAGCTCATGAAAGAAGAAAGCGTTCTCAAGCACCGCGTATTCCAGCCTTTTCTGCCAGAGAAACGCAACATCCACCCAATGGTTTTTCTGAAGTCATTTAATGGTGTTTTTCCTGAGAGCTGGGATGACAAGCAACGTATGCGCTTTATAGTTGGTTACATTCAAGGAGAGGGTTCTGTCTGGGGAACAGAAGTAATTGAAAGATGTAATAATTACGCTGACTTCGAAAAGCAATTTCTGAACAAATTCTGGAGTTCAGGTATACAACAACGCCTTAGAAAGGAAGTATATAATGCTGAACCGTTTAACACGAGAAGTGCTGGTCTCCGTAGGTACTTTGAGAAATACCTGCGAAAAATACAATATTGGGACACGCCCATTTCCACGAAGGACGTAATTATGATCCTTAAGTCAAAGCTACCGGTATCAATCAGGGAGAAGTTAGTAAATGTCAGTGACGACGACACGGAGGCTTTTCTGTCAGTACTTGACAACCTTGACATGATTCAAGAAGACGTGCGCGCTAGTGCGCGGAGTAATTGTAATCTAGGCCCGTACACTACACAGCCGCACGGTGTAGGCGCAGACTCAGGTATGTCATACCAACCCAACAACAGTAAAGGACACGACGTTCCGTGCGATAATAACAACTACTATCGCCGTAACGGGAAGCAGAAACATAAATTCCAGGATCAAAACAGGTACCACCCCATATACCAGACAACACAACAGCAATACGGTAATTCACCAGTTAATTACAATGATCGCTATCACTACAATAACGATCGCCAAAATAATAATTTCAATGGAAAAGGACGTTGGATTAACACCAACAGCAGTATGGTAACCAGCCTAGATTCCAGCACTGTTCTCAAGGGAGAAATGCTCCAGATCCTTCCAAGCAATACAAACAACAGTATGCTCCAAACTTTAGGAATAGTCCTCCACCTTTTACTAACTATCAAAGTCAAAATTATGAACCTCAAAATTCTCGCATCTATTATTCCCGAGCAAACCCGCCAACACACACCATCTCGACTGAAATTCCGGCAAATAGCTCGCAACCTAGGTGGAATACGGAAGCAAACTTCGTACCGAGCGTACCGCCCGGTACTTCAAAGGTAATTGTGAGCGAAATTCAATCTAATGAACATGCGGAAAACTAAAAGCACACTTCGACCGGTTTCACACCTTCAGAGTTAATCTCAAGGCAAAGGGAAAGCAATGAATGGACTGATCCTATCCCCAAGATAGAAGGTCCAGAAGTCAACCTAGATAATAAGTTAAGACAAGCCCTGATCTCTCTCACAACTCATGCCAATTTAAGAAAAAAGGCATTTGACAAGCATGTCAATAAAGTTCTGTCGTATCGCCTGAACGAGCGTGTTCTTCTGAGAACACACTTCAAACCATCTCTCATCTTACGTAAAAATCGTAAGTGGCAACACCTATACGAAGGACCGCTTGTTATAGTCAGGAAGCCACATATTGGTTGTTACGTGTTGGCAGATCCGGTTAGTGGACGAATAAAAGGACTTTACCACCATGTAGACCTGAAGAAGTACCATGAAAAACATTTAAAAAAAATATCATTTATTATGTTAAGCTGCAACTTGAAACAAGAGTGTGATCTGTTTAGAAAGTATGTGAATCAACAGCATGTACATGTATTCTGCAGGTGACGTAATCATTTGAGTGAGGTGGACACAAAGTAATGATGGAGCTTGAAAGATATGAAGTGAGTGAAGAAGGTACTCTACGTATTTGGAAAATAGGATTTGCTTTAGTTTTAAGGTAGTTTTAAGTTTCTTGGGCAATTGAAGTTTGCAGTCGTTGAATTGAGTAAGGGATGTGCCAAAGTGCCACCTGCTGCTTTAGTTTTAAGTTACGGCAAATCTTCTTTTTTTTTTTTTACCAAGTACTAAAGGTTTTCTTTAAATCCCTCATTCAGACCAGAATGTCCGTATATGTGAAGTATTAACCTAAGTTAAGCTTTCAAAGGATTGATACTTTAAGTCGCTAGAACCATGTACGATGCAAAACTGATACATTGTAATCTGTAGATTACACCGAGTATAAGTAGCAACATATAGTTGTGTACAAAGAAATGAATAATGGTACTCGCAACTGGAGAGCAACTTTAATTTATTTATTACTATGAGTCAGCCAGTTAAGAAATATGCATTTATAATGATAATTAGGTCCTGTATTGGAGAAACTTAGAGAGACTATTCCTATGTCACGAGTATTATACAGAAACCTTCGATATTAAGGTACCTAGTTGAGGACTGAGATAATCTACCTATATTCTTCTGCTATGTCCGCATGCCGTGATTTTGAGATATATTTGAAGATGCTTTGGAAGCGGATTTGTGCGACATTTTAATACTGAAGTCAAGTTATGCCACGTGGATGACATTAAAAACGGTGGAGCCGAAGTATGAATTTGCTCAACTGATTATTTCACCTATTATCTATCTTCGTATCTTTCATTTCCTTACACTATCCTATTGTAGTTTTCTTCTTTAGCGTTCTTACCTTTCTACCCTACCCGGTAGGGGAAGAAATTTGGAAATTGGTTCAAAAGACTTGACGTGTGTATATTGTATTGACGATCGTGGCTCGTAGGTTAATGCGTATCTGCGGTTACTTATCGAAACGTGATGTAAATCTGATTTGCTGTGAGCAAAAGCATCCTAGGAAATAGGAATAATTTTCCTGATTTCTGTTAGATGAAGTTTTGAACGTGAACTGTTCGGCACGCCAAAGTGCGTATATTTTACTGATTATTGATGTAACCGAATAAATGAACAAAGAAACAAAAAAAAGGCTGTTATAGAACAATAGGAAAAGGAAAAGAATCAGATTTAAAAAATATATATAATCTAACGTGCTTCAGAAGCACCATTCAGAATAGCAAACACGTTTTTCGTTAGGTCTTGGACAGTAATAAAAAAAAACCATGTATATTTTGTAAATGATCCTTTCATGATAAGTAATTTTAGCATTACCTGTGCTACTCCGTGGTATAGAGAGACCTATATGGACACGTATGGATTGCTGCGTGTGACTCAGTGACAAAATAATGGACACGTGTGTAAAATCGTAATTTGACACATGTATGTACACGAACAACTAGTTATCTCTTGTGTGAATCAAAACTGTAATAAACTTATGGACACGAGTGATGTTCCGCGTGTGAAGTAGCATTACAAGTATTCTCACGTTGCAACGACGATACAGTGACTATCAGTCAAAGGATAGACAAGCTATTGTACTTACTGCAATAGGTGACAGTAGTCATTTTCATAGTTGACTGTTCTTCGTCGCTGGTGCAGTCAATTTACCGTCCAGGTTGACCATGTCGCCTTGACGAGCTGCTCCAGTACCCATGATTCAACAAAATGCACAAGTTATAAAACGATTGGTAGCCACTGAACTATCTGCCTCGTGCAGGACGCGGACTGCCAACGCTGTTAAACCGCCAGTTCGTTACCACGTGACTGTGAAGCACTGTGGCAACATTCAATGACCGCTCGCCGGCCCGTACTCAACAATAAGCATTCCTTTCCATAACGGGCGCGAGCGTGCTCCAGATTTGAGATGAAAATGGACATAAAAATAATTAAACGTTGATAAACTACGCACGATTTTACTATATTTACATTAAAAGGACACTAATGATGACTTTTCCTTAACTATGAAAATTGTTACGGCAATATTGCTAAATACCTTGCTTAAGAAAGACCTGTACAAGACGAAACGTGTTTTGCTAATATTTGCTAACGAAAGAATGTAAAACCTAGACACAAAATATGAATAATATATAATGTATATGTACATAGTCTATGTAGTAATTTTTATTGTCTTAAATTCTTACTCTATATTCCCTTAGATTAAGATGCTAGTTAATGAGCAAGTCCTAATACAGTTTTTTTCTGTATTTTCATGTGCTGAAACATGAATTGAAATGAGATTAAGACAGCCACCAAACTGACTCATTCGTCATTGAACCAGTCATCAACTTTCCTGATTCCCGACATGACCCGATGGATCGTCGAGTCAAGAAATATCACTTCCCCCTTCACATAGTGAAATTCCCAGTGTTTTCCACCAGAATGTGAAAAGGTGATCCCCAATTTTAGTGCAGTGAAAAGTGACAGGTGATGAAAGAATTCCCCTGTGAAAATCATCCGAGTTCATAGGAAATACTCCCAACTACAAAGTGAAGAGTGGCGTCGCTACGAGAAAGACTGATAAAAGTTTTATGTTCTGTTCACAATTGGCGGAAATGCACCAATACTGTAATAGAATTTTTTTTTCTTATTATCAATATTTATGTATATTTGTATCTGTATGTGTATTTAATTTGTACTGGTATCTATGTTAGTATTTCAATGTTTCAATTGACTGAATGAGAGTAATTCTTGAGAACACGCAGAAAAGGAACCTACGTTAAATCCTTGAACACTTATGATGGCATCATACTACAACCAAGTTTGTTAATGATCAAGCAACTGTGATTAGCTTTGACGACTTAGTGTGAAATGTATATAATTCTATGTGTCTTATGTTATGTTTGTTTTGCTCTCTACAAGGAGAGATCCTTAAATACTTCATTCACTAAGTATGTGAATCCAATAATATTACGACAGCGCGTGAGTCGTAACGATCTTTCAGACTCATTACTCCTCACGCGGGAAGCGATGTAATATTATTGGTATTTCCGTCCTATGAAAGCTTTGAATACCCTTTGAAAGACATTTGTTTTGTATAATTTACATAACTGTAGAAGCTGAACGACGTTCCGCTTCGATCTAAATAAAAGATGACAGTAGAAAACGTTTGTAGATCTTCAGATTTTTTTTAATGTACTTCTGCTTGTGATGTGAAAACGTAAAGCAGGTCGACTTTAAGCTAACAAAGTGAGCGGTCTTGCCAGCGTGCAGACAACATCATTAATTAATAACATTCAAGTAATTTATGTTCGAAACTGTAACTCGGCAAGCTATTGTTATCAGAGGTGTTGAACAGTGCAAGAATTGTCTTTAACGAAGGAGAAAAGTGACTGTAATTTGTGACAAAAACGCGAACATAGGAGCTAGTACAGGACAGGCTGAAATCTGATCGCACCATGGAGTTAGATAATTACTTATGTAAGTTATATTGTTTATAAATAAGCCCTAATTTGCTAGTGAGAATTGTTTGAATATATTTAGTGTTTACCAGATTTCGTACTCTATTTTTTTCCTTTATACTTTTTTATCCTCCATGCCATATTATTTTTATAAATGTCAAACAGCCTTTACTACAGCAGAGAATACTGCGGCATCCTGGTCGTAGACAGAAGGCCGCTCCTTGTCTTCTATACAACTCATAGCTGCCCCATTTATTAATGATTACATTTGTAAATGCAATTTTTTTTACTATTCATTGTTAAAGGTCCCTTAGGTAATTATAAAATTCATACTGATTACGTAAAGAAATCCGGGTTGTTCTATTCCAAATAATAGAAGTCTTTGCGTAATCAAAAACTAGCCTCCTTCTGACAACGATCAGGAGCCGACCAGAAGACGGACGTCTTCAACCGCTTTCGTGTCTCCTGTGGCAAAGCTGTGCCAAACTGGGAACACGACATTCTAGTATGAAACACAGATTAAAATTGAAATAATTGAAATATATTTAATAGTAATAATTTTTTTTATCATACTAGAAAGTCTATATAATTTCCTGCGTACCGTGCAGCTTTAGCTCTCAAGTTTACAGTCAAGCCTAAAATATGTGTTGCTCTAACACGATTGACTTAAATTAAATTTGTCGAAGTTATATGGATGTTGTTTGAAGGCTGTGACTCTATTATAAGGTTTTTATGCAATAATATATACTGCAACACGATTCTGCCGAAACGTGTCGTGCTAATTAGTAACAATTGACTGTTGCAGTATATATTATTTTGTAAAAATAGTTATATTTTCTTTAGCCATTATCAGTTGCCGGTATGATTCGATGGAATACATTGTTTCAATTACAGAATGATTTTAGTGTATAATTGTGTGTACCTACGCAACCTTGCTAATGTACTTGACAAGATTTCTACATGAAGTCTGGTGGTGACTGATTAATGTTGTCATCTGTTAATGCATTTGACGTTTCATATTTTGTTAGTATGGACCGTTGCCCACAGTGGAGCCCAGAAATAAGAAGGGTAGGCACCCTAAAAGGTAGGCTGTGAAGTGATACACCTTGGAGATCACAATGAAACTGGCACACCTCTGACACAAAACTAAATAATTGACATACGCTGCAATTCGTACACAGATAATCATACAGGAAGGAATACCACACCTGAATTTGCGAAACAACATCCATCACGGAGGGGACACTACAATATATCTCTATCATCCATGTCGTTTTCTTTCACTACAGTTCTCCATATCTACATGAGCATTTGCCGCGCGTATGTACAGGGTCTTACAAAAAGGTACGGCCAAACTTTCAGGAAACATTCCTCACACACAAATAAAGAAAGGATGTTACGTGGGAATGTGTTCGGAATCGCTTAATTTCCATGTTAGAGCTCATTTTAGTTTCGTCAGTATGTACTGTACTTCCTCGATTCACCGCCAGTTGGCCCAATTGAAGGAAGGTAATGTTGACTTCGGTGCTTGTGTTGACATGCGACTCATTGCTCTACAGTACTAGCATCAAGCACATCAGTACGTAGCATCAACAGGTCAGTGTTCATCACGAATGTGGTTTTGCAGTCAGTGCAATGTTTACAAATGCGGAGTTGGCAGATGCCCATTTGATGTATGGATTAGCACGGGGCAATAGCCGTGGCGCGGTACGTTTGTATCGAGACAGATTTCCAGAACGAAGGTGTCCCGACAGGAAGACGTTCGAAGCAATTGACCGGCGTCGTAGGGAGCACGGAACATTTCAGCCTATGACTCGCGACTGGGGAAGACCTAGAACGACGAGGACACCTGCAATGGACGAGGCAATTCTTCGTGCAGTTGACGGTAACCCTAATGTCAGCGTCAGAGAAGTTGCTGCTGTACAAGGTAACGTTGACCACGTCACTGTATGGATAGTGCTACGTGAGAACCAGTTGTTTCCGTACCATGTACAGCGTGTGCAGGCACTATCAGCAGCTGATTGGCCTCCAAGGGTACACTTCTGCGAATGGTTCATCCAACAATGTGTCAATCCTCATTTCAGTGCAAATGCTCTCTTTACGGATGAGGCTTCATTCCAACGTGATCAAATTGTAAATTTTCACAATCAACATGTGTGGGCTGACGAGAATCCGCACGCAATTGTGCAATCACGTCATCGACACAGATATTCTGTGAACGTTTGGGCAGGCATTGTTGGTGATGTCTTGATTGGGCCCCATGTTCTTCCACCTACGCTCAATGGAGCACGTTATCGTGATTTCATACGGGACACACTACCTGTGCTGCTAGAACATGTGCCTTTACAAGTACGACACATGTGGTTCATGCACGATGGAGCTCCTGCACATTTCAGTCTACATGTTCGTACGCTTCTCAACAACAGATTCGGTGACCGATGGATTGGTAGAGGCGGACCAATTCCATGGCCTCCACGCTCTCCTGACCTCAACCCTCTTGACTTTCATTTATGGGGACATTTGAAATCTCTTATCTACGCAACCCCGGTACCAAATGTAGAGACTCTTCGTGCTCGTATTATGGACGGCTGTGATACAATACGCCATTCTCCAGGGCTGCATCAGCACATCAGGAATTCCGTGCGACGGAGGGTGGATGCATGTATCCTCGCTAACGGAGGACATTTTGAACATTTCCTGTAACAAAGTGTTTGAAGTCACGCTGGTACGTTCTGTTGCTGTGTGTTTCCATTCCATGATTAATGTGATTTGAAGAGAAGTAATAAAATGAGCTCTAACATGGAAAGTAAGCGTTTCCGGACACATGTGCACATAACATATTTTCTTTCTTTGTGTGTGAGGAATGTTTCCTGAAAGTTTGACCGTACCTTTTTGTAACACCCTGTATAGTGTGTGGAAACTAGAAGTACCACCATAGAATGTCAATTCGTCATCTTTTTCGTACCACTCTGCGTTTCCACCATCCATATTTCCATATCTCCAGCTACAACTGACCCTTCATCTGACTAACACTGTAAGTACGCTGTTTAGGTTTTCATATTGGTAGCGCCACGTAGCGCTCGGTATGAAAATCACTGGCTGTGCTGTGTGCAGTCTGTGGCTGGGTGGCATTGTTGTATTATTCGCTATTGTAGTGTTGGGCTGTCGGCTGTTAACAGCGCGTAGCGTTGCGCAGTTGGAGGTGAGCCGCCAGCAGTGGTGGATGTGGGGAGAGAAATGGCGGAGTTTGGAAATTTGTAAGACTGGATGTCAAGAACTGCTATGTATATTATGATTTTTCAACACTATTAAGGTAAATACATTGTTTGTTCTCTATTAAAATCTTTCATTTGCTAACTATGCCTATCAGTAGTTAGTGCCTTCCGTAGTTTGAATCTTTTATTTAGCTGGCAGTAGTGGCGCGCGCTGTATTGCAGTAGTTCGAGTAACCAAGATTTTTGTGAGGTAAGTGATTTGTGAAACGTATAGGTTAATGTTAGTCAGGGCCATTCTTTCGCAGGGATATTTGAAAGTCAGATTGCGTTGAAGCTGAAACTCTGCGTGCTAGGAAGAGTAAAGGTTTACACCATATTTCACATGTAAAACCGTTTATTGAAAGATAATCTGCTTTTTAACTTTCTCTTTGCCATATAACTTTTGACTTTACATTACCAGTATGCTTTGTCAGACTTAGAATCTGTTAATATGCAACAATGTTTGAAGTTAACTATCCAGTCTAGAACCTAGGGAACATATGTAGACAGTATTTACAAATGCATTGTTATAGTGAACAGACGACACAGTGTTATTGTGTGTACATTCTTGCTTCTTAGTTGCGCGATTACATAACGACTATAAGTCTGACATAGTTAGAACATGTACCGGTACTGCTAATGAGAGTTTAATGCAACATTTTGGTTTACTTAAAAATACATTCTGGATGTAAAGTACTTTCTGAGAGATACCAGATGACACAGTGGTTAGTTTATTTGACAGCTACACAATTATATCACGACGCTACTAATGTGTGACACAATTTACAATGTTGCTTTTGCGGTGTATCTGCTTTATATCCGCACAGTTTTTCTGAATTCTTCTGGAAAGTAAAACATGTTTAATAGTAACTTTGTGGTATAGCTACAATGAGACAGCGTTTTTCGTAGCACAACAATACGTAACATTGTAGTACTTTCTTAATCACGGTAAGGTACGTAATAACTACGATATATATACGCAAAGCATTTCACTTTCGTTTATGATGAGGTAAGTACATTGACTTCTGCAGAAATTAGCTTTCGGAGGACGATAACTACGACACTTCCAAAGAATTATCTTACAGCAAGACGCAGATTTAGCGCTACAGGACACGCATTTGAGTGATTGATTTTGTACTTAAACTATTTATTTTTTTAAATTTTTTGACATGCAAAGAAAGTTTTCTGTGCTACATTTCATTCCACTGCTGTAATCTGTAACACCTGAGGGTTGTTGTTGTTGTGGTCTTCAGTCCTGAGACTGGTTTGATGCAGCTCTCCATGCTACTCTATCCTGTGCAAGCTTCTTCATCTCCCAGTATCTACTGCAACCTACATCCTTCTGAATCTGCTTAGTGTATTCATCTCTTGGTCTCCCTCTACGATTTTTACTCTCCACGGTGCCCTCCAATGCTAAATTTATGATCCCTTGATGCCTCAAAACATGTCCTACCAACCGATCCCTTCTTCTAGTCAAGTTGTGCCATAAACTTCTCTTCTCCCCAATCCTATTCAATACCCCCTCATTAGTTACGTGATCTACCCATCTAATCTTCAGCATTCTTCTGTAGCACCACATTTCGAAAGCTTCTATTCTCTTCTTGTCCAAACTGGTTATCGTCCATGTTTCACTTCTCATACATTATACCTGAGGGTATAATTACATTAATCCTCAGGGGGGTACACGCCTACTTTGCGTACCCTGTGTTTGGCAAGCAGAAGGAGCCCTAGCTAACATGGTATTTGCTTCTACAACTTTACACATCGGTACCATATTCCTCTAACACGGAATTACACAGCTATCTGATTATTTAACAGAGAAACAAACATTTTTTTTACTACGTCAGTGACAGATGTTTACGCAATTTCACAGTTGGATAACTTCACACTTATGAAATTGTATTTCGTCTGTACTTTGTGAACTGTTCATATTTTTTCAGAACCATTGTGATACTATGAGAGCTTTGAATGATGTATTTGGCATGGGATCATGATTTTTGAAGTACGTTTGAGGTAGATGACACCATTGAAATGAGCAGAGAATTTTTTTATGTTTTGAAATTATTGGAGGAAGCTACAACGATTTTGAGAATTGACTGAGATGTTATGGTATTATTACGATGACGATGTGTATTATGCTGTTGAGATATGTTTATGATCAATAAGATGATGCTACCGTATATGAGGAATTTGATTATGCTATGTATTTATTATGATGAAATATTGAAGAAGTGTCGACGAATATGTACATGTATAATAGGGTAAGGGATAATGAGTAGTGGTTAGGGACTCTGATTTGTGGAAAAGGATGTTGGAAACCAAGAATCGTACTTTAAGAATTATGAAATGTGTGTACATGCGTGAATGTATTACAATGCTGCCGAAAATTTTTTGGACACTGTTATATTTATAGGATTTTATTTTCTACACATTTGTAACGCAAATTCTCAACCTGTGAAAATATTTTTATATGAGACTGTCACTGTAGTGGTAACTGCTGTCGTAAATATTTCAGTAAGAAAGATAAGTGACCTTGATGTAATGCGTTTTGGGCACCCAGCTGAGAGATAGTCGTCTGACAAAAGAAAGCCATTACGTGGAGAAAAAAAAGGCCATTATCCTCGCTATTGAGATTTCTTTGTCGAAAGCATCGCAAATACGACACGCTCAAACTTGAAAACAATGATTACACTGTGGAGCTCTTAATTTATGATATTTACTAAAATGCCTAATGAAATGATGAGAAACATTTTACATCTATTGTCTTTGCAGTTGAGAGATTGCTCATTTTGTTTAGCATCTAGTTTCTAGCTGCCCTGCAGCATTGGTTGAAATAAAATTTTATAGATGTACTAATATAAATATTTTATGCCTACAGACCCAGTAAAGAATAGCTTTAGGGTGTACTTAAAAAAAACAAAGGAGCACAAAAAGACATTTCCCTTCACAGGAATTGCATACAGAATTTTCTTTTCAACTACTTTGTAATATTTCTCGTAGAATAAGTTGTGGTGCACCACTTTAATTACATAGACATTAAGATGTGAATAGACATTTCCCTTATCTGCATTGTTGTCCTTAGTGTAATATTTTTTCTGCTTGAGCTTTGTCACGTTTAGATATAAGTTATTGCATTTGCTGCTGCTGTTTGCCAGGCATAATGTTACTGAATTTCACTTTGTATTACTCTGTTAAGCCAGTTTTACTATTGATTTATTTTTCTTGTTGCTGCACATTGGCTCATATTAGTTGTAATGTTGCATTTGCTTGGTAATTTAGATTTACTGTAGCTTGCTTTGCCAGTTTGCATATTTTTTCATTGCTGTTTGTATTAATTGTTTTGTGCTGCTGCATTGCCTCATCCTTTAGTTTAGCATCTGAGCTCAGTAGATTTAAGTTAGCTTAAGAGGGGGTAGACTATATAAGAGAATGAGTTGCGATGCATTGGAAGAAATGCATTGAGAAGTTATACGAAAAATGTACAGAAAGCAGGTATAGATAGGACTTTTTGGAAATAATGAAGAACGAAGGGAGATCTCCGAGAAGTAAAGAAAGTTTTGTTTGCAAAATACTGCAGTAAAACAAACCCTGTCCTTTCCTTGTGTTATCGCACTATGTGTTTGTGTACCCTTGGGTATTTGTGTCCTTCCTGTCTTTATGTGTTTGTCTGATGAGAGTTACGTTGTAGAATTTTTCTGATAATATGTTATTTTCTTTGTAAAGATGTTGAGACATTATTTATTCTGTTTCGTTTTAATGCTCATGTGTGAAGTTGATGTTTCGAAAGTTATTCTGATCCTTTATGTATGTACTCATGTCATAATTCCTGTAACACTGATGTATATGTTATTTCAATTCTTTTGTAAAGCCTGTACTACAAATGTTATCTGTATTGTTTTGTACCTTTGTAATTGTATTCTTATGTTATAAAATTGTAATTGACACCAGTTCATCATATTATTAACTTGTAAGTACCATTTCACTGCACACGTTTCTGTTGGTCATAGTATATGGACAATATGTGAGAAGTAGGGACTGTTAGTGTTTGCACATGTGTTAAGGGACTGGATAACAGCATTGCTGGTTCTAAGGACAATTCCAAAAACTTTGTGAGTGCACAAGTGGTGGTTATGGACTTGCTATATTATCCGCAAGACTCTTCAATGGTGATTGTGCACCTGCACAGTCACAACAGATGGCTGCTGGCCATCTCTACAAGGACTACAGTGGGTCTGCATCTTTGATGACCCACCAATACCATTATTTCTACAAGGACTGCAGTGGGTCTGCACCACTGGTGGCCCACCAATACCATAATCTCTACCAGGACTACAGTGGGTCTGCTCTGTGATGTCCTACCTACCAATATTCTTCAAAACGTCGAATGACTCTGCTGTGGGTTTTCTCTGTTGTGGCCCATTACCTGTCAGCGTGTCAAGAGTCAGCACTATCTTTCCGTTGTAAGGACAACACTACTTCTTCAAGACTGCATGGAAATCCACTACTTCCGTGGGCATTGTCTTTTACTGCTCAGACTTTGAGAAAAGAGACGGCAGTTTTACTGTGATGAATGATCAGGACTGTCTTTATGGACTGTGAGAAAATTTTAGCTTTTGACCAACATTGTATTAATAAGTGTGTGCATTTGATATCTTTCTTACTGTAATTATGAAAAATTTATTCAAATCTGTATTGGCCAGTGCCCAAAACAATTTGTAAAATTTTTTGTGGGGAGCATGGGGGCTATGTAAGTACGCTGTTTAGGTTTTTATATTGGTAACGCCACGTAGCGCTCTGTATGAAAATCACTGGCTGTGCTGTGTGCAGTCTGTGGCTGGGTGGTATTGTTGTATTATTCGCTATTGTAGTGTTGGGCTGTCGGCTGTTAACAGCGCGTAGCGTTGCCCAGTTGGAGGTGAGCCGCCAGCAGTGGTGGATGTGGGGAGAGAAATGGCGGAGTTTGGAAATTTGTAAGACTGGATGTCATGAACTGCTATGTATATTATGATTTTTCAACACTATTAAGGTAAATACATTGTTTGTTCTCTATTAAAATCTTTCATTCGCTAACTATGCCTATCAGCAGTTAGTGCCTTCCGTAGTTTGAATCTTTTATTTAGCTTGCAGTAGTGGCGCGTGCTCTATTGCAGTAGTTCGAGTAACCAAGATTTTTGTGAGGTAAGTGATTTGTGAAACGTATAGGTTAGTGTTAGTCAGGGCCATTCTTTCGCAGGGATTTTTGAAAGTCAGATTGCGTTGCGCTAAAAATATTGTGCGTCAGTTTAAGCACAGTCTTGTATAATTGGTCAAAGGGGACGTTTCAACACAGTAAAGTACTGAGGACGGACCTCGAAATAAAAATAACATCGACCGCACAGCTCTTGGCCATCCAACACAAATCATGAAACAGACTAACACTACCAACAGGCTGTACCCTGAGTCTACATCCTTCAACCATTACCCTTAGCTATAAATATCTGATATGCCCCATCGTAACTTACGCCAACGTGGGCAGGACCTCCATCTCACCCTAAATACTTTAAATCCCTTCAAATCACAGGTTGGCATACATTCCATCTGACCATCTGTATAAGCCTACTTTCCCCGGTGCACATTGTATACCATTAAATTTACTTCTCACGCCTCTTTTCATAACGCCTTCAGATATAACACTCACTAAACCCAGTTCTGACAGCCAATACCACACCCACTAATCAGCAATCCAAATACCCTATTGTGCCATTCCCTCCATATTGCTGCCGGCCACGGTGGCCGAGCGGTTCTAGGCGCTCAGTCCGGAACCGCGCGACTGCTACGGTCGCAGGTTTGAATCCTGCCTCGGTCATGGATGTGTGTGACGTCCTTAGGTTAGTTAGGTATAAGTAGTTCTAAATTATAGGGGACTGATGACCTCAGATGTTAAGTCCCATAGTGCTCAGAGCCATCTGAACCAACCTCCATATTGCTCTTCCAATTCACGTTCATGGTCGCGAGCCCAGGAGAGGCACTGTAGTCAATTTCGTGCTGTTACGTCGGTCTTCTGCTGCCACAGCCCATGAACACCAAATTCAGCGGCACGGTCCTAACGGAAACGATCGTCGTACGTCCCACATCGATGTCTGCGATTACTTCACGCAGTGTTGCTTTGTCTGTTAGTACTGACAAATGTACTCAAACGCCGCTGTTCTGCGTCGTCTGCTTTGTCTGTGGTGAGAGGTAACACCTGAAATTTTTCATTCTCGGCACCCTCTTGACGCTGTAGATCTCGGAATGTTGAATTCCCTAACGATTTCAGAAATGGAATGCCCCATGCGTCGGTTTCCTCCCATTGTGCGGCTATAATCATGTCGTAATCTTTATCATAAGTATCAACTGAGTAAAAATGACAGCTCCACCAATACACTACCATTTTATACCTTGTGTACGCGATATTACTACTATCTGTATGGCTATTCCAAGACTTTTGTCACCTCATTGCACAATGCTCCTCATGTCAGTTGACGCAATGTGCAGTCAGATTGATGACGCTAGAAGCTCCTCCTTCTGGCAGTGGTATTTTTCGACAAGATAATGCGTCGTGTTACAACGCCAGAAGTGTGTTGGAGTGGTTCGAGGAATACAGTGGCGATTTACAGTTGACATGGTGGCTTCTCAACTCTGTGCTGAACCCGATCGAACACATCTAGATGTGATTGAACGGGGCGTCAGAGATCATCGCCACCCTCCCCGCAATTTAAGGAGATTAGTCGACATGTGAGTGCAGATGTGGTTACGCTGATCAGTATATATGTCACGACATTGTGATACTAAATTTCAATGGTTTCTATGATTTTGAATTTACATTCAACAACAACATAAACTGACTTAACTACATCGCTCTATGCGCTTGACAATTAACGTATTTGCGACAGCGAACGAAAGTTACTGCGAGAATAAACTCTATATAGGCGATGCTACTTTTTGCTGATATAGCGTCCTTGACACCTGGACTGACAATACTTTTTACTACGAGTTGAGAAATTGGAATAGATGGAGGTGCTGTCAGAGGGGATCTAATTGTGTTATTGTACGGCAGTGGAATTAGTTAGAGAATTAAGTTTAGTTAAAGGTTGAAGCGCAATATCTTGTCGAATGGAAATACGAAAGTGGTTGTTTTGTCAAAGAGGATTTTCATATTAATAAATATTTATTCATACGAGAGTAATTTCATGATTTTAACAACTTTTCAAACTTGTGCTAAATGTTTACATACACGCACGATTAGACATTCGTGTCTGCGGCTTTACGAGTGTACGAGCCTGCACGCGGACCGATTCCGTCGAAACAGGGCATTTTTGCATTGGAACTGTAATTTATACTCGGTACGACGAGAAAAGAGCTCTGACAGCTTGCAGCACTGTTGCCAGTATTCGACATGTCCGGCAGTGAGCCGGCAGCCGTCGCGATGATCTACGGCAACACTGCAGCGTTGCCATGGTAACATAAACAAAAGCTCACGATCTGATTGGCCATCGTGGATGCGCGAAGCACGTGCGCTAAGGCCGCGTCAACTGTCAGAGCTCTTGTCTCGCCGTAGGCACACTGTAGTAATAATTACCCCCCCCCCCCCCCCCGTAAAAAGAGAGACGACTACATTCACAAAGCCCAGAGTATGCTACGTGTGTAGGTGGTCACGCATGCCTACTTTGAGAAATAAACTTCACTAAGCGTTTCAGGAGAGCGGGGTGCAACAGCGGCGGTGTGAAGTGCTGGAGCATACGTCTTCATATCGCTACCAATTGATCATCTGGGCGACTGTACGAACCCGCATCATAAACAAGTATACCTATTGAACACAGGCATAGCTGGACAGTCCTGAAAGCTCAGATCCTTTTAATGGCACTCTTAATTGAGGGGAAAACTTCTTTGTGAAAGACAACAAACTTTTAACTTCACATTCAAGTAACGTACAATCAAATTTTAACATTTCAAGTTTAGTATTCATTTACATAAATCCCAATTTAAATCTCTCATCCTTCAATTTTCTGTCGCTATAGAAAAATTTTCCATTTTTGTTGCTTGTTAAATTTATGTTTAGATTGTAAACTGAGAAGACTTCTTTTAGAGTGGAAATAAGTGGAGTTCCATAACTCACTTTGCCAATCCAAATGCTATCTAGCGGCATCTTGCAAACCGGGAAGCTCATCTGGTCCTGTATAACCTGCTTCCTGGCGGGAATACTTCTGAGTCTGCGGAACTGCGCTTTAAAGGTCCTCTGTGCACGCAGGCACAATGAAGAGTGGCCGCAGAGAGCAGAAAGGCCGGGTAGCCTGGAAACACCGCAGAGTACGGAAGTATGTCTCGCCTAGCCAATCACTGCAGCGGGCAGACGTGTGTGACTCGTAAAGTACTGCATTTCTACATAACAAGTTGTGTTCCGTGCAATTACTGCGGTGCACAAGGAAGGAAATGGCAGTGTGTCCCCCAGCAATGTGCCAACGCAGTACCAAAGTTCTGCAAGTCGACTGCGTACATGCTTTGTCCAAAACTGTTTCGGTCTGGACGGTGTTTGCGCTATTTCGACACGCCACGTCAAGTGTCTCGTTTGTTTCGCTTGCGCTCAGAGAGAAGTTGTGGCAGCTTTTCACGGCAGCACTCCAATAGAATGTCGGCGTCTGCACGGATATTAACGCGAGTCTCGCTGGGGCAGAGGTGCGAGGGCGGGAGAAGTCAGCTCGGTCACTTAGTGGGGGGCCATGAGAGGGGAAACTTCTGCAGAGCTGGAGATGGGAACCCACTAACGAGCGACGCGGGAGTGTGGGCCCAAACAGGTCGGGACGGTGGCCGGTGTCTGTCCTGCACGAGAGGACGGTCATTCTAGAGCACACACGGACAGAGGCCTCCACGATATGGGAGCAGAACTAACAACGTTCTTTTGGCCGACGGCTGTATATCGCTCTATTGGGTTGATTCAAGCTGTGTTAAGTTGTAAGTAGGCTGTTTAGGTTTTTATGTTGGTAACGCCACGTAGCGCTCTGTATGAAAATCACTGACTGTGCTGTGTGCAGTCTGTGGCTGGTTTGCATTGTAGGAAGGTGCTATTGTAGTGTTGGGCAGTTGGATGTTAACAGCTCGTAGCGTTGCGCAGTTGGAGGTGAGCCGCCAGCAGTGGTGGATGTGGGGAGAGAAATGGCGGAGTTTTGAGAGCGGATGATCTGGACGTGTGTCCATCAGAGACAGTAAATTTGTAAGACTCGATGTCATGAACTGCTATATATATTATGACATTTGAACACTATTAAGGTAAATACATTGTTTGTTCTCTATCGAAATCTTTCATTTGCTAACTACGCCAATCAGTAGTTAAAGCCTTCAGTAGTTATAATCTTTTATTTAGCTGGCAGTATTGGCGATCGCTGTGTTGCAGTAGTTTGAGTAACGAAGATTTTTGTGAGCTAAGTGATTCATTAAAGGTATAGGTTATTGTTAGTCAGGGCCATTCTTTTGTAGAGATTATTGAAAGTCAGATTGCGTTGCGCTAAAAATATTGTATGTCAGTTTAGTGTTGATCAGAATAGGTAAAGAGCGAAATGTCTGAGTACGTTCAGTTTTGCTCAGCTGTTTGAAAATCAAAAACCGTAAGAGTTTTATCAGCATAGTAATTCATTAATTTTTATAAGGGGAAATTTCAAAGTGTACAGTCAAGGGCACAAGCTGTGTGCGCTGACAATGCCAGGCCACGACGTTGGGATCGCAGATTTACTTCAGACTTTGTGCACCTTCAGTAGGCCATTAAAACAACATTAGGTGTAAGTAATTTCACACTACTCTGGCATTTCCGAGAAATTTTACGCGTCTATTATGTAACTGATGTATCCGTGTGAAGATGGCGGTCGCAAGAAGTCAACGTCGTCAAGCGGTTGGCGTTCGCACTGTGCGAGAGGGTCGTGAAAGAGGCCGCTGTTCGAGTCCAGGTCACACTTATTTTTTAATCTATATTTTTTTATCCCTGGTCATTTTATTTTATTTATACTGAGTGAGGGTCACAACTACCAACCAGTGGCACATGTACTTCACTTAGCAAACGACTGGAAGCCCTGGAAATTAATAAACACCTTGTTCACAGTCCAGATCTCATCATAAATGACCAGAAACAGCTCAATACTGCCTCTCTCCTAAACTTCATATAACCATCTCTGCTGTTCATTACTTCCTACACTCTCTCTTCCTACATATTCCCAATTTCCTGTACTCATTAACTTGTTTTCTTTTGTTGAAGTTGTCTTTGTATTCCAATGTATTCCAATACTTAAGGCTTTCTTTTAACTGGTATTTTGCATTACTGTACATGTTTGACACCCCTTGTAGTTGTCTCATTAAATACTACTCATATTTTACTTTGCTCATTTATTTAATGAAAACTGTTACACAGCCACTGCTTTGAATATAATGTTAATGTTAAAATGCAGTACCACCACACTTGCAAACTGTAGGTTCCCTCAAACACCTCCGTTTTCCTTCATTTATTTATTTGTGTTTATCTTTTTGATATTACTTAAGTTCTTTATGTATTCTGTAGTTACATTGAAAATTGTCTCTTCTTTTAATTGGTTTGTATATCACTCGCTATGTTTCATACCTCCTGATGTAGCCTTGTCTAGTACTAATTTCATTCTATTTTATTAGTTTTGTTTATTAACAGAAACTTATGTTTCTATTCTAAGAAATCTATTCTATTCTAAGAAATCTCCACACCGTAAATATGATGTACAAAAGATAAATGGCAATGAACAATTTACAAAAGAAACGCAAAATTTAAAACCACAAAATTGGTAACAACTGCAAGCAGGACTTTTAAATGCAGCTGAAACTGTAGCACCGCAAACAAGAACACGTAAACACCCATGGTGGACAGATGAGTGTGACCAACTCATAAATCTCAGACAACAGGTGTGGCAAAATTGGTTCTGCAACAAAAACCAAAAGACCCTGGAAGATCTCAAAGATAGCAGGAAAACAGTCACAAAAGCAATACGAACAGTCCGTAAACAACACTAAGACAAAAAATTGCAAGACATAGAAAATGATTTAAAAAAAACAATTCCCGAAATTTCTAAAGAGTATTCAAACAAAAATTAACTAAGTACTCTCCTCCATCACTCCAGTCCAAAAATTACCATGGGAAAATTGCTCATACCAACACCGAAAACTGTAAAATTCTTGCAAAATACTTTTCTAAATTACTGAATTGTGAAAAGCCTGCAGAAAAATTTGAGTTGCATAGTACACAACGAAACCCAGACTCAAAGCTACCAAGTTTACAAGAGATTAAAGAGATAATTCAGTCACTGAAAAATAACAAAGCATCAGGAGAAGACCAAATCATCGCAGAATTATGGAAAAATGCGGGAGAAAATCTTATTGCAAAACTCAAAGAAATTATACATGAAATCTGGAAAACTGAAAAAATCCCCACAGATTGGAAGACTGCAATCTTACATCCTCTTTACAAAAAAGGATGTAAAACAGACCCCAACAACTATCGTGGAATCTCTTTATTGTCAATAACATACAAAATTCTGTCTGAAGCCCAACTAAACCGCGCAGAACCTCAGCTGGATTCAAAACTAGGCGAATACCAAGGTGGGTTCAGAAAAGGTCGATCATGCGTAGAACAAAGCCTTAACTTGAAAAACTCAATGAAATATTTACATAGTACTTCAAATAAAAGTTATGTCATCACGTTTGTCGACTTTAAAAAAGCATATGACAGTATAGACCGAGAATCCCTTTTTGAAGTATTAGCAGAATTTGGACTAGATTAAAAGACAAAAACATCATAAAAGAAACACTCACGGAGACCAAATCCAAAGTAAAATTTAGGGAGAATTGAGTACAGAATTTGAAATAGACACAGGAGTACGACAAGGGGATGTACTGTCCCCAGTGCTCTTCAATTGTGCTCTTGAAAAAGTTGTTAGAGAATGGAGAAAAGCAGGTGCACCAGCACACAGACTGTGACCAACACGTAAGGGCATAGAATTAGACTGTTTAGCATTTGCTGATGACATGGCACTGATCGCACAACACATTACCGATGCACAGAAACAGCTAGAATTATTACAAGAGCAGGCAGCAAAAATAGGATTACAAATTTCATTTGAAAAAACAAAATTTATGACTGACATCAAAGATGCACCTTCTGATCTCAAAATTGGTAATAACTACATCTCTCGAGTAAAAGAATTTAAATATTTAGGTGAATGGATTACAGAAAATTGTAATGAAAAAAAATCTGTCAGATCAAGAGACCAGAAAATGGAGACGGCGTTTCAGTTAACAAAAAACATTTACAACAAAAAGAGTCTCTCGTGGAACTGCAAAATACGACACTATACAACATTAATTAGACCCGAAGCTCTCTACGCATCTGAGACACTAAACCTTCAACACAGAACACTAAAAGAGGAATTAGAAGTGAAAGAACGTAAGATAATGAGGAAAATCCTAGGACCAAGAACTAAAGATCGGGTACATTATCCAAAACCCAATGCAGAAATATATAAAAATATCTCCAAAATAACAGACACAATGCGCATGAGAAGAATCAAATTCATGGGGCACTTAGAAAGAATGGACTCAAACAGGTTAACGTACAAAATCCATACATTTTTAAAGAACAAAGCTACAAGACGGAACTGGTACAAACAGACGGAAAAAGACCTGAGAGAATTAGGGTCTCCAAATCTACATGACCGAAATGAAATCAGAAAAATCACAAACACACGGGGTTTTGAGGAAGAAGAGAGAAAAGCTAACCGACATACATGGTCTACGCAACGAAAGCTAGCCCATTCGTTGTTTATGAAGGAATACTGGGCGAAAAGGAAGGCCAACAAATGTTGATTACGCGTGGTCCTAAGTGATCCATCCACGAAGAAGAAGAAGAAAGAAACTTATGTAGGCATGCTACTCCTATTTTGTGCTAAAGGTTTTCCTGTCTACTCCATTGTTATTTATGTACTGTTCAATTTTTACTTTTTCATTGCAAAGATGTTACTTACTGTATGTTTCTACTCCAGTCTAGACGTGTTATTTCTCTTCCAATCTTGTTCGCAAACATTTTAACTTCTTTGGTGATAATACTCAGTAAATGTCTGAAGATGGCCTCGTAAGCCGAAAACCGGTTAATAATAAAAGTAATGTCGTTCTACCAAGAACCGACGGAAGATTCGGTTAACAATTTATACGACATTTGAACGGTAATATAACGAAAAATACCACGTGCATTTTCATGAAGCTGTAGTGAATTTCGTGTATTATTTGTCGATTTACCGTTTGTAATTAAATTTTCAAGGACGAGGGACAGACTAGGAAAGCCCAAGTCCAATCTCGGTAAAGAATGATGCGAATGACGTTATTCACAATCAGTAAAATAGTATGTCACAATGTGCCAGATCACAAGCGGAATGTATAATTACTCGAAGGATGTGCTTTCGAAATCACACGACAGAGGACTTCGTTTGTCATACAGTCATGGAAAACATAAACTCACGCAAATACAGGCGGTTTTTTTTCATTATATTACCTGCCAAATGTCATATAAATTAAATAATGAGACCAGTAATGAAAAAATAGATTAAGTTCGAGAGGGAGTCGAGCCTTCGCCTGACAGACCAATGCTTACACTTGACCATCATGAACTCTAACGGTCGGCACCTACGCACTGATACCTAAGCCACATAATAGACGCGTAAAACTCGTCTTGCGTTTTTCTCGAAGTTGCCAGAGTAGTGCACTTCATTACCTGCGCATTGTCTTGTTTTAATGGCCTACTAAAGGTGCACAAAGTTTGAAGTAAATCTGTGATCCCAACGTCGTGGCCTCCCCTTGTGAGTGTAACGACGTGTCAGTCATATTTCACAGGGGAGGCTTGTACGCACAGAACTGTGCGTTGAGGTTACTGTCTTTGTTTGCACGCTGGGTGGACGATCTGTGACACTGTAATAAAAATGGGCTACCTAAAAATGTTTCACTTCATTTTTCTTGTAAATATAATGTACTTATTTTATTCTGTATATCTTTAGATATCATGTGATAATTAGGTATGTGATATGAGGTGAAAGCTTTTCAAATTATTTTCTATTATGAGATATTTATTCTGGGTTAATGCCGTTAGCAAAAGATTGAAAAGGCAATATCGTAGGTAGAGAGCAAAGACCTGTTAGAGAGCGCTGTCTCTGAATGCAAGAGTGACGTCACAATACAGCACGCAGGAGACTGACTGACTTTTGAGACGAGAGAGCGAATACACTCAAATGGCGTGCTCTGTCTGGTCTGTGTGAGGCGCAGTTGTTATTATTGAGGTACCAATAGCATGATGAGTGTGGGCAGACGGAAGAGACTCCAATAACATCAAGATCTTGTCCCATAATGGGTCATTGTGAATCAAGATGTGCCCACTGTATTACATGGAGCAATGGGAGCATCGTAGGCGAGAAGGAAGACAACGTCTTAGCGTCTGAAACGAACTGTAAGGTCGTTTTATTTTCGTTGGCATAAAAAATTTGTGGGTCATTACTGAGTGACATTCACAGTGAAACTTATTGCAACAGTAAGTTGTACGCAAAAACTGTAGGTACTTGCTCTTGTCACTATCCTCACTCACTGTCATCTACTTTGTGTCCCATACGTTCCCGGTTGTTGAATACCTGAGTGCCGTTGTTTAAACAGCTACAAGGGAAGTATTGAAAGACTATCACTGACGGTTTTGTTTGTTTGCTAGGAAGATATTCGAAAATAATCAATAGTGAAGCCTCAGTAAGTTAAAAAAGTGCTCAATAATATTTAGAGGCGAATTCATTCTTGCTAAACCAATTAAGATAAAGTGAAATAATTAAAATTCAAGTAATTTCTGGCAAATCTCCAAGTAAACAGAAGAATAAATTAAGCTTGCCTAATTCACGTCTGGTCTGTCGTAACAATGCTATGGGTTTCGTTCGTGTTTTTGCGGTTTCAATCTGATGAAAGCCAACAGTTTTTTATTTAATCCAGTAAATGTTAACAGTAATCACATACTTTTCAAAGCACGTAGCTTGACACGTTCAAGAATCTAATGCACGAAAGTAAACGTTAATCTGAGACCACGTAATTTATCGTTGTAACAGAAGAACTACAGCAAATCAATCATTTATCTTTTAATAACGAGTTTAATTGCCTTTTTGCAAATCAACATATCTGAGTTGAGGCAATTGATTTCTTTATTCATTATTATTTCGTAGCGTATAGTGTTATCAGAAACGTGTGTCAACCTTCTATTTCCACACTTACGGACAAATAGTTTCGTATTCATTGCTGTGGACATTAGTCATCAGATATTGTACAGACAGTTCTCCATTGGGCTGGCGACCGTACTAATTAATTTCCGCGTTATTTCAGTTACTCTTGTAGTGGTCTCTTTTGAGGCATATGGTAACCCTTTTCTCATATTTCATGTGAGTTTTGCGACTGTTTTAAGTTCAAGCAAAATCCAAATAATTAGAAAGCCCAGGAGTAGAACAGGTTGTTCTTTAGAAAGACTTCTCTCTAGTAACGGAAGGAATTTCCTTCGGCGACGATAGCTTCATCCACAATAAAGTTCATTAGGCATACGATATCACTTTCATCTTACCGCATTAACCGAGCACTGAGGACGGAAGTTACACGTTGTTTTCTCAAAATTAGACCTATATTAACTTCATCTATCATTATTATGCTGCCAATGTAATCAGAATAGTATGTGCTATTGTACGCAATTGCACAGAGAATTGCAATTGATAATTATGCTTAGATAGTAGTTTAGTTGGCTGGTAGCAGTGTAGCTGGCAGTGAAGGAGAGGTTAGAAGACCTAATATTTAGTTTATGTGTGAATTTATGAAAGACGAATTAATTCTAAAATCTACTTTCTGATTTATTTTTCGATTTAAGTAGTTGTGTGAGGAAGCTATTTTTATTTTGTACTTATTGCATTTTTAGACAACAGACTTACGTTGTGAATTGTGTGTGTTCCCCTTCTTGCCTCATCTTTTAGTGTAAATGGGGCGGTGTTTATTTATAACTGATTTACCATTGGGCTGAAGAAATTTTAATTCATTTACAGTGTTGTGCTAATGCCCAGGCTTCAGCAACTACACACATCAAAAAAGGTTTTGCATCACCTCTGCTCCGAGAGTTCCGGAACCTGTACAGAAAACTAGAATAGAAATCAACGTAAAAATCATTTCCACCCTTTTTATCGCTCATGAAAAGCTCACATTGCATGCTGTACCACCATACAGCAAGACTTTCAGATGTGGTGTTCCAAATTCCTGTACACACCAGTACCTCTAATACCCAGTAGCACGTCCTCCGGCATTGCTGCATGACTATATTCGTCGTGGCATACTATCCACAAGTTCATCAAGGCACTATTAGCCCAGATCTCCCACTCCTCAACGGCGATTCGTCGTACATCACTCACAAGGGAACCTCCCCACCGCACCCCCTTCAGATTTAGTTATAAGTTGGCACAGTGGATAGGCCTTGAAAAACTGAACACAGATCAATCGAGAAAACAGGAAGAAGTTGTGTGGAACTATGAAAAAAATTAGTAAAATATACAAACTGAGTAGTCCATGCGAATGATAGGCAACATCAAGGAACATGTAAGCTCAGGAGCGCCGTGGTCCGGTGGTTAGCGTGAGTAGCTGCGGAACGAGAGGTCCTTGGATCAAATCTTCCCTCCAGAGAAAAGTTTAATTTTTTCAGTTTATGTGACAAACTCTTATGTTTTCATCGCTTTTTTGGAAGTGATTATCACATCCACAAGAAAAACTAAATCGGGGAAGGTAGAAGAATCTTTTTACCCATTCGCTAAGTGTACAAGTTAGGTGGGTCGACAACATATTCCTGTCATGTGACGCACATGCCGTCACAAGTGTCGTATAGAATATATCAGATGTGTTTTCCTGTGGAGGAATCGGTTGACCTATGACCTTGCGATCAAATGTTTTCGGTTCCCATTGGAGAGGCACGTCCTTTCGTCTACCAATCGCACGGTTTTGCAGTGCGGTCGCAAAACACAGACACTAAACTTATTACAGTGAACAGAGACGTCAATGAACGAACGGACAGATCATAACTTTGCGAAAATAAAGAAAGTACAATTTTCAGTCAAGGGAAGACTTGAACCAACAACCTCTCGTTTCGCAGCTACTCACGCTAACCACGGGACCACGGCGCTGCTGAGCTTAGATGTTCCTTGATGTTGCCTATCTTACGCATGGACTACTACGTTTGTATATTTTACTAATTTTTTTCATAGTTCCACACAACTACTTCCTGTTTTCTCGTTTGATCTGTGTTCAGTTCTTCAAGGCCTATCCACTGTGCCAACTTATAACTAAATCTGAGGGGGGTGCGATGGGGAGGTTCCCTTGTCAGAGCAGTTGGTAGGTCGCGTCGTCCATAAACAGCCCTCTTCCATCTATCCCAGGCATGTTGGATAAGGTTCAAGTCTGAAGAACACGCTGGCCACTCTAGACGAGCGATGTTGTTATCCTAAAGGAAGTCATTCACAAGATGTGCACGGTGGGGGCTCGAATTGTCGTTCATGAAGTCGAATGCCTCGCCAATGTGCTGCCGACATGGTTGCACTATCGGTCGGAGGATAGCATTCACGTATCGTACAGCTCTTACGGCGCCTTCCATGACCACCAGAGGCGTTCGTCGGCCCCACATAATGCCACCCCAAAACAGCAGGGAACCTCCACCATGCTGCACTCGATGGACAGTGTGATTAAGGGGTCCAGCCTTCAGCCTGACCGGGTTGCCTCCAAACACGTCTCCGACGATTGTCTGATTGAAGGCATATGCGACACTCTTCGGTGAAGAGACCGTGATGCCAATCCTGAGCGGTCCATTCTGCATGTTGTTGGGCCTATCTGTACTGCGCTGTATGGTGTCGTAGTTTCAAACCTGAACTTCGCCATGGACGACGGGAATGAAGTTGCGCATCATGCAGCCTATTGCGCTCAGTTTGAGTCATTAACACGACATCCTACGGCTGCAAGAAAAGCATTCTTCTACATGGTAGCGTTGCTGTCGAGGTTCCTCCGAGCCACAGTCCGTAGGTAGCGGTCATTGCAGTGGTGGTGGTGGTTAGTGTTTAACGTCCCATCGACAACGAGGTCATTAGAGACGGAGCGCAAGCTCGGTTTAGGGAAGGATTGGGAAGGAAATCGGCCGTGCCCTTTCAAAGGAACCATCCCGGCATTTGCCTGAAACGATTTAGGGAAATCACGGAAAACCTAAATCAGGATGGCTGGAGACGGGATTGAACCGTCGTCCTCCCGAATGCGAGTCCAGTGTGCATTGCAGTAGTAACCCATGAGTGGCCTGAGCGAGGCAATGCTTTGACAGTTCCTGTTTCTCTGTATTTCCTCTATGTCCGAAAAACATCGCTTTGGTTCACTCCGAGACGTCTGGACACTTTCCTTGTTGAGAGCCCTTCCTGGCACAAAGTAACAAAGAGGACGCGACCGAACCACGGTATTGATGGTCTAGGCGTGGTTGAACTACAGACAACACTAGCCGGGTACCTCCTCCCTGGTGGAACGACTGGAACTGATTGCCGGGTTTTGTGACATCCCTGGACAGTCAAAGGGACTGTGTCTGTGATAACAATATTCACAGTCAACGTCTATCTTCAGGAGTTCTGGAAACCGGAGTGACGCAAAACTTATTTTGATGTGTGTATAACTAGGCCACATATTGGATTCAGTGGTCTTAAGTTATCACATGGTTATTTTGTTAATTATCGGGAACATGTAACTTCGGTTTAACAAAATTTGTTTGTCAAAGTAAATCCGCGCCTGCACTCCACACAGAATCTCGTTCCACCCAAATCCCATGCTACATAAAGAAGAATTTTTATTCACCACTTACAGCATCGTCAGTCACACAGCTATTTTGCATGGAAGGAAAACTGAACGCGTCTCGTACAGTAGTTCTGTGCTCTTAAATCTATCTGCCCAACGTTCATCGACATCAGAAGTCTCCTTAGAGTGAATTCCTTGCTTCAAACACCGCATGTCTTCCGGTGTGGTTGGTAAATGTCGACTTTCGTGGCAGGACTCTGGCTACATGATGGAAAATATACCAATTTCATCGATATGCACTTCAATCTCATCGCCAGATACCATCACGCACAAACACGCTCGCTACCGCCAGCGTTCATAGAAACAATGTTTCTGGCGTGCACGACATCAAGTAAAGGCCAATGTCCCGAATTTAACTTGCTGGGGTTATAGCCTTGCTAGTAAGCTCCAATTTCGCCTGACTCTCACAGAAAAAGACAATAATTGTCTCAACTAATTGTGAATATCACACATTCGTTTACCGTAAGTCCTGCTCGTTTTATTTTGTAAATTCACTAAAAATAGCGTACTTGGCTGAACTCTAAAAACGTCTGTTTACTTACACCACAGATTCACTTCCATCTACTCGTATTTTAGTCTCTGTGAGAATTAGCAACTAAGGCACCAACATAACAATTTTATAACCATAATTTTATCCGATATCCGATGACACTTTAAATCTACCAGAGTCGGCCAATTGTAACGCCGGAATGGCATATCCTCCTATTTCCATCTATTGTACTATAATTTTTTTTCCTTGTTTTGTTACCTCAAGATATGACATTTCTGTCTCTTTATATATTGTAATTGTTTTACTGTTTGTATATATATATATATATATATATATATATATATATATATATATATATATATATATGCACTTATGTTGGTTTGTTTTGTGAATATTATTTGTATTTATACGCTGGGTCTGGCCTACGGAAAACTATGCTATCGAACCATTACATCGATAGGTCGTGTGGAGAACCAAAGTGTTTAGGATCTTTGGTAGTGTTAACTCTGTCGCGTGGAGCGCGGGCAGAGGGGGAGTCTGGCTGGGGTGGTGCAGTGGAGGAGGTGTGTTGCGTGAAGCTCCCGCGAGTTGCCGCGCTTTCGGGGTTTGGCAGCATGTAATTGCGCTCGACTTGCGATGATAGTTTCTGACATGGTGTCGCCGCGGGAAGCATTAGCTGGCGCACATCAAGAGCCCGTTTCGTCTGGTGACCGTGTCGAGAAGAAGGCGCGCCAACATCCAGCTTCTGCAACAGCGACGGCCGACAATGAGTGACTGTCGCCACCTCCTCGATCGACGGCTTCAAACCTTCAATCAGCCAACAAGGAAGACTGGAAGCACGTAAAGTTTTAGAATTGTATGGCAGACCTCAGCTTTTCAAACTTTTAAAATTGTTGCATCACAAAATTACAGCAACTTAGCATGAAGGTTTGTTGCTCATTGTCCCAACTGCATTACCAAGCAGGGTCCCTTCCTTTTCCGGAATGAACCCGAGTGTCGTTGAAATTCAAACGCCAGCATCATTCGATTTCACTGCTTTAATTTCAAAGTTCAGTTAAGGTATTCATAGCTGGCTACAATATTTAGATTACACAAGCACAAATTAAGAGTGCGAGTTTTGTTAGCATATTTTAGCTTACCTGTGACAGCAGCTCAGCTTGGTACGTACTAAATGTTACTATTGTTAATTGTTCAGAATCATTTAATTCAAGTTCGATGTTAAATCTCTTATTTCTAAATTGCGTAGATTCAAGTAGCTTTTGAAATGATTGTCGAGGTAGTCCAAGACTAACCGTATTTTACTGAATTTCGATTTGCTTCAGAAAGGAAGCTCACTATTAACTTCAGTCACTAAATTAACTTTCAATTTTCCGGTTTTATTAATTCTTTTGCTAAATTAAATCACAGTGTAGTGAAATTTATTACTTCTGACAAACTTTCAGTTTTCACACTACATGTGTCAACCTTCAGTTGCCACGCTTTTAGTGCTAATTATATGTGTAATAACCTTTCTTTTTCAGTTACTATAGTAATTGTCCTTAGGACTGGCGACCGTAATTTCCCCCAAATCTCAAATATCTAATTACCGCTAGTTAATTGTTAACGTAACGGCCGCACATTTACTTTCTTTATTAACTTTACCCCTTTCCAAAATTAATTTCCACCAGTTTCATTAGCATTTTTCCTTTCATTTAGATGTAACCCTTTCCTCCCTCTTTACCGACAAATTAACTTCGGTGACGATTGCTTTTCCAAAATTTCCATTAGGTACACGCGGTTTAGTTTTTCACTGTCATTAAGGTCGATAAGTGAGGGGGAGGTTACACAATGACTTGGAAGATGGGTTGAACGGTATAGATGATGTCTGGGAGAAAGTTTTAACATGAATACCAACAAAAGTAAAAGAAGGGTAACGAACGGTATTTGAACTAAATCTGCTAACGCCAACAAAACACAAGTATTCTAAGTGTTTTGCTATTTGGCCAGCTCACGACAATGGAAGGACTTGCAACAGCTACAAAAGCGTTTCTAACAAAGAAAAATATTTTAATATGGAATTTAGCTTATACTTTAGAAAGGCTTCTTGAAGGGACTTGTCTGAAGACTAGGCTTCAAATCAGTGAATGGAAAAACAGATGAAAAGGTACAGAAGCTAATTGGGGCGAAAATAAGTTTATGATACAAGCGGACTTAAAGAGGGGCTCGGTCGATGGGACATACCCCGAAGCCATAAGGAAGCATCAGTTTGCTAACTGGATGGAGGGAGGGGGAGGGAGGGGAAGTATAAATCCACGATGGGGAGGGGAAGGGGACGAAATTGTAGAGGAGCCCCAACGCTCGAATACATTAGGCAAGTTCAAATGGATGCAAGGTGCAGTAGCTATATATAGAAGAAAAGACTTTCACGCGGTAAATCTATCAGACTAAAGTACACAGATAATACAGATAACAATGAAACTGTTGAGTTACTGGACGGAAGTGCGATGTTAACAGTATACTTGAGTTTTTGCATCCATGTAAATGGTACAATTTCGTGCAGGTGTCTGCGAAACTCTGCAGGCAGCTTGGAGTCTCATAACGAACACTTCAAAGTATCCGGAGTTTGTTACTTTTTCCTCGGGTTCTTCTTCTATCGCTGCCTGTTCCTCTGCCCTTGGGAGCTCGGCCGAGGCGAACTCCAATGAGTGCTGGGATCTTAAGGCTTATAGAAGGCTATGAAATCTCCGCCCGCCGATTGCGGCCACGTCACCGCCGGCCGTAAGGTAGTGGTTTTGTAAGGCCACAGTTCTGCCGCAGGCGGACAATCTCAGGGATTCCGTTATTAAAGTCTGCAGATATCAGACTGTTTGCGAATCTAATAAAGAGAGGCGCAGCGAAGCTTGGGATGCAGCTCTCGGCCTCATAAAACAACAGAAAGTAGCCAATCCGATTCTCGGCCAAGGAGCGGATGAGAAAAGACGGTGTTAAGAGAAGCAGAGACAATAGAGCCAGCAGCAACCTGCTGCTGAGGGCGGAGGAAAAACGCGGATAAAAGCGCTCCCAGCGGAAGAAGACACGGCTGAAAGCGACGCCTATGCCTTTGTAACGCGCGTTATCTGAAATGAGACGGCTAGCTCAGGCGTTCATTAATCACAATGGCACACAGAAACACTCGGCGATCTTTCATTAAGCTAGTTTCTAATTTAAAGAAAACATTCAATGGTTAGTCTAATTAGATGGATAACCCTCTCTATATTCCTGCAGTGACTTCGAACGCCTTACCTTTCCAAATCAATTAGACACGGAAACGATAGACCCTACCTATCAGACAAGAAGAATATGATCGGGTTGCAAGTGTTCTGCTATGATGAGATCTACAGAATTTACAGACTATTCTCTTAATTAATATTGCACAGCACAGATAAAGGATACAAATACGCACGTGTTTGAGATTTTTGTGCTATATACTTGCAAATAGTGGGGCGATATTCACCCAAAATCAGGAAGAAACCTGCCATTGGTGGAAACTCTAGCAGGTAAATTCACGATGTGACACTTATTTTATTGTCCCAACTATTACAGTACTGACAGCCGTTGCTGTCAGTACAAAGGCTGGTCTGATGCAGCTCTTCTCGATACACTACCACTACAGTCTACAACCATTTCAAATTGCTAATTATAATGCAGACTTGGTCTCTCTATCTGTAATTTTTAGCTCCCACACTACCCGCCGCCACTAAACGCACTGCTGCTTAAAGCCTGAGGACGCATTTTGAAGCCGATCACATATTTCAGTAATGTTGTACCATAAATTTATTTTTTCCCAGTTCGAGTCAGTAACTCGTCAACAGCTTTTCGATCTACCCTCGTATCTTTCAGCATTCTTCTTCTAACACCGCAGTTAAAAAGCTCCTACCCTCTTCTCGTCTCGGCTGTGTACCGTCCATGTATCACTTCTGCCAACGCAACAGTACAAGAATATCTACATCTACAGCTACGTGATCACTCTGCTATTCATAATAAAGTGCCTGGCAGAGGGTTCAATGAACCACCTTCAATCTGTCTCTCTACCGTTCTATTCTTGAATGGCACGCGGGAAAAACGAGCGCTTAAATTTTTCTGCGGGAGCCCTGATTTCTCTTATTTTATCTTGATGATCATTTCTCCCTCTACAGGTGGGTGCCAACAGAAGGTTTTCTCAATCGGAGGAGAAAACTGGTGATTGAAATTTCATGAGAAGATCCCCTCCCAACGGAAAACGCCTTTGTTTTAATGATTGCCACTCCAATTCACGTATCATGTCTGTGACACTATCTCCCCTATTTCGCGATAATACAAAACGAGCTGTCTTTCTTTGAACTTTTTCGATGTCATCCGTCAGTCCCACGTGACGTGGATCTCACACTGCACGGCAATACTCCACTATAAGGCGGACAGTACCTTGAAAAAAGGCTTTGTAACACTGAAAACGGAACGCATGCGATGGCATGGCTACCCAGTACGTTCCAAAAAGCAGCGCATAAAAACGGGATTTTTCGAGGGTTCATACCTCGTGTTCTGTTTGTGACAGAACGCTGGGTCGGATTCTATAGGTGATAGAAAGGTAATGTTTTGGATAGAGCTTGGGCTCCGGATCATTTCTATAACGAACAGAAGGATCGTCTTACCGTAACTATCCTGCACTACAGAGTCAAAATTTGAATATTAGACGCTTCGATTCTTTTTGCATCAGATGTGTTTTCTATGGAGCGCCTTAAAAGGCTTATGTAGACACCATTTAGTTCATGGGAGGTTCCTGAGAAAACCAGAAACATATAGTTTTTGGGCACAGAGGCTGACATGCGGATTCCAAGACGGCCACACACAGAAATTGACTGAAATGTTCAAGACATATTCCTAAGATCCAGGTCTCGAACAACCTTGAAAATTTTCTTGACATTTTTATCTGTTCCTCATATAGCGAGGTTTGAAGTTACCCTACTCGTACACGTAAAATGTGCGCGTGAAATATGGGGGTGAAGCGGAAATGTAGTTTATAAAGTGACGAAGCACGGAGTGATATGCTGCAATGTGTCTCCGTTGTCATCAGAAGGGCCTCGGGACCCGATGTTGTTGTAGTACTGAAACACTTGCTAAATTTTTGTGCACATAGAATCCAGCCTGAAGTGAAATATTACATAGTTAAACGTTATTTCAGTTTCACATAGGCAAACTATCAAAGTTTTACTTACGCATAAAATTCTTTTCCTATGAGTGACATGTCCTGCTGTAGCAGAAAAAAGAAGGAAACCAGGGGAAAAATGCTCCTATTGCAGCACAAAACAGGTGAATATGGCCCTGTTTATTAACAGACTGAAAAGTGGGGTACCACCTACTTAGTTCTACATTTCTCACCACACTTAAAAATTTTCCCAAAATTTTTCGCATGCGAATATATTCGCCCTTTTTTGTGCTGAAACAGAAAGAGACAGTGGAAAAGGAAAAGAGACAGAAGAGTAATTAATGTTGAAAGATAGTAGACAGCCAGTGTAGTACAGAATGAGCGAAGGAGAAAATAGCGGTGTGACAGAAAGAGAGGGACACAGTGACAGGGAAACATAAATGACAGTGACGGACCAGTGCCAGGAAATAGTGAAGGAGACAGTATCAGTGGGAGAGGAATAAAGACAAAGTTCATCTGAGTGAGGACCAGTGATAACGAGAGACAAAATCTATGACGATGGAAACGAGAAAGAGACAGTAACAGTGAGGAGAGATGCCGGCAGTGGTGAGGTGTGCATGAGATAGTAGCAGCTAGAGAGAGGAAGAGGCAGACAGTCAGAGAGGAGGCTGTAGTAGCAGGACAGGACGAAGGAGACCGTGGCTGAGAGGAGGGGACAGAAACAGAGACACACAAAGAAACAGTTACAGTGAGTTTGGCTCAGTGAGTGAGAGAGAGTGGGAAAGTGGGAGTGGGTGGGTATGAGTGACTTACTGCAATGTATGTGTGGTTGCGAGCGGGTTACAGTTAGGGGAGCTTTTGGGAGTGAGAGGTGAACAGCATGCTAAAAAGAACATGAATACTTGCGCATGTCAAAGCTTTTGGCAGAAGGTAGAGTGAGAGGTAGCTGATGTATCACATTTCAGTCTGAGTCCTTTAATGAACAGGATCATATTCGCCTGATTTGTACTCCAATAGGGGCATTTCTCCTCTGGTTCCCTTATGTTCCCTTCTACCTCAGAACATGTCACTTCATGGTAACTAAAACTTCGATAGTTTACTTATATGAAACTGAAATAACGCTAAACTATGTAATATTTTACTTCATTACGGATATTTTGCGCAGAAAAATTTTGCCTTTTGTGTATTTCAGCAGAAGCATTTTTCCGCTGGTATGCAGTATATTCGATGTAATAACTTTCTCTTTTACAGAAATGCTTTTCTTGTTGTTTCTAGTATATACGACGTGTCCTCTACTTTGGCCATAATCACTTATTTTGGTGCCAAACGGTGAAGCTCGTCTACTTTAAGGTCTCGTTTCCTAATCCAATTCCTTCAGCATCACCTGATTTAATGAGACTACATTCCATTACTCATATTTTACCTTAGTTGATGTTAATCTTCCCGCCTCATCAACTACCACCTGAACGTTGACGAGGACGTTTGTACGTCTCAATGATCCACAGAGCTTTTCTGGCGGGAACCATGCTCGTGTTAGGGTCACCCATGTCAGACTGGTCTGGTAGAGAGACAGGCCAGACAAAGACTAGCCCCCTTGGGATGTCTGAAACAGCTTACACTTACTCGTATCGGACTTCTGTTTTCTTTTTTATCGGGCTCCCTTGACTAACTCGTGTATTTCTTACCTCTGACGGTATTTAAGTAGGTTTCGAATGCTGGGAGTGTTTTCCATTTTCCCCGACATCTTCTACTTCCTGGGGTTCTATCAAGAAAGAGTCCGTGCCCAGGGTTACGGGTGAAGCCCGTGAGGATCTGCAAGGCGAGATGGGACCACACGATCGCCACTGCGGCCAAAGGAGCGGAAGCAGCAGTCCTTCCCATGAGGTTTTCATACATGGGAGTAGAAGGAATCTCTGAAAAAAGCCGAGGAAGAGGACTCTCGTAAGTCTAAGAAAGGCAACCGTTTAAGGGCAGGTGGTCGCAACAGAAATCTATTCAGTTCTCCGCGTTGGGAACCGCGCGACTCGGTGAGGTCCCGTACGTATAAAACGAACTTTTCCCATAATCACTCCTGGAAATTGAAATAAGAACACCGTGAATTCATTGTCCCAGGAAGGGGAAACTTTATTGACACATTCCTGGGGTCAGATACATCACATGATCACACTGACAGAACCACAGGCACATAGACACAGGCAACAGAGCATGCACAATGTCGGCACTAGTACAGTGTATATCCACCTTTCGCAGCAATGCAGGCTGCTATTCTCCCATGGAGACGATCGTAGAGATGCTGGATGTAGTCCTGTGGAACGGCGTGCCATGCCATTTCCACCTGGCGCCTCAGTTGGACCAGCGTTCGTGCTGGACGTGCAGACAGCGTGAGACGACGCTTCATCCAGTCCCAAACATGCTCAATGGGGGACAGATCCGGAGATCTTGCTGGCCAGGGTAGTTGACTTACACCTTCTAGAGCACGTTGGGTGGCACGGGATACATGCGGACGTGCATTGTCCTGTTGGAACAGCAGGTTCCCTTGCCGGTCTAGGAATGGTAGAACGAATGGTTCGATGACGATTTGGATGTACCGTGCACTATTCAGTGTCCCCTCGACGATCACCAGTGGTGTACGGCCAGTGTAGGAGATCGCTCCCCACACCATGATGCCGGGTGTTGGCCCTGTGTGCCTCGGTCGTATGCAGTCCTGATTGTGGCGCTCACCTGCACGGCGCCAAACACGCATACGACCATCATTGGCACCAAGGCAGAAGGGACTCTCATCGCTGAAGACGACACGTCTCCATTCGTCCCTCCATTCACGCCTGTCGCGACACCACTGGAGGCGGGCTGCACGATGTTGGGGCGTGAGCGGAAGACGGCCTAACGGTGTGCGGGACCGTAGCCCAGCTTCATGGAGACGGTTGCGAATGGTCCTCGCCGATACCCCAGGAGCAACAGTGTCCCTAATTTGCTGGGAAGTGGCGGTGCGGTCCCCTACGGCACTGCGTAGGATCCTACGGTCTTGGCGTGCATCCGTGCGTCGCTGCGGTCCGGTCCCAGGTCGACGGGCACGTGCACCTTCCGCCGACCACTGGCGACAACATCGATGTACTGTGGAGACCTCACGCCCCACGTGTTGAGCAATTCGGCGGTACGTCCACCCGGCCTCCCGCATGCCCACTATACGCCCTCGCTCAAAGTCCGTCAACTGCACATACGGTTCACGTCCACGCTGTCGCGGCATGCTACCAGTGTTAAACACTGCGATGGAGCTCCGTATGCCACGGCAAACTGGCTGACACTGACGGCGGCGGTGCACAAATGCTGCGCAGCTAGCGCCATTCGACGGCCAACACCGCGGTTCCTGGTGTGTCCGCTGTGCCGTGCGTGTGATCATTGCTTGTACAGCCCTCTCGCAGTGTCCGGAGCAAGTATGGTGGATCTGACACACCGGTGTCAATGTGTTCTTTTTTCCATTTCCAGTAGTGTATTTAACGGTTACAACTTCGGAACGAATAAGGCCGATCGATTTGGGATTTCGGACATACTCAGTTTAGCAACCTGGAATGTCAAAAGTATCTGAACTAAATACAGAAGAAGAAGAAAAATGCGGCTTTTAACCGATATGGTTTGGAGTGTCAGCGATCTTACTTGTCATATTTACTTAAGAAGAAGCAGTCATGATCGCAATTGATTGCACTGTAAAGATTATAAAAGTGCATAGTCTTTAGGGAAGTCAGTCTTGCATAAAATGTGCAAAGGTTAAATAAAAAAGGTGTGATGTTTCACGCGTGTGCTGGAGCTGACAAAGCGCTGAGCAGCTGCGTGTTACCAATATGATAACCGCTGATAGTGGCTGTACTGCCACGCGTTATATAGTGCTCGATAGCGCGCTGATTTGCTACATTAAGTCAGCTGCAGCCAACAGGGCATTACTTTGCGTAAAAATATGTATGACGGGAAAATGAAGCATAAAACCAACAGTACAGTTAAATGTATATAATAATGCAAGTGCTACTATTTAAATAAACAGTGCAGGCAATTAATGGGATTCCTTACCTTTAAAACAACTTTAAATACAAATGCTTCAATAGAAAAAGTTGTGCGAATACTGGACGGCAGCTGGTGGAGCTTGTTGGTTCTTCAGAGCGACGCCGTTTCTATGGAAATGGCGATGTGTCGGTCGTTGATTGTCAGAGGCCATGCTGTAGCACGCTGTGGCCTAGGCGACGTCGTATTGCCGTCCAAAGATGTATGTGGACTACGCCACCCCACGTAAACGTTGTCCAGGTGACGGTTACTTTGGTTGAATTGACGTTTTTCACGTAGGCAAAAAGTCTTAGATAATTAACTGAAATTCTTAATAAGAGCTATGAAGCTATATCAGTAGTAAAATAGACACATCAAAAAAGGTTTTGCAGCACCTAGGTTCCAAGAGTTCTGGAACATGTACAGAAAAATTGGAATAGAGATCAACATAAACATCATTTCCGCCCTTTTTATTGCTCCTGAAAACCACACATTGCATGTTGTGCCGCCACACAGCGAGACCTTCAGAGGTGGTGGTCCAGATTTCTGTACACGGCGGAACCTCTAACACCCAGTGGCACAGCCTCTGGCACTCATGCATGCCTGTATTCGTTGTGACATGCTATCCACAACTTCATCAAGGCACTGTTGGTCCACATTGTCCCATTCCTCAACGGCGATTCATCGTACATTCCTCAGAGTGCTTGGTGGGTCGCGTCTTCCATAAACAGCCCTTTCCAATCCATCCCAGGCATGTTTGATAGGGTTCATGTCTGGAGAACATGCTGGCCAGAATTGTACTCCATGAAGACGAATGCCTCGCCAGAATGCTGCTGATATGGTTGCACTATCGGTCGGAGGCTGACATTCACGTATCGTACAGCCTTTACGGCGCCTTCCATGATCACCAGCGGCGTAAGTCGGCCCCACATAATGCCACCCGAAAATAGCAGGGAACCTGACTTGCTGCACCCGCTGGACAGTGTGTCTAAGGCGTTCAGCCTGACCGGGTTGCCTCCAAACACGTCTGCGATGATTGTCTGATTGAAGGCATATGCGACACTCATAGGTGAAGACAACGTGATGCCAATTCTGAGCGGTACATTCGGCATGTTGTTGGGCCCATCTGTACCGCGCTGCATGGTGTCGTGGTTGCAAAGGTGGACCTCGCCAGGGACATCGAGATTGATTTGCGCATCATGCGGCCAACTGCGCACAGTTTGAGCCATAACACGACGTCCTGTGGCTGCACGAGAAGTATTATTAGACATGGTGGCGTTGCTGTCAGGGTTCCTCCGAGCCATAATCCATAGGTAGCAATTATCCACTGCGGTAGTAGTCCTTGAGCAGCCTGAGCGGGGTATGTCATCGACAGTTCCTATCTCTCTGTATCTTCTCTATGTCCGAACAACATCACTTTGGTTCACTTCGAGACGCCTGGATACTTCCCTTGTTAAGAGTGTTTCCTGTCACAAAGTAACAAAGCGGACGCGATCGAACCGGGGTATTGACCGGCTAGGTATGCTTGAACTACAGACAACACGAGCCGTGTACGTCCTTCCTGGTGGAATGACTGGAACTGTTCGGCTGTCGGTTCTCGTCCGTCTAATAGGCGCTGCTCATGCATGGTTGTTCACATCTTTGGACGGGTTTAGTGACATCTCTGAAGAGTCAAAGGCATTGTGTCTGTGATACAATATCCACAGTCAACGTCTATCTTCAGGAGTTCTGGGAACGAGGGTGAAGCAAAACTTTTTTGATGTGTGTACATATAATGGCGTTCTTCAAAGTTATTTTCTTTTCAGTATGAAGATGGCCTAGTGTATGTGCCGAAACCGGTCATGTTAAATAAATGCTTTGCGATTATGACCCTCCCGTCATAAGATAAACGTAGCCTTATTAAATGAAACAAAAAGCACTTACAGGGAACAGCAGGTCTATAAGAATACGCATTACTGTAAGGCCGATTGCAGAATTACACCGTATGCTCTTTAAAATGAGAGAAATACGCTAGTTGTTTTTAAAAATACACTGAAGTGCCAAAGAAACTGGTGTAGGCAAGCGTATCCAAATGCAGAGATATGAATTAACTGGCAGAACACTGCGCTAGGGTGGGCAACGCCCATACAAGACAATAAGTATCTGGCGCAGTTGTGAGATCGGTTACTGCTGCTACAGCGGCAGGTTATCAAGATTTAAGTGAGTTTGAACGTGGTGTTATGGTCGGCGCACCAGCGATGGGCCACACCATCTCCGAGGTAGCGATGAAGTGGGGATTTTCCCGTTCGATCTTTTCAGGAGTGCATCCTGATTACCAGGAATCCGGTAAAACATCAAATCTCCACCATCACTGTGGCCGGAAAAGGATCTTCCAATAACGGTACCGACGACAACTGAAGAGAACCGTTCAGCGTGACAGAAGTGGAACTCATCCGTAAATTGATGCAGATTTCAGTGTCGGTCCATCAACAAATTTCAGCATGTGAACCATTCAACGAAACATAATCGATATGGGCTTTCGGAGCCGAAGACCCACTCGTGTACCCTTGATGACTGCACGAGACAAAGCTTTACGCCTCGCCTGGGCTCGCCAACACCGACAATGGACTGTTGATGACTGGAAAGAAGTTACCCGGTCGGACGAGTCTCGTTTCAAATTGTATCGAGAGGATGGTCGTGTACGGGTTTGGAGACAACCTCATGGATCCATGGACCCTGCATGTCAGCAGCGGACTGATCAAGCTGGTGGAGGCTCTGTGATGGTGTCGAGTGTGTGCACGTGAAGTGATATGGGACCCCTGATACGTCTAGATACGACTCTGACAGGTGACACGTACGTAAGCCTCCTGTCTGATCAACAGCATCCATTCATGTCCATTCCGACGCATTTGGGCTATTCCAGGACGACAATGGGACACCACACACGTTCAGAATTCCTACCGAGGGTTCCACGAACACTCTTGTGAGTTTAGACGCTTGCGCTGGCCACCAGACACCCCAGGCATGAACATTATTGAGCATATCTGGGATGCCTTGCAACGTGCTGCTCAGAAGAGATCTCCACTCCTCGTGTTCTTACGGAGTTATGGTCAGCTCTGCAGGATTCATGGTGTCAGTTCCCTCCAGCACTACTTCAGACATTAGTCCAGTCCATGCCACGCCGTCATGCGGCTCTTTTGTGTCCTCGCGGGGGCCCTACACGATATTAGGCAGGTGTACCAGTTATCTTGGCTTTTTAGTGTTTTACAGAAGAAGACAGAACAGAAAAAAATGGGAAAATTCTTCGATAAATTACAATCTTTGAACAGATATTAATAAAACACATATTATAGGCATGTATATTATATGTACTCGTATTATGGGGATGTATATTTAAGCATAAAAAGAGAGAAGAACAAATGCCGCACTTGGAAATCGGCATGAGATTCCTCATCCAGATTCAAGACAAAAGTTTACGTAGCAGAATAATATCGGGTGCTGTTTGAAAAGACATGTATGATTAGGAGGAGCTGGTTGGTTCAAACGGCTCTGAGCACTGTGGGACTTAACATCTGAGGTCATCAGTCCCCTAGAACTTAGAACTACTTAAACCTACCTAACCTAAGGACATCACACATATCCATGCCCGAGGCAGGATTCGAACCTGCGACCATAGCAGTCGCGCGGTTCCCGACTGAAGCACCTAGAACCGCTCCTCCAACACCGCGGCCGGCAGAGGAAAAATGGTTCAAATGGCTCTGAGCACTATGGGACTCAACTGCTGTGGTCATTAGTCCCCTAGAACTTAGAACTACTTAAACCTAACTAACCTAAGGACATCACACACATCCATGCCCGAGGCAGGATTCGAACCTGCGACCGAAGCAGTCGCGCGGTTCCGGACTGCGCGCCTGGAACCGTTAGACCACCGCGGCCGGCTCCTGCCTAGTAGAAGGGGTCTGTTGACAGGAGACATACTGAGACATCAAGGAATCGCTAATTTAGTAGTGTATGGGGGGAGGGGGTAAAAATTGTAGAAGAAGACCAAAACATGAATATGTAAACAGACTCAGAAGGATGTAGGTTGCAGTAGTTTTTCAGAGATGAAGGGTCTTGAACAGGATGGAGCAGCATTGAGAGTTGCATCAGTGTAGTCTTCCGACTAAAGACCACAACAACAAACATTATAGCTTTTTGTAGACTGGAATGCCAGTGTTGGGAATATTTATGTCAACGATATTGTAGGGGTGATAGGAGAAGGCAGAATTAACAGTAATGGCGGGAAAATGAGAGGATTTTGCACATATAATGCCTTGAAGCTAACTAATCCATTCTATAGAAAAAAGAGATATTCATATGTACACCTGGAGCGATATAGGGACTATGTGGTAGGTAATAGAAAAGGAGCATCCGTCGACTATGATGCAACAGTATGCAGAGGAGCTGGTATATAAAGTGAGAATTACTTGCTGATGGCCGAAGTTCTTCTAAAAACTAGACGGTCAAAAACCAGAAACGAAATAGTGCTAGGAAACTATAGAATTACAGTATTGGAAGAAAAATCAGCAACGTACATCAATCAGCAAAGATTAAACAGACATTTGACAGAAAATGAAACAAATAATGATGTTAATGAAGAATGACGTGTTAATGAAGAACTGCATGAAAAGAGCAGATGACGTAATATTGGGCAAAGAAACCACTTTGAAACGAAATTAAGGTTTGAGAATGCGAAATGACGAAATAGAAAAGATCCCCACGGATAATCAAACAGCGTATGAAACTTACCTAAAAGTAGATTAACCTAGACAACATTAAATAGCTGCTAGAAATAATGCTAAATATCTCAACTAGAAGAGTGTGTAGAACACGATGTACACGGAAGACAAGATTTTGCCTATTAATGATTAAAAATTATCTACAAACAGATAATGCGTTAATAGACGTGGTTACACGCGATTGATACACTGAGAATAATAAAAGTGTTTGGTTTAATCGTGAGGTACACATTTTTACTAGTGCTGGACACAGGACCAGAAAATTAGCGAATATACATCTCATAAGGAGTGGAAGACTTTTACTGAAACTCTACCTTCTTCATCTATTGAAAAACTGCTGGCTTACAATGAGAATGCGTGGTTAACGGCAACTGTCCATTCTATATAAAAGGGGAATTAAATAAACCCACGAACCACAGAGGTGTAAGAATATTAACTGCAACCTACAAATTATACGCTGGCATATTAAACAGTCAATTAAAGCCAAAATCAGACATTCTTGCAAGGAGAACAGAAAAGTTTTCGAAAAGGGACAGTTTGTGCTGTCGATGTATTTACTGTGAAATGGCTAAGAGAGAAAAGAAGTGAATTTAACGACCTATATTGCATTTGTAGGACTATAGAAGGTCTTCGATAATGTAGACAGGCATTAACTGTGGAATATAATAGCTGAACGGGGCTACCCTCAACACATAACAATATATAAAATGTTTTTATAATGCAACGGACTTCTGATTCAATTTATCTAATTATAAGGGGGAGATAGAGTTATTAATCAGGGAGTAAGAAGTGTGTGTACTATCACGCACGCCTTTTAACATTTCTACGAATGGTATGGGAAACAGTTGGAAGGTTCAGGCACCATCTGGCTTTAAGAACGACCACTATAAACGTGCTAGCATATAGTGATGACCTAGTGATTAAGCAAAACACTGAAGACAATTCTCAGTAAGCTATTTTTTGGCTGCGTAAGATTTTTGAAGAATGTAGTTTAAAAATTTGTACCTCCAAATCAGTAACCATGCCTCTCCAGGGCAAATACCCAATAGAAGCGAAGATTATTTGAATGACAAAATTTTAGAATGCGTTCAACATTTGAAGCCTGTGGTATCTCGTGTGATTACAATAGAGACATAAATAATAAATTAGAAAGATACCAAGCAATGTGCGTAACGGCTCGAAGATAACTGACAACAGCGTGGACTGGAACACAGTTGAACCTGTACAAACGCTAGCAGTGCTGGTTATTCTGTATGACAGTGAAATTTAAACATTCAGACACAGGCACCGCAGTCATATACAAGCCTTAGAAATGAAATTTCTTAGCCCTAGGACACGAACACGTTGATGAAATAATGAATTACGGAACCAGTTACAAATATTTGCAATACGAGACGAAATGTACCAATACAGAAGCAGTGTGGTGCCAAAGAGCTGGAGAAGGCGCCCTTACTGAAGGACAGAGTGTTGCCGTGGCGTGTGGAAGAGGCAGGGAACTACAGACTCCACCTCTACAGCAGAGGGGCGCCGCCTGACTCAGCTGACGAAGCTGCTGGCAAACACTGACTCGCCAGGCTGCCTCCTGTGAGGCTCAAATTGGAGCTACGAGTTATTCCAGCTCGTAGCACGTGGGACTAAAACAATGTGAATCACGCAAGAGGTAAACATATTTCAGTGAAGCAGCAATGTGGAAGGGCAGTGCGGTGACAAGGACGCTGGAGAAGGCACCCTGACTGGAGAACAGAATGTTGCCTTAGAGTTACAGATGGCTCGCGTTTGCTACGCCGCGTAGGGGAGGGAGACCAACAGCATCTCTAAAAACGGCGGAAGTAAAAAATGCAAATGTCGGAGAAAGTGAAAAAAATACTGCCTTCTTAGAAAATTCATAACTTATTTGTTGTCACGTAAATGGCTAATAATTTAACTGGATTTGCTCAAGATATAGTACGGCAAGAAAAAAATAGTATATAACTCAAATATATAAAATAAATATTTATTCTAGAAAGTAAGAGGGATTAATTTCACGAAAATGTGGACACTTTGTTATTATCAAAATTACAGTTTTTCTTTTGTTCAAACATAGTATTCCTACAATTTTCATTAGAAAATAGAAGAAGCATACGTTAATAATTACGAAAGGAAAAATTTCCTCACAAATTGCGCATTAGCTGTTGCCTCCACCACGTCGGCCATCCGTACACGCTACCAGAACCGACCAAAACTTCCAGATGTACTATTGTCTATATCCGATAGTGCTAGCTTCCGGGCGCAGCACTGTGGTCCAATCGGCTCACGTCAAAAAAGCGCGCCCCACGGATCCCTTGTTCTCCCAAGTCACGTACTCTAAGACAGAGAGGACTGTGTTCGCCTCCCCCCCCCCCCCCCCCTCCCCGCTCTTGCTGTTGTCCTGTGCACTCGAACGGTTCAGCCCCCCGTTTCTAAGCTCGCAGAGAGTAGAAAATTCGCCTTCGCTCATATTCAAACTAACAGAATGAATTTTTATACAAGACTGGAAGTACACATGAAAGAGAGGCTGCTGATCATAAAAGGAAAGAGGATACAATAAAACACATACTCCACAGATAACTCCCTACTGGCTTTTGTCTGAGTAGAATATGATAAAGATGGCATATAAGGATAATAAAATGCCGTACCTTGCTGGTAGGATATACAACGTGTGATTCAGAAGTTTCAAGACTGATTCATTACCGAGTAGGGGAGCGCGTGCGGACCAGTTGCGCCGGGTGGGGGAAGTAGTGGGGAGTCTCAGGGAACGAACCGACGCTGCGGCAGTTGCCTCCGGAACCCTAGAGAGCGCGCATCGCTTACAGCGTGAGTGCGTGTCATTGACCTCGGTCGAGAGGTGAAAATGGAGCAGCATTGGAGCAGCGTTATGCGATTTTGTGTGTGACTGAAAAAAACCGCCACAGAGACTCTCGGTATGATTCTTTAAGGAAGAAGCCATGTCCCGTGCAATGGTTTTCATGTGGCACAAAGGTTTCAAAGATGGCCACGGGAATGTTGAAGACGACGATCGCTCTGGGAGGCCTTCATCAAGCCGAACGGATCAAAATGTGGAGAGAGTGCGGGAACTTTTAAGCAACGACCGTCGTCTTGGTACTAGATTAATTGCCGATGAACTGGGACTCAGTCAGAGTACGGTGCGGAGGATTGTGATGGAGAATTTGATGTTGCGAAAAGTGTGTGTCAAACTGGTGCCAAAAGTTTTTTCGGTGGATCAGAAGAAATGGCGCGTGGCTATTTGCCAGGAAATTTTCCAACGGTTGAATGTTGATCCGAACCTTCCGGCGAAAGTGGTTACTGGTGATGAGACCTGGGTCTACAAGTACGATCCTGAGACGAAGCGGCAAAGCTCAGAATGACACTCTGCTTCCTCGCCGAAGCCCAATGATGCTCGCAATAGCAAGTCGTGTGTGAAGTGCATGCCGATTTTTTGTTTTTTTATGGTAAAGGAGCGATTCACAAGGAGTTTCTTGCTCGTGGACGGACTGTCACAGGTGACTTTTACTCTGAAGTGCTCCGCCGCCAGCTGTTTTCGGCGGAGATTCGAGTCCTCCCTCGGGCATGGGTGTGTGTGTTTGTCCTTAGGATAGTTTAGGTTAAGTAGTGTGTAATCTTAGGGACTGATGACCTTAGCAGTTAAGTCCCATAAGGTTTCACACACATTTGAACATTTTTTGCTCCGCCGCTTCGGGGATCGAGTTCGCCGCGTCCGCCCGGCGATCAAGGGCGATTGGATTCTCCATCACGACAACGCGCCCGCTCACACGTCGCGCGCTGCCGCCGAAGTTGTGGTCAATTTCAACGTGACAACACTGCCGCAGCCACCCTACAGCCCCGACTTGGCTCCAAGTGACATTTTCCTCTTCCCTCGAATCAAGACTGGCCTGAAAGGGAAGCGATTCGACTCCATCGACGCCATCCAGCAGGCTTCGTCGAGAGCCCTAGACAGCATGACGCCCGAGGCCTTCCAGAAGGGCTACGAACAGTGGAACACGCGCTGCCAGCGCTATGTTGATGCTGAAGGATCATATTTTGAAGAATTTTAGTCCAATAAATTTCTAGTTGTGAGTTAAATCTTGAAACTTTTGAATCAGACCCTGTACTCTAATGAAAGGCGTACTAGAATAAACGTACGTCTTTCAGTAATTTCAGTTTGTATAGAACCTTCAATGTGCGAGTCCTATTCGCACTGGGGCAATTTTTTCCTCTCGGGACTAAATACGACACAGATGTCAAACAGTCTCTGATCTCAAATGTTACTGTCGAGAAATCAGAGGAAAAGGTTTCGTCAGCATCGTGTAAGGGAAGTGTGACAGGACCGCTCTTGTTCCGTAAATACTAAACGATCAGACGGATAGTTGCTGATTGCACTGCGGTGTACGGGACATATCGTCTTTAACTGGCTGCAAAAGATACACGATGACTTGGACAGGATTTATGTTCGGTGTGATGAATGGCAGATCGCCCTAATGTAGAAAAATGCAAATTAAGGCAGATGAGTAGCAAAAACAATCGCACAGTTTTGGAATACAGTATCTGTACTGCGTTGCCTGACAAAGAAACGTCGATTAAATACGTAGGCGTAACGTACCACAGCTATATTAAATGGAACTAGCGTGTAATTCCTCTCGTAAGGAAGGCGATTATTCGATTTTGGTCAGCAGGGAAAATTCTAACAAGGCGTTGTATAGAACACTAGTGCGACCCATTCTTGAGTATTGTTTAAGTATCTAGGATTCCAAGGAGGTCGAATTAGAGGAAGAAATCAAAGTAATTCAGAGATGTGGTGCTAGATTTATTACCGGTAGGTTCGATTGACTCGCAAGTATTACAAAAACGGAACATGAGCACGTTTACAGAACAGGCATCTTGTCACAACGATTCTACTGCTACCAACGTGCGTCTACCGCAAGGACCGCGACGACAAGATGAAGAAATTAGGGCTCGTACGGAAAGACAGAGACAGTGATACTTCGCTCGTTCTATTTGCGTGTGTTACTGTAAATGGTATGACTAGCACCGGCACAAAATATGCCCCGCCATCCACCGTATACGGTGCCTTGCTGAGTAGAGATGCAGCTGTAGATGTAGACATAGGTGTACAGTAAAAAGTATGCTGCACTATACTCTACCTTACAAAAAAGGTAAACACGCAGAAGAAATAGTCATACGTCAATATAACTGGAAACAAGTGCGCAAGTTCGGTGGGTGCCGATTAGAATGGGAAATCTCTGTGACCCAGAGAATGGCCACCAGAGTGTCTTAGTGTTTAGTGTTGTTCCTAGTCATTGAAGAACATACAGGATATATACACTCACGCTCATAAATTAAGGATAATTCCAGAATGTGGTGCCACACAACGTGGCACTACACAAAACTGGCACTAATAACATAGCCACATTGGGAACACACACAACACAGATCTGTACGTCCACGCTGCTGGTGATAATTTGAGAAAACCGTCCCGAAACAAATGTGCTACAAAACTCCACTGTTTCCTGCGCATGTACCCCGACATCAATATGGGATATGATCACCATGCACACACGTACACAGGCCGCACTACGGGTTGGCATACTCTGGATCAGGTGGTCGAGCAGCTGCTGCGGTATAGCCTCCCATTCTTGCACCAGTGCCTTTCGGAGCCCCTGAAGTGACATAGGGGTTTGAAGACGTGCAGCGATACGTCGACCGAGAGCATCCCAGACGTGCTCGAGGGGGCTTAGGTCTGGAGGACAGGCAGGCCACTCCATTCGCCTGATATCTTCTGTTTCAAGGTACTCCTCCACGATGGCAGCTCGGTGGGCCGTGTGTTATCATCCATCAGGAGGAAGGTGGGAACTACTAAACCCCTGAAAAGTCAGACATACTGGTGCAAAATGACGTCCCGATACACCTGACCTGTTACAGTTCCCCTGTCAAAGACATGCAAGGGTGTACGTGCACCAATCATAATCCCACCCCACACCATCAAACTACGACCTCCATAAAGGTCACTTTCAAGGACATTAAGGGGTTGGTATCTGGTTCCTGGTTCACGCCAGATGAAAACCCGGCGAGATCACTGTTCAGACTGTACCTGGACTCGTCCGTGAACATAACCTGAGACCACTGTTCCAATGACTTTCTACTGTGTTCTTGACATCAGGCTTTAAGGGCTCTCCTGTGACTAGGGTTCAGTGGAATGCACCTTGTCTGTTCAGTCATCTGTAGACTGTGTGTCTGGAGAAAGTGTTCCAGTCGCTGTGGTAAGGTCCCGAGCAAGGCTACCTCCAGTACTCCGTGGCCGTCTGTGGGCACTGATGGTGAGATATCGGTCTTCTAGTGGTGTACACTGTGGACCTCCCGTACTGTAGCGCTTGGAGACGTTTCCTGCCTGCTGGAATCGCTGCCATAATCTTGAGATCACACTTTGTGGCACACGGAGGGCCCGTGTTACTACCTGCGGTGTTTGACCAGCCTCCAGTCGCCCTAGTATTCTACCCCTTATAACGTCATCAATATGTGTTCTTTGAGCCATTTTCAACACACAGTCACAATTAGCACGTCTGAAAACGTCTGCACACATACTCGCTGCACCGTACTCTGACATGCACCAACACACCTCTGCGTATGTGGACTGCTGCCAGCGCCGCCGTGCGACGACTGCAGGTGAAATACACCGCATGATCATACCCCGAGGTGATTTAAACCCGCAAACCGCCCACCAGAGCGTTGTTTCACCATGTATCAGCATTATCCTTAATTTATGAGCATGAGTGTAGTTGCCCCTACCGATGTCGCTTTATGCAGCCCGCTACGTCATGTCTGCCCTTAAAAAACCATGCACGAGATCTTAATTTTCTCTCATTCGCTACATGCCAACTATTAGTTGTACAGAAAAAATGAAGTGGACCTTTTTGTAGGAATTTAAATGCAATTAAATTTTGCACTAAGATACGTATTCACTAGAGGACGTAGTTTTCAAGTTATTCTAAAAAAAAGCACTGAAGTGACTTTCAAACGGACCACAACTCCTGTACCCAGCCCCCACCTGCTACTATTTTAGTATGTTCTTCATAGCACACCCTCCTACCACTGTACAAAAATCTGCAAGTGCGCGGATCATTTCTCGCATTCGTCCTATTTTGGTCTTCATTGACTGGTCTTATTACGTCACCGGCTTATCCGAGCACTTACAAATTGCAGAACTGAGGTTTACGTATATTTTACTCACGATTTTTGTCAGTTTTAACTGAATAAAGTAAACAACTAAACATCGTTGTATTCGTTACGCCTTATGACTACGAAATTACTGTGCCTGTAACGGTTAGGTTTGAATAACGCTGTCAACGCTTTTACGAAAGTCGTTTTTTTTTCATTGCTCTCACTGGCACGCTAAATTAATAACGTTAGCGAAATAGCCGTGTATGCTCGTGGTGTAATTGCCCAATCAATAGCGATCAAACATCGAGAACAGCTCGTTTAGCCGAAAATTTTTGTACACCGGTAGGAAGGAGCCTAAAAACAACATACTAGAAATTATAACTGGTGAGGGATGATTGTTGGGATGGATGTTCGTTTAAAGGTAACTTCTGTACGTCTTTTTTGAATAACTCGAAAAATGTGGCCCACAGCGAAAATGTATTCCGGTAAAAAAATTTAACTACATTAAATTCCCAAAAAAGGTCTCGTTCATTTTTTCTTTAGCACTAACAGTTTGCGCGTAGCGAGCGAGAGAATATGAAAATCTTGGCTGCGGCATTTGAAGGCTAGAAATAACACAGCGGGTTGCATAAATCTACATCGCTAGGAGCGACTGTATCACACTGCATAGGAGGTATGGACAGTGTTGGATGTTGACTGATCTCTGTGAAGGATATGGCGATGCCGTATCCTCGTCTAAGATAGCGTCATCAGCGCCACACACACTTTGAAATGGGCCTCGTCGTAGATCTCCATTCAGCTGGCTGTTCGAACCGTGCCATAAGCATATTTGTGAGGAATTCGGATGTCTCTGCCTCGTGATGACTGGGTGTTGTGTGCTGTCCTTAGGTTAGTTAGGTTTAAGTAGTTCTAAGTTCTAGGAGACTGATGACCACAGATTTAAGTCCCATAGTGCTCAGAGCCAGCCCAATTCTGATGTGACAGTAGCCCGATGTTGGACTGCACGGAAACGTGAGGGCAGGCTTAGTCGTCGTCGAGGTACTCGTCGATCACGTATGACCCCCCCCCCCCCTCCCCTTACATGAGAGGATGCCTAATGGCGAACCAAGCACATGGAACATCTTCACATATGTGCCTCCCATCTGAGAACAACTAATAGACTCCATGCAACGTTCTGCATCACCCCGCAACAGTAGCTAGACATGTCCGAAAGAACAAATACCACGCCTTCATATAGCTGATTCGCCTCGATGGACCATGAATCCACCACCTTCAGTAGCGAGCATGGAGTACGTAGGCAGGGACTGCGGATGGTTTTGAGTCCCGGTCCATCACACATTTTCCCTCGCCGCCGTCAATTCGGCATAAAGTCGCGATGCTGCTGACATCAATAATTCATTCCCTTTCCTTTTCTATAATTTCTCCCCTTTCCACCATCATACTGCATAGCATTATGTTCACTGATCTATCGCGATTCTGCGCTACCCTGGATGACCAACGTCTGCGGGAATGGTGGCCACACGTGGTGGAGGTCCCATTCTTCCAATATTTTGAAGAGGCACAGTAGTATTATTCCTGGCGTCTTGGTGTGTGGAGTCATAGGAGATGACTTCAGGTCGCGACTGGTACTGACTGAGGGAACTGTCATGGGACAATGGTGCGTCGCAGAAATACTGCGTCCTCAAGTGTTACCTGCCGTGTGGCAGTACTGTGGTGCCATTTCTCATTAGGACTACTCTCGTTCCGAGACTGCAGTTGTCTCTACGGTCTGTGTGCGTATTGTTGAGATACTCTCGCTGTCAGCGAGCATCCCAGATCTCTCCCCAGTAGAACGTGTCGTCTCAATTCCAGTTCCAGAACGCCGGTCATCCAGGACCAGTTAGCAACTGTTGTGGGCCAGCTTGTCTCGGCGGAGAATACGACGACTTTTTGACGGCCTTTCGAACAGAATCAGTGCATAGATGTAGGCCAGAAGTCACGCAACGTCGTACAGATGAGATGGGTCATACTGTCAGGTACTCTGTAAATTTGACTCGATATCGTATTCAATGAAGTAACATCACAAACCTCTCAACGCCTTCGTTTCCTCCACCCCTTCCGTGTGCATCAATTTTTTGTCAGGTAGGATATTTCATGAGAAACCAGTAAACCTCGGACGTTCGGATATTTAGAGATTCGACCTCCTATGTAAAAAAAACCTCCGAACGTCTGGTTACTTTACAAATAACTTAGTGTTAAATGTTTGACGTCAACCATGTAAGTGAAAAAATGCTTTTTAAAACGTTACAATTGTGTTTAAAGTTTGCGGAACTGCCAAAATACTCTCATTTTCAAAAACCGTATGAGTATAATGTAGGTAATGTGCGCGCCCTGAGTGTCACTGGCTTACGACGTAGGGCCTATACACAGCTTCAAAGTGTAGTACTTGTCTTAGACCTTTAACGTAAGATGGTATCTCTAAAACCAGTAGAATATGGAAGCATTTTAAATTTTTAAATTTGGTCGATAATTGTATGAAGTATATTAGGGGGACCGAGAACTAATGTCGTTGCTGTGCATGTCGATATTCGTGTGCCATTTATCAGCTCATAGTGTACTTCGAACTCATGCCAGAGACATTTTAAAAGGACTTGTTTACTAGTAAATAATTAAAGCATGAATTGATTTTGAAATTTGTGGTGAAACGACCAGCCAATATCCGGCATTGTATGATTTTAAAGTTTCACAAGCAGGGTAAAGCAACAGTTGCTACCAAAAGCATTTGCGATATCTATCCAAGCGCATTTGACGTCCACAGGTGCCAAAGATGGTTTTGTAAGTCCAGATCTGGTAATTCCGATCTTTCCGACTCGCATCGATCAGGGCAACAAACAAGTTTCGGCAATGACGTGTTACGGGCGGAAGTGTGACTAAATCCGTGTCAGACAATCGATAACCGTTCAAACAATCTTAAGCAACCTTTGTAGACTCTCCAAGAATATCTGCAGCAGATTGGTAAAGGCAGACAAAGCTAATCGATCCACCACGTAAATGGGTTGAGCACTATGGGACTTACCTTCTGAGGTCATCAGTCCCCTCGATCTTAGAACTACTTAAACCTAACTAACCTAAGGACATGACACACATCCATGCCCGAGGCAGGATTCGAACCTGCGACCGTAGCGGTCGCGCGGTTCGAGACTAAAGCGCCTACAACCGCTCGGCCCGGCCGGCACCACGCAATTGAGCGGATCAATACAAAAACTTTTCTTTGATCACTTGAAAACTGGGCATGAAAAGTAGGTCGTCTATGACAATCCATAACACAAAAGGCAATGTTTCTCTCCGAATGGATAGCCCTGAAGTACAGCCAAGCCAGGTTTACACCTCAAAAAATGCGCTCTTGTGTGATTGGTGGTGTATTAACGGTGTCGTTTTCACTTTGAAGCGCTGAAACTTGGACAAACTGTGAATACAGACCTTTGTTTTGAACAACTTCATCGATTAACTCGATCTTTAATTGAAAAGATCCCAACGAATGTCAACAGAATAGGTGTTACTCTGCAACACGATAACACAATTCGGCAATACGCAAGACGAATACTGAAAAAAAAAATTAATAAATTGAGGTGGGTGGTGTTACCCAGCCCACCGCATTCGCGCAATATTGCGCCATTTCCACTTATTCGGATAGCCAGGTCGTTTAGCAGACAGTATCCACATATGCCGTTGAATGTAACTACAGAACTGTGTCATTGTTGTTGCACAGTACAACTGGCTGGCTCTGAGCACTATGGGACTCAACTGCTGAGGTCATAAGTCCCCTAGAACTTAGAACTACTTAAACCTAACTAACCTAAGGACAACACACACATCCATGCCCGAGGCAGGATTCGAACCTGCGACCGTAGCGGTCGCGCGGTTCCAGACTGTAGCGCCAGAACCGCTCGGCCACCAGCGGCCGGCTGCACAGTACATAGAGAGGGGCAGGAGAAGATTGAGTAACAGAACTGACATAAATACGAGGGTATTTCGGAAAGTAAAGATACACCGTATGCCAGAGGAACAGAAGAGTTTTGGCGAGCAAGTTGGCAACACTGGTGTTAACCTTGAACCGTTAGCTTTCTCCTCGTGGTCGTTCGGCAGTTGAACGTTGCTTCTGGTTGGAGTAGGTCGTGTTTAAAATGGCTGCGCCGATTCAGGATCCCGCCAAATGCAAAGTGCGCTCTGTCATACGTTTTCTTCATGCAAAAGGTCAGCGACCAGCGGATATTCACAAAGAAATTGTTTCTGTTTATGGGAACATTATGAATCGACAAAATGTAACGAAATGGTGTCGTCATTTCTCTGAAGGTAGGACCGATGTTCGTGACGAACAAAGAACAGCTCGGCCATCTGTGGTCTCTGATGCCCTCCTTCGGAGAATGGAGGAAGCAATTAATGCGAATAGACGTCTCACGTTGAAAGAATTGCATCAGATCATACCGGACGTGTCAATGACAACTCTTTATGACGTTGTGACTGTCAAGCTAGAGTACAGGAAATTGTGTGCGCGCTGGGTTCCAAAACTGTTAACGGAAGAACACAAAAAGAATAGGGTGGGCTTTGCACTCGACTTCCTCACATGCTATGCTGAAGCAGGTGATGAGTTCCTTGTTCACATTGTGACAGGTGACGAGACGTGGGTTTATCCCGATACACCTGAATCCAAGCAACAATCAATGCAATGGCGCCATTCGAATTCACCAAAAGCCAATGCAAAACGTCGATATCAGCGAAAAAAATCATGGCTTCTGTTTTTTGGGACAGACAAGGCATTCTTCTGTTGGAATTTATGCCTCCTGGAACGACAATTAATGCTGCTGCATATTGCCGCACTTTGAAACGTCTTCGAAGGGCAATTCAAAACAAACGCAGGAGAATGCTGACAAGTGGAGTCTGCTTGCTTCATGAGAACGCTCAGCCTCACACAGCGCACTTAACCAAAGCACTACTCAAACAATTCAAATGGGGTGTATTGGACCATCCGCCATACAGCCCGGACCTTGCGCCTACCGACTACCGTTACCTGAAGTCACATCTTGGTGGAAAATCATTCCACGACGATGAAGAGATCAAAGACAAAGTTGAAATGTGGTTCCGACAAGAGGCGGCAACCTTCTATGACTCTGGGATACAAAAGCGTGTGCACCGACTTAACAAATGTTTCGATAATGGGGGTGATTACGTCGAAAAATGACAAATAAGTTAATAAGATGTAACTGATGTTTTCTAAATAAATGTTCTATTTAAGGACTGCGAGCCATTGTATCTTTACTTTTCGAAATGCCCTCGTACAAACCCGGAAAACGCCGGGTTCTCAGCTAGTGGACAATAAAGTATGGCATTAATTATTGACTAAATTTTTGAGGAGAAAAGAAAGGTTGCGGAATTTTACTCTCGAAATTATCTGTTGGTTATTTACGGAATGTTTCCACATGCATCGAAAGTTTACAGTGTAAAGAAATGACACAAGGAAGTGAGAAATGCTGGTAAATACGCCGGCTCTTAACGGTAGTTGACGTATGAAATATTTAGAGAGCGCGAAGTGCTTGGACTTGAAGTGAATCCACACATTTTCAGCGTAACCTTCAAGTAGCGTCAGACAGAAGACACGTACGAGGCAACTGGGAAAGTAGGTACAGACGGCGGCAAGTAACCGCGGAGACATCAAAGGCAGCGACAGAGAGAGCGCCGGTCTGTTCCCTAGACCGCTAGTGTAGTTTTCTCTGAAGAGCGGCTGTCGCCAACGCCGGCTTCCTGGAAGCTAGATGCGGGACGTTGGTCGCGAAGACACGGAGTACACTTGTGAGGGCCCGGTGGCGCCAAAGGAGCGGCAACAGCCAGCGTGAGGCCACGACTAGTTCAAAGGTGAGGTCGAGAGGTACTCGACAGGGCCCTCTTGAGCTGAGGGACACACTGAGACCAACGTCGGATCTAATTCCGAGAAAGAGGCACGGGTAACAGCAGTAGCGAAAGCACCCAAATTCCTGAAACTACTGCGCTGTAGCAAGTGAAGCTTTTAGCAACAGTTCTTGCGTATTCAGCTCTTTTCGTTAACATAGTCTGTCATACGGCTGTAGCTAATGGTTCAAATGGCACTATGGGACTCAACATCTGAGGTCATCAGTACCCTAGAACTTAGAACTACTTAAACCTAAATAACCTAAGGACATCACACACATCCATGCCCGAGGCAGGATTCGAAACTGCGACCGTAGCAGTCACGCGGTTCCGGACTGAAGGGTTTAGAACCGCACGGCCACCGCGGCCGGCTGCTGTAGCTGAATCATCACTGAATCACAATGTAAAGCGTGTAATTGTTCATGTCGTTCAAAGCAATCAGTGGTCGTCTGAAATCAAAGCACTACAAATTTGCAGTGTGATTCTAAATTGGCGTTCAAAAACGACCAGTAATTTAATATAAGACACTTGGGGCCGCAAATGTCGTGGAGTACCACGAAGAAGGACGACTGGTGATGAACATGTGACGTCGCCAGATGATGTAGCTCGCCGGACGAGCATTGGTTAGGTTTGTGGGTCCTATACTCGCCTGTAGGGGGCGATGTTACACATTGCCGCACCATGGTGCAAATTCCGAATACTTTGCGTAAATGTGATCTTGTGTAAACGTAGATATAACAAAATTACTGTGCTCGCTGTTACCACACACAAGCAGTTCTTCTTCTGTGTTTCTTTACTTGTGTCCCTTCTTTATTGTTTACAAACATTCTTTAGTACAGAAAACGGAGGTCGTTTACTGGTAACGACGAAATTCGGAAGCTTATGATCGTTTACTTGTGACTCAATACGGCAGGTTTTTGTTGTACTGTACTTTGCAATAAACGAGCGGAGAGCGCCACATTGGTAAATAACATATCTTCGCACGTAACTGTGTGACGGAATGAAGAAAAAGTAATACTGCCTGACAGACGCAATACTTGAGCCCCGAGTGCCACACGCTCAAGTCGCTCCATCGCTCCAGTAGGCCCGAAGCCAAACCGCCGTGAGTACATGGGATGACGTACGGCCGACCGCTGCACGTAAGGCGAGGTACGTCATGTGGCTACGTCACATGCTGTGCGTTTGTCATCCAGTTTCGCAGTATTTTCCGACATTTGCGGCCCCATATGTCTTATACTAAATCACTTTTGTCAGCGTCATCTACGTCGCTTCGGAGGTTTTTAAACGTTACTGAGAATCACCCTGTGTATTGCTACGGTGCTAATTCGAGACGCTGCTCCAATTCCAGCTAGCCGATCTGCTTCCCGTAGCAATAATTTCATTTTTTTGAGGGGCACGGTAAAGTAACGTACTTTTTATACATTAAATTGAAACCAATAAATTATTATTAAGTTTTTAATCAGTGATGTAATCACCCTCATTATTAACAAACTTTTCCCATTAGTGTGTAATTTTTCAGTGTCGGATCGATAAAAATTGAGTGGTTTCTGAGCACTGCAAGCTGTTAAAGAAGGTACGAGTGTATGGACACGTTCACAGATATGTGACTCAAAGAATTCTTACGTTATAGAACCCAGTTACAGTCCTCCACGGCGAGTGTTTGTAAGTATGCTGTTTAGGTTTTTATGTTGGTAACGCCACGTAGCGCTCTATATGAAAATCGCTGACTGTGCTGTGTGCAGTCTGTGGCTGGATTGCATTGTTTGAATATTCGCTATTGTAGTGTTGGGCAGTTGGATGTGAACAGCGCGTAGCGTTGCGCAGTTGGAGGTGAGCCGCCAGCAGTGGTGGATGTGGGGAGAGAGATGGCGGAGTTTTGAGAGCGTACGATATGGACGTGTGTCTGTCAGAAAAAGGAAATTTGTAAGACTGGATGTCATGAACTGATATACACTCCTGGAAATTGAAATAAGAACACCGTGAATTCATTGTCCCAGGAAGGGGAAACTTTATTGACACATTCCTGGGGTCAGATACATCACATGATCACACTGACAGAACCACAGGCACATAGACACAGGCAACAGAGCATGCACAATGTCGGCACTAGTACAGTGTATATCCACCTTTCGCAGCAATGCAGGCTGCTATTCTCCCATGGAGACGATCGTAGAGATGCTGGATGTACTCCTGTGGAACGGCTTGCCATGCCATTTCCACCTGGCGCCTCAGATGGACCAGCGTTCGTGCTGGACGTGCAGACCGCGTGAGACGACGCTTCATCCAGTCCCAAACATGCTCAATGGGGGACAGATCCGGAGATCTTGCTGGCCAGGGTAGTTGACTTACACCTTCTAGAGCACGTTGGGTGGCACGGGATACATGCGGATGTGCATTGTCCTGTTGGAACAGCAAGTTCCCTTGCCGGTCTAGGAATGGTAGAACGATGGGTTCGATGACGGTTTGGATGTACCGTGCACTATTCAGTGTCCCCTCGACGATCACCAGTGGTGTACGGCCAGTGCAGGAGATCGCTCCCCACACCATGATGCCGGGTGTTGGCCCTGTGTGCCTCGGTCGTATGCAGTCCTGATTGTGGCGCTCACCTGCACGGCGCCAAACACGCATACGACCATCATTGGCACCAAGGCAGAAGCGACTCTCATCGCTGAAGACGACACGTCTCCATTAGTCCCTCCATTCACGCCTGTCGCGACACCACTGGAGGCGGGCTGCACGATGTTGGGGCGTGAGCGGAAGACGGCCTAACGGTGTGCGGGACCGTAGCCCAGCTTCATGGAGACGGTTGCGAATGGTCCTCGCCGATACCCCAGGAGCAACAGTGTCCCTAATTTGCTGGGAAGTGGCGGTGCGGTCCCCTACGGCACTGCGTAGGATCCTACGGTCTTGGCGTGCATCCGTGCGTCGCTGCGGTCCGGTCCCAGGTCGACGGGCACGTGCACCTTCCGCCGACCACTGGCGACAACATCGATGCACTGTGGAGACCTCACGCCCCACGTGTTGAGCAATTCGGCGGTACGTCCACCCGGCCTCCCGCATGCCCACTATACGCCCTCGCTCAAAGTCCGTCAACTGCACATACGGTTCACGTACACGCTGTCGCGGCATGCTACCAGTGTTAAAGACTGCGATGGAGCTCCGTATGCCACGGCAAACTGGCTGACACTGACGGCGGCGGTGCACAAATGCTGCGCAGCTAGCGCCATTCGACGGCCAACACCGCGGTTCCTGGTGTGTCCGCTGTGCCGTGCGTGTGATCATTGCTTGTACAGCCCTCTCGCAGTGTCCGGAGCAAGTATGGTGGGTCTGACACACCGGTGTCAATGTGTTCTTTTTTCCATTTCCATGAGTGTATATATATTATGACTTTTGAACACTATTAAGGTAAATACATTGTTTGTTCTCTATGAAAATCTTTCATTTGCTAACTATGCCTATCAGTAGTTAGTGCCTTCAGTAGTCAGAATATTTTATTTAGCTGGCAGTATTGGCGCTCGCTGTATTGCAGTAGTTCGAGTAACGAAGATTTTTGTGAGGTAAGTGATTCATGAAAAGTATAGGTTATTGTTAGTCAGGGCCATTCTTTTGTATGGATTATTGAAAGTCAGATTGCGTTGCGCTAAAGCTATTGTGTGTCAGTTTAGTGTTGATCAGAATAAGTAAAGAGAAAAATGTCTGAGTACTTTGTTTTGCTCAGCTGTTTGAAAATCAAATAACGTAAGAGGTATACCAGCACAGTCATTTATAATTTTCCAAAGGGGACGTTTCATGTTCATCAGAGACAAGGGTATCGTGAGGAAAGCCGCAGAAATGTACGATAGGACCGCTCTTATTATCTATACGCATAAACGAGTTTTCAGACAGGTTGGGGAGCGATCTGCACTTGTTGCAGATGATGCTGTGGTGTATGGTAAGGTGTCGAAGCTGAGTGGCTGTAGGAGGATACAACATGACTTAGACAAAATTTGTAGTTAGTGTGATGAATGGCAGCTAGCTATAAGTGCAGAGACATTAAAATTACTACGGATGAGTAGGAAAAACAAATCCGTAATGTTCGTATACAGCCCGCATCTCGTGGTCGTGCGGTAGCGTTCTCGCTTCCCACGCCCGGGTTCCCGGGTTCGATTCCCGGCGGGGTCAGGGATTTTCTCTGCCTCGTGATGGCTGGGTGTTGTGTGCTGTCCTTAGGTTAGTTAGGTTTAAGTAGTTCTAAGTTCTAGGGGACTTATGACCACAGCAGTTGAGTCCCATAGTGCTCAGAGCCATTTGAACCATTTGTTCGTATACAGCATTAGCAGTGTCCTCCTTGACCCAGCCAGGTCGGTTAAATGTTTGGGAGTAACGTTGCAAGACGATATGAAGTGGAACGAGCATTTCTGAATTGCGGTACGGAAGGCGATAGGTCGACTTCGGTTTATTGGGAGAATTTTAGGAAAGAGCGGTTCACCTGTAAAAGAGGCCGCACATAGAACGCTGGTGCGATCTGTTCTTGAGTACTGCTCGAGTGATTGGGATCTGTACCAGATGGGACTGTAGGAAGACGTGGAAGCATTGCCGAGGCAGGTTGCAGGATTTTGTCACTGTAGTACGTTAGAACAACACGTAAGTGTTACGGAGATGCTTTGGGAACTCAAATGGGATTCCCTGAGGTAAGGTGACATTGCTAATGAGGAATAATACAGAGAAAATTTGGGGAACTGGCAATTGAAGCTGACTGCAGAACGATTCTACAGTCTCCAACGTACATAACGCATAAGGAAAATGAAAATAAGAGGAAATGGGCTCATACGGAGGCATATAGATAGTCGTTTTTCCCTCGCTATGTTTGCGAGTGAAACAGCACAGAAATTGACTTTTAGTGGTACAGGGTACCCTCCGCCACTCACCGTACGGTCGACTGCGGAGTGTCTATGTAGTTGTAATAAACAGAAAAGCTATTCATGATGTGGCAGTTTTTCAAGCTGAAACGGTTCAAATGGCTCTGAGCACTATGCGACTTAACTTCTGAGGTCATTAGTCCCCTAGGACTTAGAACTACTTAAACCTAACTAACCTAAGGACATCAGACACATCCATGACCGAGGCAGGATTCGAACCTGCGACCGTAGCGGTCGCTCGGTTCCAGACTGTAGCGCCTAGAACCGCTCGGCCACTTCGGCATCTCAGTATCCCTGACGCCAGACTTCCTGAATTACGTGCTGTACAACAATATAATTTTGCATACATGTTCAGGAGTATGAGAGCACTGTCTGCAAAATGAGCCGTGATTACAGTTAGTAGTAAAGAAGTTATTAGTTAAAACTTCATATCCGATGCGACAATTTTACATGCACGATCACCGAAAATGGAGTAAGCGATAAACTTCTTTTTCTTTCATCATTTTTTGGAGGTTGTAAGCCAGAAGAACTTTCGTAATGGTTTGAAATTATGTGTAATGTTTGTTGTAAATCACTACGTGCTCTCTTTAAAATATACTGAATAGTGCGCATACATTATGTGATCAAAAGTATCCGGACACCTGACTGAAAGTGACTTACAAGTTCGTGGCGCCCTCCATCGGTAATGCTGGAATTCAATATGGTGTTGGCCCACCCTTAGCTTTGATGACAGCTTCCACTCTCGCAGGCAAACGTTCAAACAGGTGCTGGACGGCTTCTTGGGGAATGGCAGCCCATTCTTCACGGAGTGCTGCACTCAGGAGAGGTACCGATGCCGGTCGGTGACGCCTGGGACGGCGTTCCAAAACATCACAAAGGTGTTTTATAGGATTCAGGTCAGGCAGGACTCTGTGCAGGCCAGTCCATTACAGCCATGTCACTGTCCTGTAACCACTCCCCCCACAGGCCGTGCATCATGAAAAGGTCCTCGATCGTGTTGAAAGAGGCAGTCAACATCCCCAAATTGCTCTTCGACAGTGGGAGCCAAGAACGTGGTTAAAACATCAATGTAGGCCTGTGCTGAGATAATGCCACACAAAACTACAAGGGGTGCTAGTCCCTCTCCATGAAAAAGGTGACCACACCATAACACCATCGCCTCCGAATTTTACTGTTGGCACTACACACGCTGGCAAATGACGTTCACCGGGCATTCGCCATACCCACACACTGCCATCGGTTCGCCACATTGTGTACCGTGATTCGTCACTCCACAAACGTGTTTCCACTGTTCAATTGTCCAATGTTTACGCTCCTTACACCATGCGAGGCGTCGTTTGACATTTACCGGCGTGATGTGTCGATTATGAGCAGCCGCTTGACCATCAAATCCATGTTCTCTCACCTCCCGCCTAACTGTTATAGTGCTTGCAGTGGATCCTGATGCAGTTTCGAATTCCTGTGTGGTGGTCTGGATAGATGTCTGCCTATTACACATTACGACCCTCTTCAACTGTCGGCGATCTCTCTCAGCCTACAGACGAGGTCGACCTGTACGCTTTTGTGTTGTACGTGTCCCTTCACGTTTCCACTTCACTATCACATCAGGAACGGGTCGACTTAGGGATGTTTAGGAGTGTGGAACTCACGCGTACAGACACATGACACAAGTGACATCAAATCACATGACCACGTTCGAAGTCCGTGAGTTCCGCGGAGCACCCCAATTCCACTCTCTGACGATGTCTAATGACTACTGAGGTCGCTGATATGGAGTACCTGGCAGTAGGTGGCAGCAGAATGCATCTAGTAGGAAAAACGTATGTTTTTGGGTGGGTTCAAAATGGCTCTGAGCACTATGGGACTCAACTGCTGTGGTCATAAGTCCCCTAGAACTTAGAACTACTTAAACCTAACTAACCTAAGGACAGCACACAACACCCAGCCATCACGAGGCAGAGAAAATCCCTGACCCCGCCGGGAATCGAACCCGGGAACCCGGGCGTGGGAAGCGAGAACGCTACCGCACGACCACGAGATGCGGGCTTTGGGTGGGTCCGGATACCTTTGATCACATGGTGTAGTAGCCATACCTCCTACAACGTGTGCATTTTTAAAAAGATAGCTTGGAAGTATGGATTTAACAAATCGAAAATTTCATAACCACCGTATTAATTAATTTCAATCGTATCGCGAAGCACATATCAACCAAGAAAAGCATTTTCGCAAATATGATGAAGTTCAGTAGTCAAGAATAAATAGGTTTTTCAAAGAGTAAATATTTTTCCCTAGTTCTTGTAATGTTCATTAAATTAATGTGTATCGTGCACTACACATTTTCTGAACGTAGCCTACATTTTTTCTGCAAGCTACCACCTCACAAAATTTCACCGAAGTCAGTGCAGTGGGTTAGTAACAGTAAATTTAAATGTCATGCCCGATGAGAAAATAAACAGCGAAAATGTGGCAAGCGATATATTTTTTTTCTTTTCACCCTTATGTGCGACATGCCAGCTATAGTAAGTTTCGTAAAGGTTCCAAATTATGTGTAAAGTTCGCTGGAGATCATTACGTGCTCTCCTTCTCAAGTACTGAATGAATAAAATCTTGGTATTCGTGCCTCGTGGCCTATTCTGATTTTTCACCCCCACCCCTACCCATTTGATAGGTACGTGGTTCTTAGCCATACAATGAATCTTTCTAGACAGTATGTGATATGTGCACTAAGTTTGGGTGAAATCGCTCCAGTGGTTTCGGAGATGTGGAACGTACACACATACATACATATATATGAGTACATCTTTTGTAATACGTATGAGATTTCGTTTTTTTTCGTGAACCGATTTTGATGAAATATAGCCCATACCGTACCGTTAACGACGCATAAGTTATCAGTTTAAATTCCATTAAAAATCCATCTGGCACTTTTGGAGATTAGCATTTTCAGACGGACAAGAATGCTTTTCTAAAACTTTAAATCAAGATATTTTTCTCCCTATCCGATTTTGATGAAATAAAGCCTGTACTGTATCTCAAGGAATGCTCAAATTTTCGTCTAGTAGATTTCGAGGATTAGCGTGTTCGAAGACAGACATGGCGGTTTTACAGATTTATTATTCGTAAAGATAGGAACGGCCACCCGCATTCGGATGTTGGAACAATCACACAGTCTAGAAAGTTTCTGAATTGTGATGACAATACGCGACAGGGAGGTATTAGTTGATCGCACTATAATTACATCCGCGACTGAGGAGCTTCGGTCGGCTGATGGTGAGTCATCGCATACGGGGTTGCTGAGAGAAGGAGAGGCGGTACGGTTATGCAATGAAGACTGCATTAACCTTGATGATTAAGAGTTATTAAATGGAAGGTTCATCACATAATTGGCGTATGCAAATTTTTTCACCTGTTGTATCTGTTTCACTGCAATCAGTTGCATTTTCATCAGCCGTGTCAGATACCATACTACTGTTGTAGTCAAGTGAGCATCTACATCTTCACCCTCCAGGCCAACAATAATCATCATATACTTTATTGCTTCTTCCATTAACTCATCCCAGCGCCAATCTTAATTTTCAGTTCTTTTTACATGTTCACAAGCTTTTAATCAAACACTTTCGTTAATACTACATAAAGACTCTTTCCTTATTTGTTTTACGGCGGTTACATCAATGGAAGAAACGGTTTACCTGCTTCATTTTTTTTTACTGTATTGCATATAGGCTCCTTAACGCTGATGTAATTTTAAAGCGTATGAATATACTGTTCACCGGGCTCACCATGTAATCTGAACCCGGTACTCATGGAGCCTATATGTTGTTGCAACAACAACAACATACAGGCTCCATGAGTACAGGGTTCAGATTACATGGTAAGGTGGGACCCGGTGAACAGTATATTCTTACGCTTTAAAATTACATCATCGTTAAAAACAAGGGTTAGCTTATTATTAAGCACAAATTGTAAAAACCAATTTTTTGTTAAGCTCGCATCAAAACTAACTTTTCTTCCGAATGAACCATTCAGCTATGTTCTATTTGCGAGTTGCAGTAGCGGATGCTTCATTTTGTCCGAACATTATCATAGGTGCATAATCGAGAACAATAATACAACCTCCTGGGATATTAGGAATGAGTTTCTGTTTCAACCATTTGTGATGTTTATTTCCGACATCCTGACAGTCTTGGAATTTATATTTCGAATCATAAATTGAGCCTACTCCCACTATGAAACCTATTGCCCATCTAGCGCGGACAACTGCATTGCTTTGGCCTGCATTGCTATTAGTCATTACGTCCTGAAGTATTTCGTGTCGTCAGCACTTTGTTATGACATAACGCGCATGCACCCACGTTTCGTCTGCGAATACCACTTGTTTATTTGGCCTCTTTTATACATGATAGAGTACTGCTCACGCTCTGCAGCAAAGTCGGAACGTTCAGTTAATATGTATCTGTTACTTACACATTTTTAAAATAAAATCCCTCCTGTTTCCAAGTTTTCTGAAATTTCCGTCCCCACCCCTGAAAACTTATTTCAGTTTTTGAAACTGCAGGGTATATAACAATGATGTAAACGCATACACGATACTATAAACAAAAGAAGTGTTAGTACACTTTGGCTCTAAAACGCATATCTATGCTGCGAGCAGTACTTCATCTTCGATGTAGTAAAACAGATCTCTTCTATTAAGTGCTCATAGCTGTTAAGGTAAGTGTTTTAGCGACTGTTTACTGGACTTTCTTTTTCTTGTTTTCTTCCATACTATCTCCTTCCACACTATAGAAAGCAAAGAGCTCGCAGTGGAAGAGGCTTGTTCTTATAGTATCAAAGATGAAGAAGTGCCCATAGCTGTTAGGGTACGAGTTTTAGAGCCCTTGTTTACTCAGACTTTTTTGCTTCTAGTATCGTACAGTTTCAACATGATGCATTCATGTCATTATGATACACCCTGTAAAGCGGCTTTTTCAACTTTGGAATTTCCTGCAACAGGATGTATTTACGACATTATGATACACCCCGTATTTCCTGCTATTCCTTGTAATACTGCAAAAAAAAAAATTTTCCAATAAGTCATCTAGAGAAATTACTTTTCCAGATGGACTTTGTGTTTTAGTAGTCTTAACCCTTTCTCTGACTTTTCCGTTTTCTTAAAGTCTTTAAAATTATTTTACTGTTCTTTATCACTACCGTACCAATTTTTTCGCCGGCGAGACAGCTTTCTCCAGAGGTATCATTACCCAAATCTGCTTTTTTCTTCCTGGCAAAACCACACAACTTTGAATATAATAAACTTTTCTCCTGAATGTGTCCACTTTCGCGAAATCTTTCTCTGTTTCACATCCTCTGGGGCATTCATAATTACGGATAACGCCATACAGCACTAATGAGACAGCTTTCTCTAGAGGTATCATTACCCAAATCTGCTTTTGTCTTCCTGGCAAAACAATATAACTTTGAATATAATACACTTTACTCCTGAATGTGTCCACTTTCGCGACATCTTTCTCTGTTTCACATTCTCCGGGGCATTCATGATTACGGATAACGTCGTACAGCATTAATGAAAGTTTTTCACGTGAAATCGCTGCAACACTTGATGGTATGATACATCTGAAATGATAACATTGACAGTACGACGCGTTTTTTTTTTTTTGGTCAGCACTGTACTTGCGTACTGTGACGGCACCGTAGTTTCCGATTACGATAATGGGAGGCCAAGTGCAGTAGCCAAGTGCATTTAGTCCAGAAAGTATTTGTCTGCTACATGAGTTCATATTTGAGGGTGCATACGAGTAGATAGTGGAAGGTTGCCAGAATGAGGTGCAACTGGGACATGGACTTGTTTACTTATTAGTGGAAAGGAAAATACAATAACGAAACACACATTTCTATATGCAAAAACATAGTTAAACGTTCAAACATAAAGATAGGCAATTTAGGAGGCTAAATAAGTATTCGTCTGAAAAAGTGAAGATGACACTCTGAACATAGAATGTTACGTTTAGTCCTTATTAGATCTTCCTTTCTTCTTTATAATCTTCTGAATTCTCCTTGGCATCGATTTCACCAGAGATTCTGTTGTCTGCAATATAATTTTACATTAATTGTCTAGTACAGCGTTCTTTAGATGATTTCTTATGGTTGTCTGTTGATTCCTGATATTTTTGTGGAGTACATTCTACAAATTATCTATTGGATTAATATCAGTGGAGTGTGGTTGTGATGGAAGCCTGTGGGAAGTGTTATGCAACAACCTCAGCCTTCCAACTAGAGCTATATATTTGGATCATTATCTTGTTTGAAAATATAATCCCCAAAATAGCCTATATTATTCACACTTCTGGATACATGTGTTTTTATGATGCACTTGCAAACCTTGTGGTCCATAATTCCATCAATAAAACACAACTGTCCCACACCGTTGGCACTCATGCAGCCCCAGACAAGTACTAAACCTCCTCCGTGTTTCACTGAGGCTGTTATATCCCTCTCTTCAAGTACATACTTACTTTTTCAGGCCCGCATCTCGTGGTCGTGCGGTAGCCTTCTCGCTTCCCACGCCCGGGTTCCCGGGTTCGATTCCCGGCGGGGTCAGGGATTTTCTCTGCCTCGTGATGGCTGGGTGTTGTGTGCTGTCCTTAGGTTAGTTAGGTTTAAGTAGTTCTAAGTTCTAGGGGACTGATGACCATAGATGTTAAGTCCCATAGTGCTCAGAGCCATTTGAACCATTTTTTTTTTACTTTTTCTTCCCATTCTTACTTGCTCATTTTTTCTTAAACAGCTTAGATTGACATCCTTCCCGGAATCAGACCCGGTGTATTCATGTTCTATTGCAAATTCAACTCGGTTCCTTCTGTAGATTTTCCTGCCGTATGGTTTCCTCCGAGTTGTGTAGCCTCATGCCAAGCTTCATAAACCACATTTTTTACAGTCTGTACTAATACACACTTTCCTGTATGCATCCGAACTCCATTAGAAAGTTTTGGGGTCCTTAGTTTTGGATTCTTGTTAGCTTCTCGCAGTAGCTGTAGCTTTGCATATGTAATAGGACTGCAGGACGATCACTTCGCGAGTGGTTTTCGTTCGTTTTGTTCTGATTAGAGATGTGTATAATAGTCTTCACTGACCTCGTAAGTCTGCCAAAGTTTCTCCGATTTATTGGAAAGATTCCCTTTTCCGAACATGCTGATGAAGATTTCTCTCTCTTTTTTTTTTGTTGTTTCGCGACGTTTCCGACCTATGTTACTGAGAGGGACATATCCACTACAGTCCATGACACACAACTCCTTAAGGACAGGGAGAAGGGTGTGGGTCAGTGCTTCACCGTACCTGGAAACTTGTTTACTGGGCGAACACCTGACTGACATCAATTGTGGTGTGATTTTAAATAACGTGGATTTTTTCACAAATTAAGCAACATATGAACCTAAATAGCGTTTTATTTCTACATTAACATATTAACCGATGTAACGAAAGTTACTTTTAGCTTCTTAGCTGAATTTTTTATGATGACATTTCAGGAATGATTCCACTCTTATTTATTACCCGACAAGAGGCCCTTGTGAACGTGCATTCTTCGATATAAGAGGATTTTAGTCTCAGTGTCCGGATATTAATTTCCTAAAACAGTGTGACGTACATCTCAAAGGAAATTGATAAACACACTTTTGAAGATTAGGAAGTATCCGAGCCTCGTTACGTCTAAAACTTTAGCAAATTATTAACACACACGTCCATAGCTCAGCGTGTAAGGTAAAATGCTGGCAGTCGGGAGGCTGCTAGTTCGAATTTTGCTAGAAGCAACATATTATTTACTTTTGCTTAAATTACATATCTATAAATACATATAAGTGTTAATTCTGACAACTGCTTCACAGTACATTTATTCCATGATAAAGTTTGTTGTAAATAATCCACGGAACTTCAAAACGATCAATGATGCACAATTTACAATGCCAAAAGGAAAAATGAGATTCATTATTCCACATTAAGGTTGTCTTTAGCAGAAAAAGGGGCCCACAACAGGGCAATTAATTTTTTTAAAAAATTGCCCAGTGATATGAAATGTCTGATAGACAGCAAAGTAAGATTTGAAAACAAACTGAAAACGTTTCTCCTTGACAACACCTATTCTGTAGAAAAATTTCTATTCGTGTAATGTGTAAGGGGTGGTGGGTAGGAATTATTAACACATAGCTGTATACTATTTAAAAAAACTATTTCATAAATTTTCTGCATGTAGTCATATTTACAAATTCATTTGCGATGTGAATTAAAATGACTCGTTCTACAACATTGCAATTTACCCAGCAGATGAACCATGAAACACAAAACTAACTAACTAATTACAGAGTATTTACCGTAATTTTTAATAGAAATAGCATACTTTTGTTTCAATTACTAATTGCATAACATTGCCAGTAATCAGCGTAAATTAAAGCTTGCTGCAAGAACGTAAAACGCCAAATGGGTCATGATGTATTTTTTGTCGCTGGAGATTGAGCTCCAATAATGACGTGTATAATATTTTTTTTATTCCCAATAAGGCGTTATGCATCTCTGTGTCAAATTTAATTTCATTTTCAATGACCAACAATTGAAAGTAACAAGGTGTTGCTATTAATACAAACATTCTCAATCAATATTTGCTGATTAAGACTCTTATTTGTGAATAAGTACTGAATTTAAATGAAAGTAAGAAAAGATTTACTACTATCCAAATTCTAAGCACGAACTTTGCCACTATCAGAGTTTCATGCTATGCGCTTTCTTTTTCCTAAACCATTTCGAATTAACTCATGGTGTGTAATGTGAATTCCTGTCCTCGTGCAACTACGTGGTAAAATATATCTTCAGAAATAAAAACTGTTCGTAAGCAACTTAAAGCTTTCTATGGAAATTAAAATAAGTCACATGAAGAAATTTGTTTTCTGGTTATCAGTGCTAGGTTTTTTGTCTTAATCAGTTTAATTACTATATCAGTAAAATCAACTTTTAGGACTGAAACTCTTCTTGAAAAGTGAATGGAATTAAAACTGTTACTGCACGCATTCAAGAGAAATCGAAAGTGGGAATCCTGTTGGAGTAGAAATGATATTGAAGCAGAAATGGTAATGTGTCCCTATATTTCTCGAGAAATACACGTAAAGCATGTCCATTACGTACAGGTAAATATCCTTACTGATAACTTAAATACAATCCTTTCACAAGAACAGTGGTGTTATGAGGAGTTCAAATCTTTTTTTTGAGTTTACAATTCTTCTTCAAAATAAAATTTCCTCTGTAATGGTAAATGAAAGTAACAACGTTACTATATACAAGGTCGTCACTATTTTTATTTTAAGTTAAGAAATGCCATTAAGTAGCCGCCCATAGTTCCTTTCAGTTTTTATACTGAGAAATTCGCCGTAATTTTTTTATTACGTTGTACTGAAATTCCATTAGTGACATGTCCTCTCCATGCAAGCAGAAATCACTATTCCTCTCCATTAACCAGTAGGCTGACAGTCGTTTTTGCCGTAGGTGAGGCCACGTCACTGAGGCTAACAGTTCCTCGTAGTTTATTCGATCGCGCACTTCAAGACCGCAGGTTTACTTCTTGTCCATTTCCATACCTCAGTAGTTGTGTCGAAAGTGAACCGGTGAATTGAAGTGTTTGCTGACAGTCCAGGCATTTGTCACCATTTGACAAATCGATTTTGAATAGACATCGTCCGTAGGACAGCACCACACAGCTCTTACTTTTGATGCTATGGTTTTAACGTGAATATTTTGCCATGGTCCACAGTAAGTTGTTGTGGTTACGTACTTGTACAGTTTGCCTGAGCTCTTTTATTTTGTGAGCGCTCCGTGAATTGCCCTGCTTCTGGAGATCCTCATCCTTTGTTACAGTTATTCTCAATTTTGTACGTTCCAATAGCGACAGCTTGAGACTGATATGGCCCATTATGACTGGCACCTTCTTGTCCTGTGGTCACTGTGTTTACGACTGAGCTGTGAGAGTTCTGTCTATAGCAGCTAAGGATTTTGCCCTCTTAGTTACCAGCTGGGCTTTTCATTTCGCTATGACACTGAGAATCCTGAACCTCCTTTCGTTTGGAGAAAACTGTGGTTCCGTAGTCGACTTTTGCTGCCCACGCTATGCAAATGAATATCGCAAGAAGAGATACAAGTCATTTCCAAATAGTTTGTGCTAACGGGCAAATACTTGCGAGATACTACACCTTTGGCAGCACAGAAAGGTGTATCCGAGTGGTTTTCCGCAGTAAATCTAAGGAACGATCGAAAATCTCCGTAATACCGCTTTGACGCAGTCGAACTTCATTTTCAAATTCCAGTTCGCTGTCTTGAAAGGCCATCCGGTGCAACGTAGCCCGGCAAATTTGATATTACCTGGTTGTTGTTACGGTTAAGTTTCATTGAACTCTACTCTTTTTCTTACCTCCAAAATTCTGAATTAAGCCAAATTCTAGGCGCTTCAGATGTGAACCGCGCTACCGCTACAGTCGGAGTGTCTAATCCTGCCTCGGGCATGGATGTGTGTGATGTCCTTAGGTTAGTTAGGTTTAAATAGTTCTAAGTTCTAGGGGACGTTAAGTCCCATAGTGCTCAGAGCCATTTGAACCATTTGCCCACATTGATTTTAGCTTCAGAACAACAGCTATATGTGTTCATCACGTCCTTCTGAACATCGGTTCGATCAGTCATATACATAGGTGTATCATCGTCGTATCATCAACATACACTATGTGATCAAAAGTACCTGGACACCCACAAAACCATATGTTTTTGATATTAGGTGCAATGTGCTGTCACTTACCGCCAGGTACTCTATATCAGAGACCTCAATAGTCATTAGACATCGTGAGAGAGCAGATTGGGGCACTCCGCAGAACTCGCGGGCTTCGAACTTGGTCAGATGACATGATGTCACTTGTGTCATACATCTGTACGCGAGATTTCCACACCCCTAAACATCCCTAGGTCAACTTTTTCGATGTGACAGGGAAGTGGAAACGTGAAGGGACACGTAAGACACAAAAGCGCACAGGCCGACCTCGTGGCTCGAATGATTTCGAAAATAGCAGCATCGAAAGGGGATAACCTCACCTTATGTAGGTGAACTTCGAAATGAATTCTTGAGTTGACACCACTGTATCATCTCCTGATAATACACTGTGCAACATAATTAAGAGATCAGTTTATCGAAACGCCCTAACTGTCTCCCATTGCGACGCATAAGTTTGACTTTGAGGTGAAAGGTGCCTAAACCTTCCTCTGGAGTGGTGCAAAATCGTGGCGCCGCGTGACGTCACCTTCAGGGTGGGCAACGCTCCACACAGCTAGCTGACGAGACATGCGAAGAAAGACCAAAGTTCAGAAGTTCATGTGTGCTGTAATGTGTGTTAATGATGTCACATTGACACCAAATTTCATCCATCACATTTATGCCCAACGCCACTACGGACGCGTCACGTGATAGGAAGGTCGTCAGAACCCCTCTTAACGACATTCCACCACTTCCTCTGACGCCTCTGCAGTGGAAGTCAGAACCGCGACGCCCACCGTTTTTATATGGGTAGCCCAGGTAGACATTTCAGGCACACCACAGCTCAGAACCTACAGGAAATGCTCTTAGGGGGCGGCATAACGAGTGTCAGTGAAACCACGGCTTCCGTAGGGCGACACATTTCGTGGTCGAGAACGTCAGTTCGCAGTGTGATGAGCAACAGGACCAGCTTCTTGATATCTTTGACACTGCTGACAACCCTCGGACAGTTAAACTCTTCTCCAAGGGCATCATGGGCCTGCAACCTCAATGAACGGGATCGCTACCCTGTAGAAAGAAGTGCGACCACAATTTTTACTCTGATTTACTGGGTGGATGGAACCAGTAGAGACTGTCCACTCATTCGACGAAATTTCAACGGGATCCGATGCAGCAAGGGGTGCTTATGCCTTTTAGCCCTCTTGCTTCAATCTCTCCTATGGGGTGATCACTTAGGTTGGCACACTGACACATGCATCAACAAGGCAGCAAAGGTTTCCTCTAAGACCCTCCCCAGATTGGTAACACCCCATGTGTCCCCACCCATCTGCTTCGTGATCGGAGAGGTGTGAAAGTAATTGCCTCTCTGGGAGAGCCAAAGGCCTGGTCACAGCATGTATCTGATGAGGTACAGTTTTAAAATGCTCGCCAAAGGCGTAAGGTCGGAGGCTACGGTCTTGCCAATCTGGGGAGGGGGGTGGTGGCTTAGAGAGACCCTTTGCCGCTTTATTCACGGATGTGTCATTGTGGCGCCACTCTGTGTTCACGCCACAGGAAGGTGTGAAACAGGAGAGCTGAAAAAGCACAAGCACCTTTTGCTGCTACCGACCGCTTTTAGATTTCGTCGAATGGTTTTGAACGATCCTTAGTGTTACCAGCCTGTACAGCGGAGTACAAAGTGCAGTCACACTGCCTTCCAAAGTGGCGTCATCATGTTCAGTAGGATTGCAGCCTCAGCGACATCGTTCGAGAACGGCTGGATCGTTCGAGGGTTGCCAACAGTGTCCAACGTTTTCTGGTAGGTCGTCCTGATGCTCATCATACTGCGAACTGTCGTCTTCGACCACTGACACCCTTTATGCTGCCTCCTAGCCCATTTCGTGTCGATACTCAACGGCGGTGTGTGTGAAATGTTTTCCTCGACCAAACCAAAGAAACCCGTGTGATTTCAGCGCTGGGTGCCGCGTTTCTGACCTCCGTTGCAGGTACGTCAAAAGAAGTGGTGAAGTGTCGGTAAGACGAGATCTGACGACCTTGCAATTGCGTGACCGTCCACGGTGGCGTTGAGCATAATTTTGAAGAAATTTGGTGCCAATGGGACAACATTAACTCACCGTACGCCTCATTAGAATTTTTGAGTTCTGGCCTTTTCTTTTTTTTTTGCTTGAGTCGACACCTTGTTTTTCGAAGTGTCACTGAACAACGGGTTAAGTCGCAGGGCACCACACTTTTGCACCGTTACAGAGAACATTTCCAACTTATGCGACGCAATGGGAGACAATTACGGCGTTTCGAAAAAGCGATCCTTTAACTGTCCTGCGCAGGGTATTTATACACTATGGCTTCATTGCCATTTTCGACACAACACGAAGCTGGTACTTATGCCAAACCCTGTCAAATGCTTTCCCCACGCCTAATGACGTGGTCAAAGCTCTGCAGTTGGATGTGGAAGCAGCGGCCGTCGCTTCCCGGTGTTCCACCAGCGCTTGTTGTTTTGTTTGCCGGGGATGGCAGAGGGCTGTATCTGTGGGGAATTCGATCAGCAACTGTGAAACTGTGAAACAACGCCCTGGCAACTAGCTTCTAATCGGAGTTTAAAAGCGATATAGGACACATGTTCTGCAAATCATTCGTAGAATCCTTTTTAGAAAACGTTACTGTTAGTTCTCCTAATATCACGCAGTGTTCAGTTTTGTTTTACCTTTCTTCGGGGGCTTATGACAGTATATTACCGATTATATATCAGAAGATACGTAAAATCCTAAAGCTAAGTCAAGTGACCCATGAGATTTGTTCCTCGGGCTTCCATTTAACAGTTCGAATGATTCATCGTCAGTGGCTTGTTTTTCAAGGACTACGTTGTTCTCGAACTACACGCAAAGTTGGATCTATTAAGCTTAGAAATTATTCGCATGTTTCGCTATTGTCAGCGTCTCTTCAGCGTACAGTTTCCATGCATGCAAGGGCTATTCGGAAAGTGAGGAATGATCGGCGCGAAATGGAAACCACTGCGAAAATCCGATGAGACTTTCCACAAAACTTTTGGGCAGTGTCTCTAGTATGCCCACCGATCGCATCAAGACGCTCTTTTGAGTTGTGAGCGCACTGTGAGCGAGTAAAGGTGCCTAGAACAACAATGTCTCCCGCCAAGTAGGAGGGCCCGCTGAGAGGCTTCGCCTTAATGAATGCAGCCCACATAACACAACTGCCACGCACTTCCTTCTTCATGGCATTTCTCAGCCGCGCTCTGCAGGGGCAGTGAAGACGCTCCTGCAGCCTTTTCGATGGGAAGTGTTCGATCACTCACAACACAGCCCTAATTGGCTCGTCCTGGGGATCATCTCCATTCACATGAAATGCTGAATACAATGTTGAGTGGTACTTAAGATAGGTAAATAAATTAGTGAAATCAATGTGAAGTAGAAATTGGAAAATAAATGAAAAACTTAGTTTAGTTTAGAAGAGTTACACACTGGCAAACAGCGGGCAGAGCAGCAGTGGCAACGGCCAGCGCTTGCAAGTCAGCATGTTCAGGAGAAGCCATCGCCCTCCCCACATAAGCGGAAGCTGTCGATTCAGCCGTCAGGGCATCGCCCGACCGGCTCACGTGTTTCTCAATTGTCACATGTGATCAAAGGTCCTCGCCTACATTTCAACATTCCAAGAGCCAATGACCAACATTAAGAAGATTCTTCCAAAAGCTTTCCAACGTGACAGAAGAGGCAATTACCGTGAAGTCGTTCACCTCCAGTGAACTGAAGTAAATAAATACGCAAGATGCAGTGGGCCCGACAGTAGTCTGCAGTTCAGTTTCGGTTCGAGTTCAGTTCCAGTACAGTTCAGTCGGTGCTGAAGACTGTCATGCAGGAAGAGACTACATCGTACACAGAAGCACCAAGTCCGCCGCTGTAATGGAATAGCAAGCAGCAGCCTCGCCGCCAGAAGACAGAAGTTAGAAGGTATTTGAAGACTGATTTTTACGTACCCGGGTGACTCGTGAGGACGGGAAGGAGACGGCCTCACATCAGCAGTCACCTGTGAGCTGGGATGAAGATCTGACAGCCGAAGACTGGCAAGCTGGAGTCCGTTGTTCGAGTCCGGGACACTTGCCTTCCCCCACTGCGCCGCTCCGCTGGCCGACGCACAACACTGACAATACACGCGGCGGCATAGAGAAGAGAAACACTGGGACGCCACATCCAAGGTATCACCATCCGATTCACGATTTCGTTCTCAATAATTAAACGGGCCATCTCACAATGCGCGTCTCCAGTCAACTGGGCGAAACAGCGATACGGGATACACACCGCCAGGGGTAATCAGACGCCGCCGCTCACACAGCAGAAGGCTTCGCAAACGACACAGCTGCCGCTCTCCCAGCCAGAACAATCCAGTAAGGAAACTGTTGTACAAAACTTTCAATAAAAGTTATCTTACGTAAAAATGCTGTTTCATTCTACCTCATTCCCGAGCCAAGGAAGAACCCACCCTGCCCACATGTTGTTAAGAGAGAAAAAGTATTTTTTTTTTTTGTGTTTTTCACCCTGACATAATGCTTTAGAATCAAATGCCCTTTGCAGTAATGCTCATCCTGACAATTGACTAGCATCAAAAGAGAAGACCCAGTTACAACAAAGACAACACTTGGGCTCAGGCTACGTGCTATAGACCAGCGTAGAGAATTTACGGAAAGCACAGGCGGCTGCCTTCTATGACGAGGGTGTTCGAAATTTGGTATAACCCTCCGACAAATGTCTAAGTCGGAACGGCGACTATGTAGAGAAGTACCTGGAAGGTAAAGCTAAATGTGCAAAGAAAACAGTTTTGATTTTCACTGTGGTTCGATTTCGCGACCAACCGTTCCTTACATTCCGAACAACCCTCGTATTTCAATTCCTGTCGTCGGATTATTTGTCTTCCACCTTCATTTAGAACTGTAAGTACGTTCAAAGCGGCGTCCTCTTTGACTTAGTCTAGAAGGTGGAAAAGTGCTGTTTTTTCATCTTCTTTACTGCCGCTCTCTCTCTCTCTCGACCTTATTTTGATTCCATTTGCTGAGGTCTCAGAGCTGTTATTTTGCCCTTGATGATTTTTATTTTCAAGATGTTACGTGGCATACAGTCAGTGTCTGAAAAGAGAATTTCACTGTGTGTCTTTCCCACATCGTTTCTTTTCAGCATCAAATAACACCGAAAATTAAAACCGAGTTGCCTTATATGACGATCGGTTCACCGACTAAAATAAAATTTCTATTATATGAAAGCTTACTGGTGACAGTGTTTCTTCTTGCTAAAACTTCTACATCTCTAATGGCCCAATCTAAACCGATTATATTCTAGTCACTGCTGACGGTATGTCATCTTTACTTGGATTTGGATGCACGGTGCTGTCGTACTTCCTAAACTTGGCATTACTAAAGGTAACGTTGGTCTCCTGTTACCTGAACCCTTTATACATTTGTCGTCGATATTTCAACCACACCACGTAAAGTTCAAAATCTGTGTAATCCGATGCTCGTAAGCGACTCTACCTCATTCAGCTACTGCATGAACAAAGTAACCACAACGCAGTCCGAACTTCCAGTGCACGGACTGCTTAGTAATTTTGTTCGTAATTCTCCACATTTACAAAATTAAGTCGAGTTATTAGTATTTTACAGTGCGATATAGAAACATTGACATCTATCAGCCTCCAGTTTCACTGTATCTACTGTGAATTACTGTACAATGAGTTTTTCTGTATAATGTTGCCAAAAATACGTACATAATCATGATGTCCTGTGAATTTATCGTAACATTTCAGTTGCAAACAAATATATCTGCTCAAGTCATTGTATTTTATTATAATACCTCAGAATTTCTTGCTTCTGTGTCGTATTTTTACGTACTTATATTACAACTGCAGATAAATAAATAGAATTTTTTTTTACAATTAGGTTCATAGTGTCGTGGAGAAAATCAGATTTGAGCCCTTATGAGATGTGTTTGACGACTTCGGCTCAAATTCTGAGTATGGAGAAGATTCAGATGCAGAGGACGTTCCAGTAGGAACTTCCAGAGGCACCAATGACTGCCAAATACAACTCCGTTTTGATGATGTCCTGTCGGATAGTGAAGAAGTGTTGGAATAAATTTGTAGTTCAGAGTCATACTCTGAAATTCCTACAGGCCTTTGGTTACCCCATATCAGCTGAAGTTTTCTAAACAGGGAATGAATCCATCTCAATGTAACACTCTAACCATTTTACTATCATTTGGTTCTAGAGTTCCTGTGAATTTGAATTTACATCGGAGAGGTCGCTGAATTTGAGTACCACCACTCATCATATAATATTTCTTGAAAGCCTAGGCGTGGATGAGTGAAAATTTTCTATTACTTCGTTGATGCAGCTACAGAAAATGCACATGAACTTAATAGGGTGACTAGCTAAATGACGGCAGTACTGAACCTCTGTCACATCTGTAGCTAGGAAATACTCTGGCGTATGAGCAAACTGGAAATTTGTGCTCACAACCAAGAAAGGGCCAACAGTCAGCTCAAAAATAATAATTAGTAGGTCAAAATTTCATAACAGAGCTACAGGAATTCAAGGGATACAGTTGAGGAATGTGACTGAGCAGGTGCGTACAGCAAATATATTAAGGAGGCGTACCTTTTGCAGCACATGAAGTAAATCTAAACTTAGGAAGTTAGCATTCAACACTTACAATATAGCTATGTGCAGAAAATGCTTTGGTCCCTTCCACCAGCAGAACTAAGCAACAGAACAAATTTGGTTTATAACATACGATTTTATATGGGTGTATTTTCATGCTTTTAATAAAAAAAGATAACAACAAACATACATTTTCTTTCTTCAATTTGCTGGTATTTCATTAAAAGACCTTACTTACACAGATTAGATTATCGATCACAAAAGAAGCCCCTCCACAAAAGTGATTGTTCTCGAAATTTTGTTGAGCATATAATTTATAATAATTAGTACTACAAGATTTCTCAAACCTTTAATATTTTTATGTATCTTGGTACGATAAATACTCTTAACAGATTACATTTAAACGCTGTTTTTAAAAAAGAAATTTTTTCCCTATAAATGATTAAAAATGGCCGCATCAAGTCAGAATAGGACTTACAACCTGGGCACACCGAACGGGCATCAGCCAAACAGACCACTAAACTCCACAACTGGCTGACTCGTAATTTTGTCATAATAAAGGATTTGCCACACTGTATGAGAATTCTCACGTCCTGTCACGCAGTTGGTGACTTACAGCTTGTTCACTACAATCATTACCTTTTTTGACCACATCGTCCTTCACCAGCTGCCTAAGCTAACTAATGTGTGCAAACCTTGGCCGGCCGAAGTGGCCGTGCGGTTAAAGGCGCTGCAGTCGAACCGCAAGACCGCTACGGTCGCAGGTTCGAATCCTGCCTCGGGCATGGATGTTTGTGATGTCCTTAGGTTAGTTAGGTTTAACTAGTTCTAAGTTCTAGGGGACTAATGACCTCAGCAGTTGAGTCCCATAGTGCTCAGAGCCATTTGAACCATTTGCAAACCTTGACACAAAACCTGGCCGACTGCCTTAGGTCGCAGAGTCTAAGTCCGGATGGCTCACTTAAAGCGCCAATAAACCTGACTGCCCCTCACAATTCAAAGCCTAGACTCACAAACCGCGACATGGCGGCGTACAAAACAGTGACCCGAATATAGAATAAATTTCCTTTACTTCACATCAATGGTCACAAAATTTTTTTTCACCTAACTACCGGTTTCGGCCTATAATGGCCATCATCAGATCTATTTCGTAAAACATACCCTAATATACTGGAGCCATAGTGGTATCGTCAAATATTAAACAGAAATTGAGCACCATCATAGTCATATATACATAAATAACATCATATGTCATCTTGTCAGTAGCATTACCGTTCAAAACGAGTTCTTATAAGGTGAACTGCTTGTGTTATCAGTCAGTAGGGCAATGAAAGTATACTGCAGACAACACTATAGTTGGGACGGCGTAAGAAGATCCCTCACAGCTCACAGAGCTGTTACCAGCTTTCAACTGCGAAGCGCTAACGGCTGCAGGGGAAAACAGGAACCTTCTGTTGACTACAGTCAGGTGTTACCAAATAGACGTTTACATAACCGCGTTACGTTATTGGCTGTGGCCGCCGTGCGAATCTGCCACACCCAACCAACTGCAACTTTCGTGTATTCAGAGGAAACTGAAAATTATGTTAAAAAAAGGTAGAAATATCGACGTTTCAGAAATCTTGCAACATCGCAGTTTCTTGAATTTTGCACCTGTAGATCTAGGGCGTTAAAAATCGAAGTTGCGAAAAGACTGTAAAAATGGAAAAAGTCCAAGTAATATTGTTCTACGGAGCCGAGATAATCAAATTGCACGAGCGTCAGAGCTTCATAGTTCATACGATCCTCTACAGTACCCTTATATCAACAGTGAAAACTGCAACCAGTCGCTTTTTTGAAATAGTTGTTCGTTCCCTAAACAGGTTTTGGAACCTTTCGAGGCTTATCTTCAGCATTATATCATAGCGTAATGCTGGGAGCTGGGTCTGTGACAGGATGAAACGTGCTTTAATGTGTTGCCATGAGTATTGCTTGTATGGCGATTTGGATCCAAATATCGATTCTGTACTTACTGTGACAGTATGAGCGACTTTGTTATTAGTACCCATCTATCCTCTCCCAATGTAATTGACAGTTACTAACACATAGCTGCCTTGTCACCGGTAAACTTTGCCAGCGTCTAGTATGTGCATCAAATTGGTGCTTCTTACACAGATCGTTGTTTTCAAACATATGCAGTAGATGTTCCTGAGACATATTGAGACTCACCTTTATCTACGACAACGATGTAGGCTGAAGCATGGATTAAATTTTTTACCAGCGCCAGGTTTCGATCTCGAGGCTTCTCTTTGCATGTAATATAGTCTATATAAGGGCAAGTACTTGAATCACAATGTCGCAGTAATACCCGGCAAGGGAAAGTACTTATGCGGCAACAACGGGAATTAACTTGGTCATGTCAACATATAACACACTGCGATTAAAGTAGTCCATGTTTCTACGTCGGAGTGCAAGCATAGAAGATGAGCGCAGAAAATGTCTTTACGGAAAGGCGCAAGGGTTTGCGGTTTACGTGATTTCATTTCCTGACGATGTGAAAGGGGAAGGATTTTTCGTGCCGGCGGAAAAGACGACAGAACGTGCAGCTAAAACGTTAAAGTTGACCAAGAGGACGGTTCGCCCGAATCTGAGCAGAGAGGATTTCAAGTTTCTACACCAAAGAAGGAAAAACACGGTGCTCACGATAAGTAGTCCATTGACGATATGGATAAATGTATTATAAGACAGCAATTTCTTCGCTATTACGAACAGTATAAAGAAATACCAATTTTGTGGAAACAACACAGCTTCTGTTACACAGAAATGAACTTCGAGGCTAGCAAGGAAACACTCAGAAAAATTGTCCTGTCTATGTAATCTCGTTTTAATAGTTGCATAAATGAGCAAGTTGTGTGCGAAAGAGAGGACACAGCAGCAGTTAAAAAAATGGCTTACTACAGTAGGTTTCCATGGAAGAACGGAGTATCAGAATCAAAGCGGACAGTGGTTTACTTAGATGAAATGGATTCGCACACATGAAACCGCCGATAAATATTGATAGTGTGACATCGTGCGAGGGAGTGTTGTCGAATGAAAGTGCCCTTAGCGTTTACATTGTTGCACATCCACGCGGTATCATTCAGGGTTCACTACTCGTTTAACGGCATGACCCAAAACGAAAATGTCGGACTGTCACTTAGAAATGCACCGTAAAGTGCTTTCTTTACTTATTTGAGCAATCACGTTTTGTCTTTCTTTGACGAAACAAGGTACACAAGTGCTGAAATATTTTTTAATTAACAAAACAAAACTAATTGGTGACAACCGTATTATCCTTTGTACTAGGTTAATTTATAAATTATCACGTACACTTTCTCAGGTAAACGCTCTCGTTCGCAATCATTTGCGATGTAAAAACATTCGATAACTCACAATGGGAGGGAAGGGATCGAGTTTTGAAACTGTCTATAAGGTGGTGGGCAAATAAAAACGTTAGCACGATAATTGATATGCCGTGGCAAGGCATTAGGAATAAAATAAGTTGAATTATGTGAATAAAAATAATGAGTAAAGCCATTTTGCAGCAGATTTAAAATAAAAAGTTTCAGTACATCTGAATGGGTTTGCACTCGCAATATTTTGTATACTACGCAATGCCACTAATCAAGACAGTAAAATTACTTTTAACTCTATCAGTACCAAGGCATTCCTTAATTGTTATTGAATTATCTTAACAACGTACTTTTAAAGCGATACTGATGCATTACTAGCGTCCACAACCTGCTACCGATTTTAGGACCACCACATAAAACTAAAAATGCAAATTTATTTAATTGTTTTGGTAAACCTTCCGGGGTGTAAGGTCGTGGTCCATGAAACTCTTCAGTCGGCAAGACTCACCGGAGGAGAAACACCCCTCTGAAGATGTCCAGCGCAGCTCTGGACGAAACGTTAGGAGCTGAAGAGTTTCATGGACCACGACCTTACATCCCGGAAGGTTTACCAGAAGATATGTCATCCGGTCGTGAAAGCCTTCATACTATTTAATTGTTGGTGGCTTTTACTCTGAACATATTTTTAAAGCGATACTGATGCATAAGTACGGCGCTGAACCTCTAAATAGTGAATAGACCATTCATTGTGGAAACTGACATCTGCTAAAGGGACTTAAATATTTGGGTAAAGTTTCACTGGCAAATTTTAAGTAAATATGGAATCCGGTAGAAGAATACGTCAGAGAATAAATAGTTTTTATTTTCAATTTTAATACGTAAAGTAATTACCTAGAATACATTTTTTTTCAAAAGATAGGCATAATGCCCCCCTCCACCAACCCGTATCGAATTGCGAGAGTTAATGGTTTAGTGCGTCACGCGAAATACTTTTTGTTCATTAGTTGTAATCTCTTTAACCGATCGGAATGTTTCTAGCCGTGTAAAAAATGTTTGAATAGAATTATTTTCAACCAGTGATCACGCCCAATTATTTTTCCAAATGCGCATGGCCTGACGGCAGTAATAAAACAGTATGGCATGCGCAACATTTTTAAATATTTCTTCTTGCACAAATTCCTCTCTCTACTAAATTAAAAAAAAAAAAATACGAAGGCGCTGATGATCGCACTTTACAGAGTTGACTAAATTAGAACAGCAGACTTAGATAATACAATCGTGTTAGAAACGTGACTTTCGGAAACCGATATTTGGTCGGATTAGGAGGCCGGCCCGTTGTGGGCGTGCGGTTCTAGGTGCTACAGTCTGGAACTGCTCGACCGCTACGGTCGCAGGTTCGAATCCTGTATCCGGCATGGATGTGTGTGATGTCCTTAGGTTAGTTAGGCTTCGTAGTTCTAAGTTCTAGGGGACTGATGACCTCAGGAGTTAAGTCCCATAGTGCTCCGAGCCATTTGAACCATTTTTCGGATTAGCAAAACAAATTGAGACTTAACATGTAAACACGACGGTGAACATCGTATTCGGACTTACAACTTAGGTATTCGTCTTCGCAAATTATATCGCTTGCAAACGTGCTGATGACGGGCGGTGTATGTCTCCGTTCCACTTGAAGAATACTGGATTGTACTCCATCATTACTCTCCCTCCCTGTTTTTCGTGCCAAAATAATCATTTCGTTTTACCTAGTTGTAGAGGATTCCTTTTTGGATCCAAATTGCCAAATAAATAATACTAGCGGTGATACATTTAAGCATGTTTCACCCCCAGAATACCCAGCATTATGGTATGAAACAGACATGTAATCTCCTATGCACCATCTGAAGAACAGCGTGAAAAGGTTCAAAAATCGGATTATGGAATAAACGCGTATTTGAAAAAAGTGACTGGTTGCAGTTTTCTGTATAAATATTGAATAAGCAATCACGGATTCATAAACTTCCGTAATTGATCAGCTTAACTTTTAATACCCTCGTAAATTACCTAGAGCGGAGTACAGGTATTATTTCACAATTCTAAAGTAAAATTCTAACAACAGTCAAAATAAAACTCTATCTTCCATGGAGATTTTGCTTACGGAATTACGATTACAGCAAATGCTGTGCACTATCTGCGTTATTACAGAAAGATTAAATTGCATTCGACACCGTCAAACACATCTACGCGCTTATGAATATATACATCTGCCAGACACAGTTAATAAAGTCGTCAAATCAAACCTACTATCTTGGTCAACGTATCATACTACCGTCTTCTTTTACTGGTTTTCCACGATGCATGCAGGAAAAAAACCCTAGCTGCGAAGACTTACGTGCGCAAATGTGAACGTCTAAGTTTTCTTTTTAACTTTCGTGTGCAACCCTGAGCGGCAGGAAATTAAAAATAAACCATTTAAGGGGCAAAAACAAAGTCAATATTCATGATGTCATGTGTCGAGCCTTTTTCCTGAAACTGAATGACTTTAAATGACCAATAAATAAAAACTAAATATTAGGAAAAGTAAACTGCTATGCATATACTGTAGAACAGCAAAGAAAACGAAGATTGCCACGCGCTCGTTTGCTAATATGGTTCGGCACAAACATTTACTCAGACGAAATGGATCTCATCATTTGCGCTGAAGTTCCAAATTAAACGAGCAGTACACGGTACGAGAATGTTCCAAAAGGCCGTGCGGAAATGCGGTTCTTTAGGGGGTCATATCTTATGTATTGTTGATCACAGGGATTAGTGGTCGGGTGTTTTGGACTTCTCATTGATTAGCAAGCATTTGCACACCTGTCGGAAGAATGGGCACGCTGCAGCTATCCTACACGGCAAGGTAAAAGTCTGAACACTATGCACTTCCTCCCAGTCAGGAAACGAGAAGATCGGTTGGTTCTTGTGCATTTGGTGTGTACAGCGGACATCTGGCGGCTTATAGAATGGGGATGGCTACTCCTACAATTTATATTCATGGAGTTATCGAAATTTTTACCATGAGTCCTTATGATGATATGATGATATTCTCGTGAAACGTAGACAATATTTTCGATCCGTTAGCGAGCTGCAATGGCTCAAAGCTATCGCAAAACACGCACGTAAAATGTAAACGTAATATTCGGTATGAGGCGTGTACGTAGTTTTAACTGACGTAGCGAATACACTTTAAGGAGTCTAGGGTGACTGAGGTTACCAAACTATGGTCCTAGTCAAATAAAAGTTAATCGGATGTTATCTCTTCATAACGGGCATTTTGCACCTATGCAGTTATACCCAAAGTGGTACCGCAGTCACATAAGATAGGTTAGATAGGATCTTGAAACGCCTGAAACGAACTTAAAACGACTGCCAAACATTACGTAAAACCGGAAGCACTGCAAATCCAGTAAAATGTTTTTAACGTAGTCATAAGCTGTGGAGTCGATGGACTGCGGTCGATGAGCGAAGTATCCAGAAAAAATGTAAAGCAAATGATTTAGTGTTTAGCTTATATTACGCGTACTTGTTTGTTACTTTCTTCTGTGTGGCCCCCAAAGCCTCAGTACAATTGAAAAATGACTTTATTCCACGAGGCTTTGTCTTTACTTTACTTACACTACTAGTTTCAGACACTGTCCAAGTGCTTCTAAAAACATACCAGACTCCACAGTAATAAGAAATGTAAGAAAAAAACAGAATAGAAATAAAAGTAATATAACTGGATTTTATATAGTATTAAACAACTATAGTAACAGATGTGGACACCTCATTGTCAATTCGTTGAAAGTGGTGTGCCATGCATATAAGTACACAGGACGGTCGTCAACGATCATTTTCTATAATATAAGCTGCATAACATGCAAAGTGCTTACAACAGCGATATACCGCGTTATTAAAATGTCACACCTAGCTAGAAAGGCACTAGGGAACGAATGGATGGGAAAATTTTAACCGTCAGCCACACAATAAAAATACAAGGATCCTACTGTACTGTCGATATGATTTCGGAGTAAATCTCTGTCTTACAGCAAAGGTTCGGTCTCACACGTAAGCTCCGGTACAGAGGCTTTTAGCATAATTGTCGAAACGTATTTCATCCACAGGAAACAAATCATATGCTACATCACCGTTAAGCGGCACATACAGTGTCGAATCTCGAACCTAATATGTTAGCGGAAAAGGTTGAACAATGTGTCAAGTTACACCTATGTATTTTTTGAAAGCCAAGCGTTCACAACTGCTGCACATAACAAAATGAAGTAAGTAACAGAAATCAAGTGCAGTGAAAACAAAGTCGATAGGCCTCAAAAAAATCCTATGCCCCTACAGGAAATAATAAGGTAAAATTGTAACAGTGGATCGAAGGCAAAGCGAATAGTATTACTAGGCAAAAAATGTACATAGTGCGGTACATAATCTGTATGTATACACTGCACTGTATGTATCTATGGGCACATGTGTGTAGCTATTCGTAGTTCCTGATATCACAGCATAACTCATCTTGTACAACATAACCGTTATTTGGCACTGTTCGCCAATTAAGATGTATTACCAACTACAGCATAAAATTGGCAAATACATCCATGTGAAATATGAAGCTTTATTTCGATCTGTGTAATAAAAATCATGCTGGTATAAAAGTGGAAAGATAAAACGAAATGTAAGGGGTTTGATAAAAACATAGAAACAGAGTAACATGTTAAGATCGTACATAGGCTTGGGGGGAGGGGTGGAGGGGGACTGTAATGAGCCACACATAGGTACAGGAGGGAATGCATAGTGCATAGAAGTTTTAAATCTGTGGATATAGGGGAAAATTAACTTGGACCCTCCAAAACGTTTGAGCTACAGAATTATGGCGGTGACAGTGGCAGGGGGAAACAACGACAAAAGGAGACAGTGGGAGTGTGAGAGTAGCACTGGTATATACTGTAAATCAGTGGGAGCAAAGTGAGACAGTGGGGTGTATACACTTAGCAGTGGCAGTGAGAGGGAAATGCTAAGGATAAAGGTTTAAATACAAATTAAGACTGGGTAAGAGGATTTAGAATGTTCTGTGTTAACGGAACGCGAATTTTTTTTTTTTTTTGGAGAAATTTCTGTTGACGAAGGCGGAATGAGGATTGGAGCAGCTGGTTCCCCGCTTTTCTGCCAAAGTCTTTTAAAGGCGAACGTGTTCGCCTTTTGTGCTCCGACAGGACCATTTCTTCGCTGTCATTTATTGTTCGACGTTTTAAAAATATGACTCATGTTCTTTGTGCCCTTCTCAGTACATCTTCAGCTTGCATTCAAGATGACAGGTGTTCTAAAAGAAACCTCCCTGATTTATATCAGGGATACAGTGCGGTGATGATTGGATATGCAACCTATCAAACGAATCCTGAAGATGGAGGGCTTACTGCTACATTAAATGTGCTTGCGGTTGATATGGACACTGGTAACGGATGGATTGTTGCATACAGTCCATATTTACTAGGAAGTTTTAATATACTTAAACGTAGAATTCTGCACATTCCACTCAATCTGCTAAATATATTTGTAAATATATGAAAAAGGGTACTGATTCAGTAGCATTATCTGTTCAAACACATGTAAATGAACTAAATAATTTTGTCAGTCGCTGTTATATATGTATTACTGAAGCAGCTTGGCGTCTCTTTTATTTTCCACCTTAAAATTCATTAACCGATTCCTCCTTTGGTACTCTTCTTTGGTCGTCTGCAAAATCACCAGCGTACCTATTTTAGTTAGGAAAACGTTCATGATGTTGTTCAAAATAGACAACGAACTACTCTTACTACTTATTGAGACGTATGGCAAACGATGAGTATGTTAAGAATGTATTGTTTCCTGAGTTTCTTAGCTATTGTACTTTGATCAACAAGAGACAACATGGTTCCGCCCTCGAAGGTTTTCCTGGAATTACAAAAAAATAAATAAATAAATAAACAGCTCTTTGTAGAGTTTATACAATTCGTCCAAATCAAAGTGAATGTTTCCATAGATGCATCCATTTCCATCAAGTTCGTGAACCCATCTCATTTAACGGTCTGTTCATGGCGTTGTCTACCCAATATTCCAAGAAGATTGCAGCGCGTTAGGTCGCCTGGAGATTGATGATCAATGGAAAGATTATCGAATGTGGCAGTTTCACAGACTCCATCGACATTAAGAGATTTATTCGCCATAATTTTAGTGATCTGTTACCCGCCTTAACCAACTGCTTTACGGGAAGTTATTTAAAATGTATTTTAGTGAGAACTTTCGTTTATGACGCTAGAAGTCGCAATAACGACGACTGTAGCAATTATTCTCAAGATATTTTTAACAAGACATTCATTAAAGTTGTACGTCTTGGTGATTGTGGTCAGATAACAGTCCGGTTACGTGTTGTATTCGAATTCTCGACCTACAAAAAACTTCACGTCACGTCATTTTATATTTCGTCATACGCACGCTTTATTACTTGTGAATGAAGCCATATTGCACATCTTTCGTTATTAGTAAAGAGGATCTGGAGTTGTCGGAGATGAGTCCCCCTCCAGTACAAAAATATTCATCATGTAATTTGAAGTTCAGACTTGTTCAATGATACTGGTCGAGGATTAGATAATCCCGTCGCTTCCCGCCAAGTCAGTAATCACGATCAGTGTTGAGCTGGAGCATGTGTCAGGCACGAATGCCCTGCTTAGTTAACACCGGCTGTAGGCGCTAGGTCTGATTACATATCCAGAACGTAACAGTTCATGTCGTTTAAAATTCAGGCGTGTTGTAATGTAATAAAATAAAATTATTTGTGACTCTTTTTCTTTGCTGTCAGTGTAATGTAATAAAGTGAGTATGAGCCGTGACTTATATAAACAAGAAACACACATTAAAGCAATGGCTCAGCATAAAAGAGAAATAACTAATGTAGGAATATTATTAACACTGTAATATGTTGTTTAATTTAGCCGTACGTGTATAAGCACTTAGTAAACTAGCTCATTTTTCAGGGTAGTTACGTAATCGTCGACAATTAATTGTCCTTTTCTTATTTACCCAACACTACAGATATTATTCCAGGCTCGTGAGAAGTCGTGTGCTTATTGCACCAGAGAATATTTGCCAAGTCTGTTCGACGTACACTACTGCAATACGTAACTTAACATCGTGGTTTCGTCTCGATTCCCCAATACAAGATAACAAGAGTAACATCTACAAATGAAATCCTATAATGGAACTGGAATCCTGTGACCAGACCTTTTCTGCCTCGGATGTTATCTCATTATATAAAGAAAATCTGTAAGAAAAATTGTTAAATTATTAGTAGCTGTAACCGGTCTCGTGGGATCTGAAATAAAGTTAATTGCCCTAACCAACGGCACGTCTCGTAGACGAGCCAAAAGAAAAACGTTAAAGATTTTTCTAAGATGGCGTCTAGCAAAAAAAATTCTTTGTTAAGGCCCATATCTACTTAAGACAATCCAGGTATCAGACTACCAACTGATTGACCACAAACAAATCCTTTTGACAAAATAACCATTATATTTTTCGGGTTTTAAGTACAAAATACATTTTCAGTTGGTACAGCAAGATGAAGCTTTACACAAGAACGTCCTCTTAGGTCCGAATCGCCGGCCGAAGTGGCCGAGCGGTTCTAGGCGCTAGTCTGGAACCGCGCTACGGTCGCAGGTTCGAATCCTGCCTTGGGCAGGGATGTGTGTGATGTCAATAAGTTAGTTAGGTTTAAGTAGTTCTAAGTTCTAGGGGACTGATGACCTCAGAAGTTAAGTCCTATAGTGTTCAGAGCAATTTGAATTTTTTAGGTCCCAATCCAAACAGATAAGTGAAAAACAAAGGAAAGATAGTTGATGCATATAAGCGCAAGAGTCCATGGAATAACATGTCCATTGTAATTCTATCTCTTCTTGTTTGGCGTACTTGTCGATTATTTATAAAATTTATCGTAATATTTAGTTTACATTTTTTTTAAACCCAAGTCCACCCAGGAGAAACAGTACAGTGTGTGCAACTATCTGCTCAAGAATGGCGTACACACGCACTTTATATTAGCTAACAAGGGTGACAGGTGACTATCGAACTGAATATCATGAGTACACAGTGAGATAATGGTACGCTGTTGCTGAGCTTTCCACATAGCTCTTTGTCAGTGCTTAGCTCATTATCCAGTTCATGCCGAACCACTCGTCAAGTGAACGACGGTTAAAAGATGGCTGGAAAACCTTTTAGGGAGGGTGAACACTCGGGAAATAATTTAGTTATAGCTAAGGCTATAGTGGGGAGGCTTGCGTGCCTCGCCGGCCGGTGTGGCCGTGCGGTTAAAGGCGCTTCAGTCTGGAACCGCGTGACCGCTACGGTCGCAGGTTCGAATCCTGCCTCGGGCATGGATGTGTGTGATGTCCTTAGGTTAGTTAGGTTTAAGTAGTTCTAAGTTCTAGGGGACTGATGACCACAGAAGTTAAGTCCCATAGTGCTCAGAGCCATTTGAACCATTTTTGAGCTTGCGTGCCTCAGTGATACAGATGGCCGTACCGTAGGTGCAACCACAACGGAGGGGTATCTGTTGAGAGGCCAGACAAACATGTGGTTCCTGAAGAGGGGCAGCAGCCTTTTCAGTAGTTGCAGGGGCAACAGTCTGGATGATTGACTGATCTGCCCTTGTAACATTAACCAAAACGGCCTTGCTGTGCTGGTACTGCGAACGGCTGAAAGCAAGGGGAAACTACAGCCGTAATTTTTCCCGAGGACATGCAGCTTTACTGTATGATTAAATGATGATGGCGTCCTCTTGGGTAAAATATTCCGGAGGTAAAATAGTCCCCCATTCGGATCTCCGGGCGGGGACTACTCAAGAGGACGTCGTTATCAGGAGAAAGAAAACTGGCATTCTACGGATCGGAGCGTGGAATGTCAGATCCCTTAATCGAGCAGGTAGGTTAGAAAATTTAAAAAGGGAAATGGATAGGTTAAAGTTAGATATAGTGGGAATTAGTGAAGTTCGGTGGCAGGAGGAACAAGACTTTTGGTCAGGTGATTACAGGGTTATAAATACAAAATCAAATAGGGGTAATGCAGGAGTAGGTTTAATAATGAATAAAAAAATAGGAGTGCGGGTTAGCTACTACAAACAGCATAGTGAACGCATTATTGTGGCCAAGATAGACACAAAGCCCATGCCTACTACTGTAGTACAAGTTTATATGCCAACTAGCTCTGCAGATGATGAAGAAATTGATGAAATGTATGACGAGATAAAAGAAATTATTCAGGTAGTGAAGGGAGACGAAAATTTAATAGTCATGGGTGACTGGAATTCGTCAGTAGGAAAAGGGAGAGAAGGAAACATAGTAGGTGAATATGGATTGGGGGGAAGAAATGAAAGAGGAAGCCGCCTTGTAGAATTTTGCATAGAGCATAACTTAATCATAGCTAACACTTGATTCAAGAATCATAAAAGAAGGTTGTATACCTGGAAGAATCCTGGAGATACTAATAGGTATCAGATCGATTATATAATGGTAAGACAGAGATTTAGGAACCAGGTTTTAAATTGTAAGACATTTCCAGGGGCAGATGTGGATTCTGACCACAATCTATTGGTTATGAACTGCAGATTGAAACTGAAGAAACTGCAAAAAAGTGGGAATTTAAGGAGATGGGACCTGGATAAACTGAAAGAACCAGAGGTTGTAGAGAGTTTCAGGGAAAGAATAAGGGAACAATTGACAGGAATGGGGGAAATAAATACAGTAGAAGAAGAATGGGTAGCTCTGAGGGATGAAGTAGTGAAGGCAGCAGAGGATCAAGTAGGTAAAAAGACGAGGGCTAATAGAAATCGTTGGGTAACAGAAGAAATATTGAATTTAATTGATGAAAGGAGAAAATATAAAAATGCAGTAAATGAAGCAGGCAAAAAGGAATACAAACGTCTCAAAAATGAGATCGACAGAAAGTGCAAAATGGCTAAGCAGGGATGGCTAGAGGACAAATGTAAGGATGTAGAGGCTTGTCTCACTAGGGGTAAGATAGATACTGCCTACAGGACAATTAAAGAGACCTTTGGAGAGAAGAGAACCACTTGTATGAATATCAAGAGCTCAGATGGCAACCCAGTTCTAAGCAAAGAAGGGAAGGCAGAAAGGTGGAAGGAGTATATAGAGGGTTTATACAAGGGCGATGTACTTGAGGACAATATTATGGAAATGGAAGAGGATGTAGATGAAGATGAAATGGGAGATACGATACTGCGTGAAGAGTTTGACAGAGCACTGAAAGACCTGAGTCGAAACAAGGCCCCGGGAGTAGACAACATTCCATTAGAACTACTGATGGCCTTGGGAGAGCCAGTCATGACAAAACTGTACCATCTGGTGAGCAAGATGTATGAGACAGGCGAAATACCCACAGACTTCAAGAAGAATATAATAATTCCAATACCAAAGAAAGCAGGTGTCGACAGATGTGAAAATTACCGAACTATCAGTTTAATAAGTCACAGCTGCAACATACTAACGCGAATTCTTTACAGACGAATGGAAAAACTGGTAGAAGCCGACCTCGGGGAAGATCAGTTTGGATTCCGTAGAAATGTTGGAACACGTGAGGCAATACTAACCTTACGACTTATCTTAGAAGAAAGATTAAGAAAAGGCAAACCTACGTTTCTAGCATTTGTAGACAGAGAGAAAGCTTTTGACAACGTTAACTGGAATACTCTCTTTCAAATTCTGAAGGTGGCAGGGGTAAAATACAGGGAGCGAAAAGCTATTTACAATTTGTACAGAAACCAGATGGCAGTTATAAGAGTCGAGGGGCACGAGAGGGAAGCAGTGGTTGGGAAAGGAGTGAGACAGGGTTGTAGCCTCTCCCCGATGTTATTCAATCTGTATATTGAGCAAGCAGTAAAGGAAACAAAAGAAAAATTCGGAGTTGGTATTAAAATTCATGGAGAAGAAGTGAAAACTCTGAGGTTCGCCGATGACATTGTAATTCTGTCAGAGACAGCAAAGGACTTGGAAGAGCAGTTGAACGGAATGGACAGTGTCTTGAAAGGAGGATATAAGATGAACATCAACAAAAGCAAAACGAGGATAATGGAATGTAGTCAAATTAAATCGGGTGATGCTGAGGGGATTAGATTAGGAAATGAGACACTTAAAGTAGTAAAGGAGTTTTGCTATTTAGGGAGTAAAATAACTGATGATGGTCGAAGTAGAGAGGATATAAAATGTAGACTGGCAATGGCAAGGAAATCGTTTCTGAAGAAGAGAAATTTGTTAACATCGAGTATAGATTTAAGTGTCAGGAAGTCGTTTCTGAAAGTATTTGTATGGAGTGTAGCCATGCATGGAAGTGAAACATGGACGATAACCAGTTTGGACAAGAAGAGAATAGGAGCTTTCGAAATGTGGTGCTACAGAAGAATGCTGAAGATAAGGTGGGTAGATCATGTAACTAATGAGGAGGTATTGAACAGAATTGGAGAGAAGAGGAGTTTGTGGCACAACTTGACTAGAAGAAGGGATCGGTTGGTAGGACATGTTTTGAGGCATCAAGGGATCACCAATTTAGCATTGGAGGGCAGCGTGGAGGGTAAAAATCGTAGAGGGAGACCAAGAGATCAATACACTAAACAGATTCAGAAGGATGTAGGTTGCAGTAGGTACTGGGAGATGAAGAAGCTTGCACAGGATAGAGTAGCATGGAGAGCTGCATCAAACCAGTCTCAGGACTGAAGACCACAACAACAACAACAACATAGCTAAGGCTATACGATACATTTATGTGACAGAATTACTGCGTTAGTTGTCTGATACAAGTGAGAGCCGTTTTTGAAATGCGTCTTTCTGTAATGAATTCGTGTTAATATCAAGCATTAAGGGCAGACTCATCTCTAATAAAGTGTTTTCTGATATTTGTAATGTCGTGGTATTACTTTCATATACACATGGATTCATTTCCATACAGAGCAACGTTGCCAAGTGGTCAATTTTGGAAGCCATTTTCTACAGCCAAACGACTGTACCGAAAAGAGACTGGAGGACCTGTTATGTGGGTTGCACGTGACATCGCGGAACGCTGTTTACTCTGTTTGGACAGTTCTGAACCTGATCAGACCTCCTCACAGTGGAGTCTATGGCGGCTTCACCCCGTAGTATGTACTGACGATAGGAATATGCTTCAGAACCACTCCCTTCCTGCTACACTTGGGACCGGTGCGTACAACACGCAAAACGGACTACATTTCGTTCAGGTTTTATGGCACAGTATTACGAGTTTCAGTTAGTTCTCGTGGAGCCAATGTCGCCAGATTTCCCCAGTTTTGTTATCTTCATTCTTCAACTCTTTTCAGGGAGCCACACGTTCGGGAATCAGGATGATAATAAACAGTAGTGCTGGGATGGTCTGTTTATCCTCACCTATTCATGGCTGAAAATTTTTGTTGGCAAAACAAATGAAGTAGCTTATAACATTTTAGACAATGACCTTTTTCCCTTCTACCATTTCGACTGCTTCCACTCGATGGATTGTGAACAGCAATTAGTTTCCACATGCACGATGAGCGTTCTACAGATACCTCATATTTCGAGTTGGACAAATGTGCGTCCATAGACAGAGTTCGACCTGTAACACTTCCTCCTTCGAATGACCAAATATAACCGTTATCACGGTACATTATGCATTTTAGAGCCCATATTTACTAGACTCTTTCGCTTCAAATGTTCGTTCCTCTCCCCACCCTGAATACCGGCCATTCCCCCTGGGACCACCGCGTAATTATAGTGACAATAGCGGGCATCCCAATAGACTGCCAGTTTCATTATTTGAGGTAGATGCAACGTGGGGCTGGTAAGAATCGTGTATTGATGATTCCGAACAAATTTTAATTTTCTGTACGGACAGTTCATCCATTCCAGGAATCGAGGGTCTGCCAGTTATCGACATTGATACTGGCAAGATATCGGTCCCAGGGATTCCGAGACTTTCGAGAATGTTATAATTTCAAGTTTGAAGTCGCATAAAAAATGGCAAAAGGAATATTTTTTTCGTAAGATATAATTACAAATTAACAATTTCCTTACTTTTTTCCTTTACTTGTGGTGTGAAACCTTTCTCCTTGCCAAATTTCATAATTCTACATCGAGGGCAAGCAATCCATAGTGTCTAATGAGTGAGTTTGCGAGCATCAAAATATGTGACATAATCGACCGTATCTTTCGACTGCATTGACCTGGAAGCTAACTGTCATTATACAGCCAAGGCCCATAGACTTTAGAATGTAATATCAGTTTCAGCTCGATATGTCTACCAGTTCCTGAGAAAAAGAGGTCTTAAAAGGTAAACAGAGAGACAGTCTGATAAAGGACGACAAAAGAAATCGTGTGGTATAACTACAGAGTAACAAACTTCGGATATTTTTTCCTTTGGTTGTAGTGCGAAACGTCGCCCCTCGCAAATTCCATGATCCTAGGTCAACGGGAATTACTGTGTGGGTTTTGATGACAGACTGCTAATATCAAATTATATGACATAACGGACGTAAATTTAATTGCATTGATTTGGAAATTCACTTTTTTACATCGCCAATGGACGGTAGACCTTAACATGTGACATAAATTTCAACTTCATAGGTCTACCCATTTCCCAGACAAAGGGTTATGAACAGTAAGACAGACAGACTGACGAACGAACGGACAACAAAATTGTCTTATAAAGGATCCGTTTTTGTTGGCTATGGCATGAAAACCTAGCAACGGACTCAAGACCTATGTGCTGCTTCTGTGCCCAAACAACGTTATCGCTTGAAGATGCTAGTTTGGTGGAATGGTTAGAACTTTAGCATCTTGTTCTGATACGGCAAGATAGTGCTAGGCCCTTGACAAGTTAAGCTGTTTCAGTACAAATGGAGACAGTAACGTGGTCTCTGTCGTAAGGCAGAGATTGTAGTAGGACATTGAATCTATAATCATATCCTATTTAATAGGCATAAATTTAATCTCTCGTGTGAACAGGTGCTCTATTCTTTCGCCGTAACATTACGCCAGTACTTCTACTTCGCCGGCCGCTGTGGCCGAGCGGTTCTAGGCGCTTCAGTCTTGAACCGCGCTGCTGCTACGGTTGCAGGTTCGAATCCTGCCTCGGGCATGGATGTGTGTGATGTCCTTAGGTTAGTTAGGTTTAAGCAGTTCTAAGTCTAGGGGACTGATGACCTAGGGGACTGATGTCCCATAGAGCTCAGAAGCATTTGAACCGTTTTGAACTTCGACTTCCGGTGTCAAATTTATTGTTCATGCGACAAATTCTCGCATGAACTCGAATAGTGTAATTGGTATTCCTCTAATACCGGAATGATGTTGATCAAAATCATTTTCAGAGCAAATTTTTCTGTTACATTAGGAATTTCGTCTTCACCGCTAAAAAGGTATATATTCATGTTTGTTCTCGCTAACATGGTATCAGTGGAAGGAATGGAGGAATTTCGATGTCCAGTGCTCCGTTCTCCGTAAAAGGTACCATTGGAAGAACTGGAGTGGAATTTCGGTGTCCAGTGCTCCTTTTGCGTTTGGAAATTTTCTACAGGCTTAGCGCGCCGAACCTTGTTCCTGCCACATGGCGTGCGAGACGCCATAAACAGGAATTCAGGTGTCTTCCAGCATTTGAGGCAGAAAGCGTTGTCCGATAATCAATCGCCGGGCTGTGTAATGTGGCCGACGCGAGATTACATATCACCGGCAGTCCATTATTACGCTTCGTGGCTTTATCGGACATTTCATTCCGCTAGTCAGCTGCACAAGCTTTGTGTGCGTCTGGTAGCTGAGAACAGCTGAGAGTCTATTTTTCACTGCAGTGACCCAGTTTTGTTCCATCAATTCAGTATCACAGCAACTGGTGCCATGGTGGCCCCTACAGGGATGCAACACTTTTAACGGCACAATTCACTGCGGCTTTTTATAGCAACGTACGTTTGCTTCGTTGGTAAGATAGCAGCTATAAAATTTAAATATGTGGATGAAATGATACGCGAGGCCGATTCAGCGGGCAATTTTGAGCGACATGTATCCTGGCAGCTGTGAATCATCGAACGATTGCATTTAAACTTTGGAACAGATGTAATGTGCAGCAAACGTTTCACACAAATGACCACGCACGGTCATTCTGGTCTTATAACACATTTTTATTTAAAGAAAATGTGGTCGTGATACAATCGGAGATGAGGGAATATTTGGTGGGCAATGGAACTCGAAAACAGTTCAGCACTATTGGTTACTTTAACCATGAAACTTGTTGGCAGATTAAAACTGTGTGCCGGACCGAGACTCGAACTCGCGACCTTTGTCTTTCGCGGGCAAACGCTCTACCAACTGAGCTACCAAAGCACGACTCACTACCCGTGCTCACAATTTTACTTTCGCCAGTACCTTGTCTTCTACCATCCAAACTTCACAGAAGTTCTCCTGCGAAACATGCAGGACTAGCAATACTGGAAGAAAGGATATTGCTGAGACATGACTTAGCCACAGCCTGGCGGATGTTTCCAGAATGAAATTTTCACTCTGCAGCAGAGTGTGCGCTGATTTTGAAACTTCCTGGCTTAGGTAGCTCAGTTGGTAGAGCACTTGCCCGCGAAAGGCAAAGGTCCCGAGTTCGAGTATCGGTCCGGCACATAGTTTTAATCTGCAAGGAAGTTTCAAAACCCACGCACACTCCGCTGCAGAGTGAAAATTTCATTCTGGATACTTTAATCATGCTCGTACTGTAATCCCTGACACAGTACTCGTTAAAGCCTGTGCAATGGTACGTGAGCGGTATTCACCTTATGAGACAGGATTTTCGCATAGATATCGGCCGCGTGTACCTGAATGGTGGCAAATCAGGCCTACATCCACTCTGTAATAACAATGATCCGTCAAGTAAAGTTCGAAATGCAACTACACGTTAGGATGGATCAAAAGCAGACCAGAAGATGCTGCCAATGTGACAATAATACGGTCGCCAGCCTAATTAGGCATTAACTGAGTTTCTTCCCTGTACAAGTTGGTATATCTTCATGCAAAACAACGAGTTGTAACACTGCATAATATAGTAGACTGTCAATTTTGATAAAGATAAAACGCTAATAAATTTTGACTTTTATATTGACTTTAACTTTTGCTGGTCAAACCAATTTAGAACACTCCAGGATTCAAATTAATGAAGGGGGGGGGGGGGGGGGGGACCATGAAACTGTAATGATCACTATATTTATATTTTAAAAAATGATTACTGAATCTATTATTCATTCAAGATTTCCAGTATATAAGTTACTACTCTTTTCATCATATTTACTGCTCATTTAAATGCCTTCAAATCTGTCTCGAAATAATAAACTTCATTACTATATCAATACTAAAGTTATCTTTCGTCTTCGTTAGACCTTCGCTATTCATTTACTGTTTCATTAACAATACATTTCTTTAAACACCATTCTAATATAGCTAGTTCTGCAAATAATTATTATTAACACAATTTTTAATTTTCATTTCGGGACACTCGGATTGCACAACGTTTGGAAAGGACCCTGTCTAGGTTAGTTGTGAGGGTAATTGAAAGAAGGAAAAGTTCTGGTAAAATTTAGGTTATTATTGCACCGAACAAACACAGTTCACTCTCTGATCCATACGAATACAGTACTAAAAGTTTCAACCAGCTAGTATCGATGCGGCGCTTGGCGGGCGGCAAGATGGCGAGGCACAGAGCACACATACAACCACAGCTATGGCCCTTGACGTATCGGCACTTTAATTCTTAGCGTCGCAATACTTTTCCATTTAGTGCCTATGGGATTTTGCCATGCTGTGTGGGTGTTGGAATGGCATACCCGACACTCAGTGAAGCAATGTCTTCCAGGAGAGCCTCCTCGCTCCACAAGGTGTTGCTCAGACCAATGCCCAACTCCAACTACTGCTGAGCCCGTTGTGTCGTGCAGCGCCCGCGCGCATTTTCCCGCGCTCGCCTGCCATCCACCTTTTACCGCTCCCTTACAGACAGGGTATTCACCCGAGGTTTTGCATTCTACATATCCTAACACATTGCCTACGTATGGACCAGACGCACAGTTACAATTTTCAACATGTTACAACAGTTTCAACGTTTGTTACATTTTCATTCTATCACAATATTACTTGACATTTGACATAAACATTAATATTCACATTGAAACTTATTTACAGTTTTCTTAACCTAATGGAATGAGACAAAAGGAAATGAAATCAGAACATCAATTACACAAGTTTATCGTAAAATCAGATGAAAAGGATTACTTTTATGAATAATAGTACAGAGTCGTTGTTGTTACAGTACGACCACTCATTTTATTTGTCACTTTACTTCATTATTTATTGAAGCTGCCTTACGACTTGAAGACCTTTCTCAAAGATGGTTGTATACCAAAAATTCATAATTTTTCAGGAAGAAAAAATAATTGTTTCCTTTGGTACTATCTATTTACGCGTTTCATTACGTGTGGTCCAGTGACACAATAAGTATTATAGAACAGCCACATATGTTTAGCATGTTTTGTAACATTCAAAAAGCTATTTTAATTTCTGCGTAGCTGTGTGTGCAAGAACGCTGTATAATCTGTAAAAGTTCGTTGCGAAATAGCTTCCTACATAAAAATATAACTTTTCTTTTTGAAAGACAAAAATAATGTAAAGTATTAACAAAATATATTATCTGGCTTACTGAAATAATATAATATATTTATTTAATTAACTTCCTCACTGAAAGGTAGTTCTTTTATACGACATTTAACAAAGAAAACTGAAACGAAATTAAAAACTGATGAATTTCACCCTAAAGAAAAAAAGTGGTCCAACTCTCCCTGAGTTACCCTAAAATGTAAACATGTATGAAAGAGATCACATATGGGGAGTGACCACTGGCCAGCCTCCTGCATGTACACTGATAAGGCAATAAATCGGCAAATGCGATGCAGAACTCCATAAAACACCAAGTAGCCTACATGTTTATTACTGCAACACAGCGTAAGCAGTCTGATCACAGAGGTCGGGACCCTACAATACTACAGCTCAATGCTTTTCGACTCGCAGGATTGTGGAAACTTACGAAAGGAAACATGAGATTTTCCAAAACGCCCCTCACCGATACCCGATGGCTGCAAAGCAAGCAAATGCTCATCGTGGTTTCCACGCTCTTCCTGGATGAAACTGGAACTGCCACAGTCCCCCTGTCCACCAGGCAAGGCAGCGTGCTGACGCTCTCCGACCACACCCGCGATTCACCGCTGCCCAATCGCGATGCAAACAGCCTCTTCCAACAGTGTGGCCGTTCCGTTATTAATCGTCAACACGTTCGCCTCGACACTCCAAGCGGACCCGACCGCCGAAACCAGTCCCTCGGCCGTTACACGCAGTCGACGGCAAAGGGTAGCCCGTGAGTTGCAGCACTGCAGCGGACGCTCAAACAACTTCCTAGCCGTAGCTGATGCGAGAGCCATTGTCCTCTCGAAGCACTATGTGGCTGCCCCGTAGCGTGACGTCAAAGCCGCAGCCACCAGTCAGTGGGCCAAACAGGTTACGATAGAGCATTATTATCCACTGGAGGAGGGGAGGCATAACAAAATGATATTTTCCGAGTTCAGAGGTGTAAAAAGAAAAGCGTTCGATTACGTTTCAGTCGCAAAACTAATTTTATATATATGAGGCGGTGCCCAAAAAAACCGGAACGACACATTTTTGTGGTCATCTTTAGAAATGGCTGATAGCTACTCCTTCGTTTTTTCTTGACTTCTACAACGTTGTCATGCCCCTTTTCATGCGTGGAAAAAGTCGCTGGAGACAGGTCAGGCGACTAAGGTATGTGGGGCAGCGGAATCAGGCCATTTTTAGCCAAAAACCGTCTAACAGAGATGGCTGTGTGTGCAGGTGGGTTGTTGTGGTGCACGAACCAGTCACCAGTCTGCCACAAACCGGACTGAACCGAGCTCCAAGGTAACCCAGTAATCTCTGACTGGTGATCATTTGTCTGTCGACAGTCTGTGAGCACAAGCTCTCGAATTTTTTCGATAGTTTCCTCGATTCGAGCAGTTGACGGACGTCCAGAACGAGGTTTGTTATCAGTCCACAAGTCACCATTTTTAAATGTGGCAAATCACTCGTACACTTGAGTTGTTGCGATAGCGTCATCTTGGAAAGCTGTTTTTAACAATAAAACCGTTTCAACAGCATTTTTACTGAGTAGAAAACCAAATTCCACAGCTGCAAGTTGTTCACTTACACCTGCCATCATAAAAAAAACGAAATAAGTTCAAACTAGCGCTAGCAAAACAATTACTGTAGATGAACAGTACAAGCCAGGTGGACAACACAGGTGCCACTAAATAGGAAGTGAGTTATACACGCCTAGCGGGCGGCAGAAATGCGTGCTACACAAACTCTGCCCACGGCAATGTTATTCCGTTACACCCTCGTGTGTGTGTGTGTGTGTGTGTGTGTGTGTGTGTGTGTGTGTGTGTGTGTGTGTGTGCGTGCGCGTTTTCCACATGTCCTCCTAAATGAATGGACCGATTTGAATCAAACGTGGTACACCATATGCACCTTACTGGGAGGAGGTGGGAAAGAAGTGTATCCTGCGACACATGAATTGCAGGCTTTGTTGATCCAGCGTTTGATAATGAATGCACTTAGCGACTTCCAACAAACGTTACACATAATTTCAAACATTTACGATTTTTTGTCGCTGATAATCCCACCAAATAATGAAAGGAAAAGTGGTTATCTGTTACTACTTTTCCGCCATTCATGCAATAAAAGTACCGCGTGACCCATGACGTTTTAACTTACTGCTTCTTTACTAGTCACTTCATTCGTGACAAGTCTTACAGACAGTATGCATAGAAGCCACTGAATTTAAGTGCAATTGGCTCAAATGCCTCCGAGCAGTATGGGACTTAGCATCTGAGGTCATCAGTCCCCTAGAACTTAGAACTACTTAAACCTAACTAACCTAAGGACATCACACACATCCATGCCCGAGGCAGGATTCGAACCTGCGACCGTAGCGGTCGCGCGGTTCCAGAATGAAGCATTTAGAACCGTTCTGCCACAGCGGCCGGCATTTAAGCGCAAAATTATATCATTTTATAGCACATTGTTCAACAAATTTGACGTCATAAACAGTGATCTGCAAGTAAAGCTGCCGCATCATGCACCATATTTAAATTTATTACCACTTTGCTACAAACTCTACTTATAATAAACTCAGCAGACAGTATCCACGTACACCACTGAAATGTGTCACACATTGCTCAGCAGATATGGCGTCGTACACAGAGAGATGCGCGAAAACTGCCGCATCGTGCATGACGTTTGAATTTATTACTTCGTTTCTCATAACTCTATTCGCAACACATTTTCTAGACAATAGCCATCCACATATGCCGCTGAATGTACCTACAAATTTATATCATTGTACAATACATATACTTCAGGAGTGATGACGTCATAAACATTAAGTGCAAGCCCAGATGCTACGTGGTACGGGCGTGGACGTACAGCTATAAGAAAATACCTGGACATCGCCAGATTTCTCCTCTAGTTAGTTATAAAATATCATTACTGTTTTTACTATTTCAGTATTACTCTTTCATATGATAGTAATACTGAATAAAGAGGTAATCAATAATTACTTTTTTTTCAGAAACTGCCATTAACGAGCGGCACAGTGTGGTGCGCCGGCCGGGTTGACCGAGCGGTTCTAGGCGCTACAGTCTGGGACCGCGCGACCGCTACAGTCGCAGGTTCGGATCCTGCCTCGGGCATGGATGTGTCTGCTGTCCTTAGGTTAGTTAGGTTTAAGTAGTTCTAAGTTCTAGGGGACTGATGACCTCAGATGCTAAGTCCCATAGTGCTCAGAGCCGTTTGAAGCATTTGAACAATGTGGTGGACATTACAGACTGTGAGACGAGTGCATGAACAAAACCTTATTCAAGTCCACCCACTACATACGTACTTTGCTCTTTGTAATGTACACCTATGACAGCAAAACTGACAAGGGGACCCTCCACACTGTAAATCACGGATTTTGATGCGCTTCATATATGTTGTAGAGGCACTTACCCTGAGTACCTGGCTATCCGATTTATTAGCGACGAGCCTTGGTTTCTGAAAAAAATCGATTTTGAAGTTCATAGTGTGGTTTTTATATGTGTAACATTGTATATTCCGATCAAGTCACCGTAGCGCAGCTGTAATGGTTTACAGTTACCGCGCTGGAGGTACAATGTTCGAATCCTGTTAGTGTACTTTCTTTCTCTTCAAAATCGACCGAATTTTTCAATTTTACTTCAAAGAATATCAACAAACAGTGTAAGCTGTACGAAATTATAACGATACATTCAGTTATTAATTTTTTCAAAAAAAATCAAATGGCTCTGAGCACTATGGGACTCAACTGCTGAGGTCATTAGTCCCCTAGAACTTAGAACTAGTTAAACCTAACTAACCTAAGGACATCACAAACATCCATGCCCGAGGCAGGATTCGAACCTGCGACCGTAGCGGTCTCGCGGTTCCAGACTGCAGCGCCTTTAACCGCACGGCCACTTCGGCCGGCTTTTTCAAATATTCATTCCGTTTGTGGTTCGCATCATGTTCTCCCAATTCTTCTTCTTCGTTGAAATCTATCAATTCATCATCAATAATGAACTGTCTTCGGCCAAGAGATCCTGTATTGCGATACATATCTCATCGCGAATTGCAACGGAATTGGCAGAGATCACGCTAGGCGGTGTATTCGTTAGGAGATTCAAACCGGAGAGTAGATTTTCGGCGTATTTAATGGCTTTTGTGGTTTTGCCTTTTGATTCTTCGTACAACTCCTCTTCTTGTGGATGTTTTTCTGGCTGCACTACTGTAGAAACACTTGGTTCTTCCATTTCACAGTACTTTTCTAACACACGGCACTAGAGACGCTTTGTGAGCAACTGACGCTGTAGTTAGATGCGAACGTAAAGGAATGCAACTCGATTCCTCATTGGCCTAGGAACTGGGGTTCCAGTTACGGCTAACGGTATTCACGGGAGAGGGGACCATAACGGGTGGATCTCGATTTCAGGTAATACAAGAAGCGACCATTGTACGAACATTTGGAACTCCAACTGCGAACCACAAACTGAATGATTATTTGAACAAATTAATAACTGAATATATCTTTATAATTTCGCACACGTTACACTGTTTGTTCGGAAGATTTTTTTTTTAAAAAAAAGAAAAAAAAAAGGAACTTCACTAGGAAGATTCGAATATGGTACCTCCAGCGCGGCAGCCGTTAACTGTTACCGCGGCGCTCCGCCGATTTGCTCGGAATACACGTTATGTTACAGGTATAGAAACCTCGCAATGAACTTCGAAATCGATGTTTTCAAAAACCAAGGCCCGTCGCTAAAAAACCGGATAGCCAGGTACTCAGGGTAAGTGCATCTACAACATATCTAAAGCGCATCAAAATCCGTGATTTACAGTATGGATGGCCCCCTTGTGAGACACTTAAGTCACACGTTCGTAAGTATTTCATGAAAGGTTTGCTCCGAGTTGTAGGTGGTTGCCACCATTGACCAGAAGTGGCACCACTACTCACTTTGCAACAGATACAATACCTAATTGACATCATAGCACTACACTAACTATCCAATGTGTACTACAGTGCTTTAGCGCCTGCACAATATTGTTATATTCCTTTCTCAGACGTTATGTCTGGTTAAAAATGGAAAGTGACGCGGACCTTGATCAAGCGTGACTTCCCTTTGACTGTGTGGTATATGTTACATTGCATTTAGGAACTTTCGGGTAATTGAACATGTATCAATAATTACAGATTTCTGTAGTTGTATATATACGTTTGGATGTGGCTGTATTGCGTTGATGTACTGGTGGATATTGTGTGGTATGACTCCTGTAGTTGATAGTATAATTGGTACAATGTCAACTTTATCCTGATGCCACATGTCCTTTACTTCCTCAGCCAGTTGGATGTATTTTTCAATTTTTTCTCTTGTTTTCTTTTGTATATTTGTTGTATTGGGTATGGATATTTCGATTAGTTGTGTTAATTTCTTCTTTTTATTGGTGAGTATGATGTCAGGTTTGTTATGTGGTGTTGTTTTATCTGTTATAATGGTTCTGTTCCAGTATAATTTTTATTCATCATTCTCCAGAACATTTTGTGGTGCATACTTGTACGTAAGCCATTTGAACCATTTTATTAGTTTATGTTGTATGGCAAGTTGTTGATGTATTATTTTTGCTACATTGTCGTGTCTTCTGGGGCATTGTGTATTTGCTAGTATTGTACATCCGCTTGTGATGTGATCTACTGCTCCTATTTGTTGTTTGCAAAGTCTGCATTTATCTGTTGTGGTATTGGGATCTTTAATAATATGCATGCTGTAATATCTGGTGTTTGTTGTTTGATCCTGTATTGCAATCATGAATCCTTCCGTCTCACTGTATATATTGCCTTTTCTTAGCCATGTGCTGGATGCGTCTTCATCGATGTGTGGCTGTGTTAGTTGATACGGGTGCTTGCCATGTAGTGTTTCCTTTTTCCAATTTACTTTCTTCGTATCTGTTGATGTTATGTGATCTAAAGAGTTGTAGAAGTGGTTATGAAATTGCAGTGGTGTAGCCGATGTATTTATATGAGTGATTGCTTTGTGTGTTTTGCTAGTTTCTGCTCGTTCTATAACGAATTTTCTTAAATTGTCTACCTGTCCATAATGAAGGTTTTTTATATCGATAAATCCTCTTCCTCCTTCCTTTCTGCTTAATGTGAATCTTTCTGTTGTTGAATGTATGTGATGTATTCTATATTTATGGCATTGTGATCGTGTAAGTGTATTGAGTGCTTCTAGGTCTGTGTTACTCCATTTCACTACTGAAAATGAGTAGGTCAATATTGGTATAGCATAAGTATTTATAGCTTTTGTCTTGTTTCTTGCTGTCAGTTCTGTTTTCAGTATTTTTGTTAGTCTTTGTCTATATTTTTCTTTTAGTTCTTCTTTAATATTTGTATTATCTATTCCTATTTTTTGTCAGTATGCTAGATATTTATAGGCATCTGTTTTTTTCCATCGCTTCTATGCAGTCGCTATGGTTATCCAATATGTGATCTTCTTGTTTAGTGTGTTTTCCCTTGACTATGCTATTTTTCTTACATTTGTCTGTTCCAAAAGCCGTATTTATATCATTGCTGAATACTTCTGTTATCTTTAGTAATTGGTTGAGTTGTTGTTTATTATTATTATTATTAGTGTTATCAGTGGACGCATGAGAAGCCCGGAGTCTTTCTGTTTCTACCACTCCAGAAGTAAGGATTCCAGCAATCGCGTGATTTACAAACAGTACCTACAGTTCACACTTTAATTTGATTTTTTTATAATGGTGTACCTGGGCGAGGTTGGCGCACGAATCGCTAGGGAGACGAGTGGTGCACACGGAGCTCGTCTTGTGAGAAGTATTTGCCTTCAGTGTGGATAGTCAGATTTCTTTTCCGAGAACTACTTGTAGGTAGCACTCGCGATGCACTCAGATCTGATTCAACACTGAATAAAAAAAGTTTGTTGCAAATAACCATTGCAACTGTCTCATTCACACATTATTGATGGTTCGGTAAAACACCTACAAAACATCATTTATCTTGCACCACTGTAGAAAAGAAAGTGGTCAAAGAAAACTTTTCTTCATTCTAAAGTTTAGTTTGGAGCATATGTTGTTGATGGTGGGCAGGAGGGCGGACTGCACTCCAGACGTGTCCCAACTGACTGGCGGCCCCGAACTCGCAACCCGAACTCACGACAGACAACCACCGGGAAGCAACAGCAGTCGAGCAAAGATGCTACGAGAGGGGATATATCGATACGTGCTGCTAACGCCGGTCACGGTCAGGCAAAGCAGCAACTCAGTGACAGTAGTCATGTAAACTAACGTAGTGAGGCGGGGGTACGTTAAAAACAGGGTGTAAAATACATAATGGCGGGAACACGAGCCACGCACTGCTCTGTCACATCTGCCTATTCCTCGCCAAACCCCAAAGTCCTTCCTGACCTATTCGACTGCGAATACATGCAGATAAATTAGCACGTGCGTGGTGCGGTACCACGTGGTCGTTTAAAGCGCAGCGCAGCACGGCAGTAGGTAGTACTATCGTGAAATGTATTACTCTAACATAACCATAGGTGGCAGGACGATCACTAGAAGTGTGCGATCTATGCGCAGAACAGCCCGATTTCCCCACCGCCGTCATTTTACGTGGGCGGACAACAACGAGTGTAAGCATGAAGGACATCGCTGGACTACGTTTTCTGTCGATGGAGGAGTGTTTTCTGTCAAAGGATGGTGTAAACACATGTGGATACTCACAGGCGATCGGTGGCAGTGTATGGGGAGAGTGGATCGTCACGAAAACTGACCTTGCCAAACAAGGACGCTCGGCCCCTTCAGAGTCGGGAAATCACGGCTGCCACTGCTCAAACGGGGTTACCGGTGCTAATATACGGGGTGTCCACAATGTTTACCCAGGTTTCAAGATTAAGTATCAATTACATTTATGATGCTAACTTTTGTTTGTTAGTGCAGCTCTACAGAAACCATTAAGTTTCCGTACAGTTGTGTCTCATTCAACTCTTTCGCCACAAGGAGTGCTTGTGAGCTTTATCGTAAAAATGGCTACCCCCCAAGAGTAAGCTCATGTGTTGTGTGGCAAGCATGGAACGTATCACCATCACTGTGCAACGAAAGTTTGTGTCCCGTTATGGAATGGAAACACGTGACGTCTAGTTAATCAGAACATGGATGGAAATTTTCTTTGCAACGGCGTCGGCTCCGAAACGGCAAACAGTGGCAGACCATCTGTCTCGGAGGGGATGGTTCAGGCGGTTCGAACCGCATTCAAGAAATCGATTAGCCACCTTCAGGTTACAAAGAGTACAGTGCATGTACTAGTTCGAATACGTCTTAAGCTGTATGTATGTAAGCTCCAAATTGTTGCGCCATTACAACAAGATGATGGCCCAAAACGTGAACAATTTGCAGTGGACGTGCTGAACCGTTCGGGTGACGATAACGATTTCTTGAAGCGTGTATGTGTTTCCGGTGAGACTACATTTCATTCTCGTGGCTACATTAACTGCCAGAATGTCCGGCTCTGGGGATCAGAAAATCCTCACGTCCTACGATGACACATTCGGGACAGTCCAAAGGCTAATGTGTGGTGTGCGTAAGAGTGTGATCGAGTAAACGGCCCATTTACCTTCTTTGAAAGCAATGACAGTGCATATGTTTACCCAGACATGTTGGTGAATTATGCCATTTCCCAGCTACAGGATATACAAGACACTATCATCTTTCACCAAGATGCAGCTCTCCTCATTGGGGCCTAGAAGTCCGCAACTGTCTTAAAGAAACCTTCCATAAGTGGGTTGCTAGAGACGGTCCAATTCCACGTCCTTTGAGATCACCTGACATTATCTCCTTACATTTCTTTCCCTGGGGGTCTGTGAAAGATACTCCGTACAAAGTAGCAGTTCCTAATACTGTGGTACTGCAGCAACACATCAGAGATCCCACTGGCACAATCACACTAGACGTGTGGCAAGAGACAGAATACCGACTTGATATTTTGCGTGTTTTTGGAAATGTGTGGTACGGTCTTATGGGACCAAACTGCTGAGGTCATTGGTCCCTAAGCCTACACACTACTTAAACTAACTTATGCTATGGACAACACACGCACCCATGCCCCAGGGAGGACTCGAACCCCCGACGTGGGGAGCCGCAAGGACCGTGACAAGGCGCCTCAGACCGCGCGGCTAAGCTGCGCGGCTTTGCGTGTTACCAGAGTACATATACTGAAGTGATTTAAATGTTGAAATGTATTACCTTTATTAATCTTTTATGTAAATTCCAAATCTCAATGAGTAGGCGCATTTGCGGTAGAACGCATGCTCCACTTACTGTATCCAATAAAGAGTCACATTGGTTTGTTGTCGGGATAGACATGTATGAAGACACTGTACTCCGAAAATGGTACCACAAAGCTTGTAGGCGGCCGAAGTGGCCGTGCGGTTAAAGGCGCTGCAGTCTGGAACCGCAAGACCGCTACGGTCGCAGGTTCGAATCCTGCCTCGGGCATGGATGTTTGTGATGTCCGTAGGTTAGTTAGGTTTAACTAGTTCTAAGTTCTAGGGGACTAATGACCTCAGAAGTTGAGTCCCATAGTGCTCAGAGCCATTTGAACCATTTTGAACAAAGCTTGTAAATATTTGGCGAATGTTGTGGTTTACTGGCAAGAACTCCTGATAAATTTGGTCTATTCAACAACCAATTTCGGTCTACGGAGTATGGTTGAAATGGCTCTGAGCACTATGGGACTTAACTGCTGAGGTCATCAGTCCCCTAGAACTTCGAACTACTTAAACCTAACTAACCTAAGGACATCACACACATCCATGCCCGAGGCAGGATTCGAACCTGCGACCGTAGCGGTCACGGAGTTCCAGACTGTAGCGCCTAGAACCGCTCGGCCACCCCGGCCGGCTAGCTACGGAGTATCATCAGGTCCATAAAAACATTTACAATATCGTACTAGGGGACATCCTACGCACCCCCTGTGTTCTCCTGATTTGGTCCCTTCTTGTTATCACCTACTCGGGGATGTGAAGAAACATCCGAAAGGACATCATTTTTCAGGCGGCCACGAACTGCAAACTATTGTCTTACATCGGTTGCAGCAAACTTCAGAAAACTGGTTCGAGGAGGGCCTGCAGAAGTTAAAGGGGCAAAGTGAGGAGTGTGTGCACCGGGTGTGGCACTACCTGGAACCTTACTTCAGCGATGGCAGCCGCGGTTTCTGTACCGTACGGGGAGCCGGGTTCTCCTGTTGCAAGAACACTTTTCGTGACGGTGCGCCCTCTCCACACACTGCCAACAGTCGCCTGCGAACATCCGCAGTGTTTACACCCTCCTGAGACAGAAAATAATATTTTCGCGCGTTTTGGAACTTTGTAATTGTGTATTTTGGGAAAATTCTGTGATCCTAAGTTTTAATACTGTCAGGTCACTAGACGACGGGACGGGACCGAAAAATATTTAAAAACCGACGATGTCACAACAGGCAAAAAACGTAAATGCCATATAAAGTTACATAGGCTCAAGAGGGAATTGTAAATGCCTTACATCAAGAAATGGGGACGGTGTACCAGGTGCAATAAACTTTCACTCGCACAGACAAAACAAATGTACAGCGTGACAATTATTGAACTGTATGAAATAAAATCGTCGTAACTTCCGAACGATTTGCCTTAGCACGTGCAAACTGAACGGTTGGTCGCGGGGCACGATGGGAATTACTATGACCTTGCTGGTTCGGTTTAGCGACAAAGTCCACTTCCATTTGGATAGGTTCGACAGTAAGTAAAATTGGCGCATTCTGAGGACTGAGAATCCGTATTTCCAGATCGAGAAGTCTCTTCACCCTCAACGGGTGACTGTGTGGTGTTCGATGTCCAGTCACGGAATAATCGGTGCGATATTCCTTGATGGCACGAAGGCTACCGAACGATAGAAGAAGGTTTTGCAAGATGATTTCATCCCCGTTATCCAAAGTTACCCTGATTTCGACAAGATGTGATTCATGCAAGACGGAGCTCTACTCCATCAAAGCAGAAGAGTGATGTCCCGGAGGAGGACATTGGGGACTGCATTCGGGCTCTGGGATACCCAGAGGCCACTGGCATGGGCCTCGATTGGCCGCCATATTTCTGGATCTGAACACATGTGATTTCCTTTTGTGGGGCTATATTAAAGACAAGGTGTACGGCAATAACCCAAAACCATTGCTGAGCTGTATACAGTCATACAGGAGGTCATCGACAGCATCGATGTTCCGACACTTCAGCGGGTCATGCAGAATTCAGCTATTCGTCTGCGCCACATCATCGCCAATGATGGCAGGCTTATCGAACTTGTCATAACCTAAACCTGAATACCTGTAGTGACGTTTAAATGTTAAGTAAAGTGTGTGCACGTCGTAGTCTGTAATTTATTTACATGTTTGTAATATAGTTCGGTAATTGTGACCCTGTAGCAGCGCCAGAGCGGCAGGTATCGCGCGCCGTGGCCGATAGTGGGAATGTGGGAGTAGTACAGTGCCATGTGGCAGAACCGCCAACATAGTAAGGAAATTTAATAAAAGTTCAATATCAAAATTACTAACAAATGACAAAAACAAAGCTCAAAGACTTTAACTCGTGTGAGATATGACAGCAACCATTACATACCACCATATTAAAAAATAAACTCAAAATTTCGGCAAACGTCATTGAACATTTGGTGCTGTAAACAGTGACAGCAAAGTGCGCATGACTTTACTGCCAACGGCAATTCAAGAAATAATCAAAAATAAGAAAAAACTGATGTCATCTTCCACTGATCTGCTTATTAAGTTATCGAACATGAAAGCGCCATTTTGTACGAAAATTTCTAGGTCTTCCAAAACGTCAAAGTAAAACATCTTTATTCTCACGACGAAAAAGCTGACGATTGCACTGACGTTAGGATAGCAGTGTTCCCTATACGCCATTCTGAACGCCCCCCAGGTCTGCCCGATGTAAAACTTGTCACCAGGGCTACACGCTTAATCTTATAGACAGTCCCTCCTCCCTCCCCCCCCCCCCTCCACGTTTCACTACTTAGTAATAAGCTGCTCTATACTACGTCGCAGGAGCTTTCCCAATTTGTTAATAGCATTAAAACCTGCCGCCACATTATGCTTTTTAATCTCACTACTCATCTTCAGAGATAATGCGCCAATCTCGTAATAGCACCGTATCCAACTTTCTCGTCCTTTACTCCGGGCCCTCCGTGAACATGTGACCGAATTTTTTCACCCCTTTACAAAGTATCACTTTCTCTAAATCCAACTGTATTCCCTATCTGTACAATAGGGGCTTTTTCCCTTTCGGCGGCCTTCTACTGAAGTGCAATTTTTTGTAACCTATCAAACTTTGAAAGAAAAACTGCTTTCTTCTCATATGGAGGATGATCAGAATTCGCACCAATAACCACATATGCTGTTTCCAGAATGAGATTTTCACTCTGCAGCGGAGTGTGCGCTGATATGAAACTTCCTGGCAGATTAAAACTGTGTGCCCGACCGAGACTCGAACTCGGGACCTTTGCCTTTCGCGGGCGAGTGCCCCACCAACTGAGCTACCGAAGCACGACTCACGCCCGGTACTCACAGCTTTACTTCTGCCAGTACCTCGTCTCCTACCTTCCAAACTTTACAGAAGCTCTCCTGCGAAACTTGCAGGAGAGCTTCTGTAAAGTTTGGAAGGTAGGAGACGAGGTACTGGCAGAAGTAAAGCTGTGAGTACCGGGCGTGAGTCGTGCTTCGGTAGCTCAGTTGGTAGCCGGCACGGTAGCTCAGCGTGTTCGGTCAGAGGGTGAACAGCCCTCTGTAATAAAAAAAACTGAGTCAATCGATCAACAACGAACTTAAACGGATGTCTTACGACGTCCGCCCCGAGCAGATGCAACGAACGAAACCGGACAAAACGAGATTATATAAAAAAAAAAAAAAGTTGGTAGAGCACTTGCCCGCGAAAGGGAAAGGTCCCGAGTTCGAGTCTCGGTCGGGCACACAGTTTTAATCTGCCAGGAAGTTTCACATATGCTGTTGTTGGCTTACGAAAAATCTCATATCCTAAACACTCGCCATTTTTACTAAACCGTAAGCCCAAAAAGTTAAGAGAACCCTCAACTTCAAACTCCATAGAGAAATTTAAATGGAGTCAAGAGTTAAAAATATGTTGTAGTCTGAGCGCCTCGTCCTCACTCTTGCTAAAAACGACGAATATATCAACAAAACATTTCTACGGTACAATTTCATTAACTAGCTCATTCTGTTTCGCGAAGAGTTCGCGTTCCAGACTATTTATAATAGTCTCCCACCCCTAGGAAGTCTTCACCCCATCGATAAAAGGAAAAATAATCAAACGAAAGAGACTCACCTACTAGGTGGTATATTGTAAGATTTGGATCGCCTATGTGAGTGTGGAAATATTCCAGCTATGGCCCTTATTATAACATGGTATCAAAATCCGCTGCAGTCCGGCATTATGGGCCTACTTTTGTAACGGATAATGTAGAAACACTCGTAGAGTTTTTGTTATGAAAAACATTGAGCTGATTTCAACATTTCTCAATGTTTGTGAGTCTACAGTTTGATGTTGTGTTAAACTGAAGACACTTTATTATTTATCGAGATTTTACGACCTCAGGTCGCGAAGGACTAGACAGTAACACTCTCAGCAGTGTACGAGTACGATTGTAAAAAAAAAATTCTTGTTACAATTATATTAATGTCTGTAAACATAAAAGTTTATGATCTGCTTGATTAAGGGCAGCTGTGCCTTGCATTCTGTAAAATATGTTGCTTCTGGCGCGACATAGATAAGTAAGCTGAGAGTCACCATCCTTGATTTCTTAAAATAACACGCATCTCGCCAAAGGGCATTTTCTGTAACGTTTACCAACGTTGGACGTACCAGCACTCCGTCTCAGCAATAGAAGTTGATATGGACACATTTGTAAGCCTTGTTTCCTAATTTTTAAGAGACTATGGTGCATGAAACAAGGAGGATATAAGTAGCAAAGTAGAGAAGGCATTCCCTGCTAAATGAAGTTGAGTTACCTAAGGATGGTAATTTCAAAATAGTGTTGAAAGCCTATCCGACTTTTGGAACCTTAGTATGTTTGTAGATGAAACATTGGTACAGTATTACACCCATCTGCCATACAGGCAGTCAAATCAACTGACTGGTGAAGGTTCAGTGTCCACTGAAAAACTGAACACCTTTACTTTCCTTCAGCCGTACAAGATTTCTGAAATGTGAACGTTCCCGCCATAGACTGTAATTACTACTATTTTTCAGTATTTGTCTGAAAGTTATCTTTAAAATCAATAACAAAATAATGAAAGTTATCGAAATAGATAATAAAAATATGTCTGAAGTACTCTATTTCTGATTGTAAGCTCTGAACTGTAATAATAATTGAACTGTCGTAATAAAGCTAGTACTGTCATATTATGAAGGCAAAGCTGCATTCTAATAATAATCAACTGTCGTAACGAAAAGGGAAGTGTTTCATACTGTAAAAGTTAGCAATCTGACTGCAAGAATTTTGAACAGTGTAAACAGCCTGAATAATGAAATTGGACATGAAACCCACAGTAATGGGCTTTGAAAAACTTATCACAGAAACTGTCTCTGAATAACATAAAATAGCCCTGATAAAATTTAAAAAAAATTCTCCTTATCTCTATTCTGCTCAAATCTGGATAACGCGTTGCAGTACTGCTCTGTCTTGCGCGCCCCTACGCAAAAGCTGCAAATTATTGTATCTACACAGAGACACTCGAGAGGTGCAATGAGTTGTCTGTTAATTGCAAATCGAACTGTTTTTCGAACACAATTGGTAGCATGATTCATTAAAAATTGTAAGAGAAGGTTTGGTAAGAAAATGAAGTATGAACATAAAGGACAACACTTAAGTTTTTTTTTTAAATACTGTGAAGAAGTGCTCAAGGCAGATTTTAAATTTAATGAACTCCTTAACATCCAAACAATACACTTTCCTATCTCTCAAATCTATCAACTTTCAATACAATAACCAAGTTAGTCCGATGTCGTAGCAATAGTGAAAAAAGTAACATCATTGTAATATTTACCTTGCACATTTCAGAAGACTTGCTCCTTCACGTGTTGATTGAACAAATTGATGAATTGAGACTTTAAATTTGAAATATAATATTGGCATTGTTTACTCGTTTTAACACAGTTTAACATTGTCTACTCTGTCTAGCAAAGTTACACACTACTTCCTCACTCTACCAAAGCTTAACTCTGTCTGCTGTGCTTCCTCACTCAAGTTCAGATGGCTCTGAGCACTATGGACTAATGGGGCTCAACTTGTGTGGTCATCAGTCCCCTAGAACTTAGAACTACTGAGACCTAACTAACCTAAGGACATCACACACATCCATTCCCGAGATTCGAAACTGGGACCGTAGCCGTCGCGCGGTTCCAGACTGTAGCGCCACTCCGGCGCTTCTCGCTCACAATCGATTCAGATACCAAAATTATACGTGACACCTATCAAAACCTATTTCGGCTATTATGTCACCGTCAAGCGCCAGTTCTCGTGTTGCACGCTGTCCAGTCATAGTCATACGACGGGCAGACACAAAACATATGACAAGTTGTCAATTTTTTTTCTCTGTTGTTATTGCCCTCCGCCCTCATCTCCCCCCCTCCCCCCCAAAACTACCCCACGTTGTGTGGGCGGCCGGCGGTACAGCACCCGCTGCTCAGCCAAAATCATTTTCAATGTAATTAAAGGCGTTACTACAAGATTTAAGGTTGCAAAAGTAAAAACAATTTTAAAACTATAAGACGATGCAGGACCCGTGGTCTAGGGGTAGCGTCTTTGATTCATAATCAAAACGTCTTCGGTTCCGGGTTCGATCCCCGCCACAGCCTAAATTATTGATAAATAATCAGCATTGGCGGCCGAAGACTTCCAGCATAAGAAGTCAGCCTCATTCTGCCAACGCCCTTGTCAAAGAGGGCGGAGGAGCGGATAGAGGTTCAGGGCACTCTCTTGTCCTAGGGGTGGGAAATTGCCCCTAAAGACGGAAGAATCAGCAATGATCAACGACATGAGGATGCAGAAGGCAATGGAAACCACTGCATTAAAGACACGTAACGTGTATCCACAGGACATGTGGCCTGTAATTGAAGAAGTGTCATGATGATCTCTCCATTGGCAAAAGATTCCGGAATAGTCCCCCATTCGGATCTCCGGGAGGGGACTGCCAAGGGGGAGGTTACCATGAGAAAAAGATTGAATAATCTACGAATGGATAACGTTCTACGAGTCGGGGCGTGGAATGTCAGAAGCTTGAACGTGGTAGGGAAACTAGAAAATCTGAAAAGGGAAATACAAAGATATAGTAGAGGTCAGTGAAGTGAAGTGGAAGGAAGACAAGGATTTGTGGTCAGATGAGTATCGGGTAATATCAACAGCAGCAGAAAATGGTATAACAGGTGTAGGATTCGTTATGAATAGGAAGGTAGGGCACAGGGTGTGTTACTGTGAACAATTCAGTGACCGGGTTGTTCTAATCAGATTCGACAGCAGACCAACACCGACAACGATAGTTCAGGTATACATGCCGACGTCGCAAGCGGAAGATGAACAGATAGAGAAAGTGTATGAGGATATTGAAAGGGTAATGCAGTATGTAAAGGGGGACGAAAATCTAATAGTCATGGGCGACTGGAATGCAGTTGTAGGGGAAGGAGTAGAAGAAAAGGTTACAGGAGAATATGGGCTTGTGACAAGAAATGAAAGAGGAGAAAGACTAATTGAGTTCTGCAACAAGTTTCAGCTAGAAATAGCGAATATCCTGTTCAACAATCACAAGAGGATGAGGTATACTTGGAAAAGGCCGGGAGATACGGGAAGATTTCAATTAGATTACATCATGGTCAGACAGAGATTCCGAAATCAGATACTGGATTGTAAGGCGTACCCAGGAGCAGATATAGACTCAGATCACAATATAGTAGTGATGAAGAGTAGGCTGAAGTTCAAGACATTAGTCAGGAAGAATCAGTACGCAAAGAAGTGGGATACGGAAGTGCTAAGGAATGACGAGATACGTTTGAAGTTCTCTAACGCTGTAGATACAGCAATAAGGAATAGCGCAGAAGGCAGTGCAGTTGAAGAGGAATGGACATCTCTAAAAAGGGCCATCACAGAAGTTGGGAAGGAAAACATAGGTACAAAGAAGGTAGCTGCGAAGAAACCATGGGTAACAGAAGAAATACTTCAGTTGATTGATGAAAGGGGGGGGGGGGGGGGAAGTACAAACATGTTCCGGGAAAATCAGGAATACAGAAATAGAAGTCGCTGAGGAATGAAATAAATAGGAAGTGCAGGGAAGCTAAGACGAAATGGCTGCAGGAAAAATGTGAAGACGTCGAAAAAGATATGATTGTCGGAAGGACAGACTCAGCCTACAGGAAAGTCAAAACAACCTTCGGTGACATTAAAAGCAACGGTGGTAACATTAAGAGTGCAACGGGAATTCCATTGTTAAATGCAGAGGAGAGAGCAGATAGGTGGAATGAATACACTGAAAGCCTCTATGAGGGTGAAGATTTGTCTGATGTGATAGAAGACGAAACAGGAGTCGATTTAGAAGAGATAGGGGACCCAGTATTAGAATCGGAATTTAAAAGAGCTTTGGAGGATTTACGGTCAAATAAGGCAGAAGGGATAGATAACATTCCATCAGAATTTCTAAAATCATTGGGGGAAGTGGCAACAAAACGACTATTCACGTTGATGTGTAGAATATATGAGTCTGGCGATATACCATCTGACTTTCGGAAAAGCATCATCCACACAATTCCGAAGACGGCAAGAGCTGACAAGTGCGAGAATTATCGCACAATCAGCTTAACAGCTCATGCATCGAAGCTGCTTACAAGAATAATATACAGAAGAATGGAAAAGAAAATTGAGAATGCGCTAGGTGACGATCAGTTTGGCTTTAGAAAAAGTAAAGGGACGAGAGAGGCAATTCTGACGTTCGGCTAATAATGGAAGCAAGGCTAAAGAAAAATCAAGACACTTTCATAGGATTTGTCGACCTGGAAAGAGCGTTCGACAATATAAAATGGTGCAAGCTGTTCCAGATTCTGAAAAAAGTAGGGGTAAGCTATAGGGAGAGACGGGTCATATACAATATGTACAACAACCAAGACGGAATAATAAGAGTGAACGATCAAGAACGATGTGCTCGTATTAATCTGTACATCGAGGAAGCAATGATGGAAATAAAAAAAAAGGTTCAGGAGTGGAATTAAAATACAAGGTAAAAGGATATCAATGATACGATTCGCTGATGACATTGCTATCCTGAGTGAAAGTGAAGGAGAATTAAATGATCTGCTGAACGGAATGAACAGTCTAATGAGTACACAGTATGGTTTGATAGTAAATCGGAAAAAGACGAAGGTAATGAGAAGTAGTAGAAATGAGAACAGCGAGAAACTTAACATCAGGATTAATGGTCATGAAGTCAATGAAGTTAAGGAATTCTGCTACCTAGGCAGTAAAATAACCAATGACGGACGGAGCAAGGAGGACATCAAAAGCAGACTCGCTATGGCAAAAAGGCATTTCTGGCCAAGAGAAGTCTACTAATAACAAATACCGGCCTTAATTTGAGGAAGAAATTTCTGTGGATGTACGTCTGGAGTACCGCATTGTATGGTAGTGAAACATGGACTGTAGGAAAACCGGAACAGAAGAGAATCGAAGCATTTGAGATGTGGTGCTATAGACGAATGTTGAAAATTAGGTGGACTGATAAGGTAAGGAATGAGGAGGTTCTACGCAGAATCGGAGAGGAAAGGAATATGTGGAAAACACTGATAAGGAGAAGGGGCAGGATGATAGGACATCTGCTAAGACATGAGGGAATGACTTCCATGGTACTAGAGGGAGCTGTAGAGGGCAAAAACTGTAGAGGAAGACATAATCCAGAGAATTTTCTGGTGTCATACAGACATAATTTTTGTGTATAAACTAAAGCGGTGAGTGAAAATTTGTACGAAGGCAGGGAATCGAACCCAAGTCTCCTGCATACTAGACAGGTGCGTTAGCCACTAAGCGGTTCGCACAACTGCACGGAGTACCCTGGCATGCCTCCCTCCTTGATTCAAGTTCTCACTGCTGCCACAGTCTACTTCAAATTGCCCCTTACACACAAATAGAATTGCACTTGGGTTTCAGGTTGGATCTGCCATTTACGTTCGTTGCTGAGGTAATATTCCCGTACATGGAGAACCTTGGCCATTCTGTTCGTGTGTAAGGGCAAATTTAAAGCAGGTTGGGGCGGCAATGAGAGTTCGCATCGAGGAAGGAGGTGCGCCAGGGTAATCCGTGCAGTTGTGTGAACTGCTGTGCCAAGGTGGCTTAGTGGCTAACGCACCTGCCTAGTAAGCACGAGACGTGGGTTCAATTCCCGGCCTCGGTACCAATTTTCACAGGCCGCTTCAGTATACATACATAAAATCATATCTGTACGAGGCCAGTAAAGTCTCTGAAACTGTGTCACTTCATTTGTATAAATACCTGCAACTAGGTTTCAGGGTGGATCCCACATTTACGTTCGATGATCAGGTGCTACTCCAGAACATGGAGAGCCTTGGCACTTTTGTTTCTGCGTAAGGGGGAAATTGGATCGAAGATGGAGGTGTGGGGGGATAATCCGTGCAGTTGCGTGAACTGCTGTGCCAAGGTGGCTTAGTGGCTAAGGCAACTGTCTCCTAAACACGAGGCTCGGGTTTGAATCCTGGCCTTGCATCAAATTTTCACTGGTCGCTTTAGCTTTTTTTTTTCCTTGATTGCTTTTCGATTCCCCCGAATGGGGCGGGCTGGCAGCAGCTTAGTATGCCGCTCTTCAGCCTACAGACTTTTCAAAACATAAGAAGAAGATAATAAACAATAAAAGCAGGCGATAAAACGGTGACTTAAGTTGTAAAACGGCGGAAAATTGTGGAAAGTTAAAACATAAAACAAAGGGTTGGCGATGCTAATAAAATACACACGAAGTAGACAGGTAAAATAGTAGACAGACAATTAAAAAAACAGAGCGGCAGTCTGGTTTCTGTTCGCGAGAGATATAAAAATCACACCCAGCGACAGTATGATTTCCGTTCGCAACACTTCGGAAAAGACGCACAACACTTAACACTCACTGGAGACACCGCAGTAAAAAATCGGCACGAAGGTGACACCACATCCAAGTGGCAAAGTGGCAGATGGGGGGGGGGGGGGGCAGGGGGGGGCTGGACAGATGAGGGGAAAAAAAGGGGGGAGGAGGGGAAAACGAAGTGGGGGGGGGCGCTTTATCCTATATACCTAGTATAAAAACAGTTTAAAAGCAATAGCAGAAACGAGAACAAGGTCCAAGGACAGTCAAACCTAGTAAGAAGCACCAGCAGCAGTAAAACACATAATAATATCAGCACATGGGTGCACGTTGGAGCTTTGCTCTCGCAGCACCACGTGTGAGGAAGGGAACGAACAGCGTGTAGGATGTTGTCGCGAACTGTATCGAAACACCTGGTGGAAGGTTATAATGAATGCGCATAGCTCGCGGCGGATCCTCTTGTGCTGCGTCCTTCCTCTGTTAAAAGGTCCCTACATTTTTAGCCGTCCTTGCCGCGACCTCGTCACGCCGCATGACAAACTGCTCTGCAAATATGTCAGCTGCTCCGGACAGGGAACTGCCTCTAGCGGCAATTTCAGCTCTGACTAATTTCCATTATAAATAGCAGCAGATGCACCTATCCAAGCAGTGACGAAGTAATACACGGGCTGAATGCACATCGAGTCTGTCACGCCCTTCTCGTAAGTCCCGGCATTTCTTGCCACCTTTCGCCTGATTCCATGACATATAAACAGGCACAGATCTTCCCTGTCACAATACGAGGGCGTGCAGAAAAGTAATGCCTCTCAATTTTTTATCACAAAACTTTTCAAAGCTTTTGAATAAAGCAACCTTTAATAACATTTCACATCCTAATACTTCGTGTCTACATATTTCTTTCTCAATACAGTCCCACTGGCAAAGAACACATTTCTGCCAACCAGAGACCGATTTATTGACACCGTCACTGTGGACTGTTTGACTTTGTTGACGGAGCCTCAGGCTCACCCCGGCTTGCACCCATCGTCTTTATCAAAGTGAAGTCCTCGAAGGTGTTCTTGTAGTTCTGAAAACAGATCCGACTGGGATGCGTAAAGAAACTGGTTCTCCTGATAAAAAACCTTTTAAATAATAAAACATGACCTATACAATGAATCTGACTACCACTGTTAGTCATGGACGAAAGAAAAAAAGAATTGGCATAGTCTTTGTCAGAACGTGCAGAATCTTATGTGGGGCCAATAAGACGTCAATTTTAATCTAAATATGGTATGCCAATGTTTACGTAATAAAAAAATAAATTAGGTAATTCAATACAATTATTATATAGATGCGATAAATCACTTTAAGGGGCTCCGGAAAGGCTCAAAATCATGAAAAGTTCAATTTTTACTTTTTTGCGTTTTCTGAATCTGCAGACTATTACCTTTTAATAGATATATAATTTATTCAATTCCGAAGACTACAACTATTTTAAATTTTTTTTAAATGTGTTCTACATGGGCGTGACCCACTGTGGCGCTGTTAAACTGCTGTCAAATGGTGTTATTATTAACGTCCGTGTTCATCAGGTACATTTTAGTGATGTGAGATAAATTATGTGTTGTGGCTAACCTGTGATGGTTCAATATATATCGCTGGTGTGATTGGCGATTGTTTTATGTTTATTTACTCTGTCGTTATCTCGAAAATATTCGTAATTAATTCTGTTTCTTGAGTCTCTGTTTTGTTGAAGTATAACAATGAGTAAAAGTAAAGTTATTAGAAATCCTCTGAAGGCTTTTAAGAAAAGGAGAAATGTTGGAAAGCCAATGGTATGTGTTATTACTGTAAACAATAAAGACGATGAAAATCCCCAACATAGCTTGTGTCCCAAAGAAGAAGACAGTTGGTGTAAATATAACAAAGGATTGCTAACTGGTGAAGTGTACACTCATAAGCATAGTCTGCCTCATGTAATAATGCAGGTGATAAAACCTATTTTCAGAGACTTAGCAGCACCTGAACTGTTGAAAAAGTGTATTCACGGAAAAACTCAAAACCCCAATGAAAGTGTAAATAGTGTTATATGGTCGAGAATCCCCAAGACTGCATTTGTTGGAATAGAAACACTTCACTTTGGTGTGTATGATGCTGTTGCGACTTTCAATGATGGCAACATTGTAAGGTGCAAGGTATTTAGAAATATGGGAATGAAGATAGGTTCTAACATGGTACGAGTGATGCTTGCTTTAGACAAGGAACGCCTTCGGGCTGCAGACAGGGCAGTAAAGAGTCTAGAAATACAAGCAAGAGTAAACAGGAGGAGAAACAAGAGGAAGCTGGAGGAGGAGTTTGCAGAGGATGAAGATAATCCATCCTATTGACCTGGAATGCACTAAAAAGTTAATCCAATCTTTGTCGCTCGATTCCCAAAACTTTTATTTTCTCATACTAATTACATGTTTTCTAAGGATCTTCCAAACATATTTGTTTCAAACTTTCAGTAAATGTTACACAGTACCTTCTGCATAATTTAACACAGCCTTTTTCCAAAAAACTGTATATTTTTGAATATATAAATAAAAAATTGCAAAAAAATGTTGTTAATTTTCATTACAATTGAAAAAAAATCATCTTTAATAACTGAACTAAAATTTTGTAAAATCCCTGTGTTAAGTTGTAGCCCATATTCCAATAAATAATCTGTAAAAAGTTCAACTTCCTACCTCAAATACTTTGTGAGGAAAGATGTAATTTATAAGCGTTATTTTAACATTGCAAGTATAGGGCGTTCCGGAGCCCCTTAACGGGGGCCAAATGAACAATAAAAGTCAATATAATTCCAGTAAACCGACAAAAGTAAGAAAAAAAGTTATTGTAGGGGCCTACATAGACATCGCGCATCTGCTAGATGCCCACGAAATACACTCCTGGAAATTGAAATAAGAACACCGTGAATTCATTGTCCCAGGAAGGGGAAACTTTATTGACACATTCCTGGGGTCAGATACATCACATGATCACACTGACAGAACCACAGGCACAGACACAGGCAACAGAGCATGCACAATGTCGGCACTAGTACAGTGTATATCCACCTTTCGCAGCAATGCAGGCTGCTATTCTCCCATGGAGACGATCGTAGAGATGCTGGATGTAGTCCTGTGGAACGGCTTGCCATGCCATTTCCACCTGGCGCCTCAGTTGGACCAGCGTTCGTGCTGGACGTGCAGACCGCGTGAGACGACGCTTCATCCAGTCCCAAACATGCTCAATGGGGGACAGATCCGGAGATCTTGCTGGCCAGGGTAGTTGACTTACACCTTCTAGAGCACGTTGGGTGGCACGGGATACATGCGGACGTGCATTGTCCTGTTGGAACAGTAAGTTCCCTTGCCGCTCTAGGAATGGTAGAACGATGGGTTCGATGACGGTTTGGATGTACCGTGCACTATTCAGTGTCCCCTCGACGATCACCAGTGGTGTACGGCCAGTGTAGGAGATCGCTCCCCACACCATGAGGCCGGGTGTTGGCCCTGTGTGCCTCGGTCGTATGCAGTCCTGATTGTGGCGCTCACCTGCACGGCGCCAAACACGCATACGACCATCATTGGCACCAAGGCAGAAGCGACTCTCATCGCTGAAGACCACACGTCTCCATTCGTCCCTCCATTCACGCCTGTCGCGACACCACTGGAGGCGGGCTGCACGATGTTGGGGCGTGAGCGGAAGACGGCCTAACGGTGTGCGGGACCGTAGCCCAGCTTCATGGAGACGGTTGCGAATGGTCCTCGCCGATACCCCAGGAACAACAGTGTCCCTAATTTGCTGGAAAGTGGCGGTGCGGTCCCCTACGGCACTGCGTAGGATCCTACGGTCTTGGCGTGCATCCGTGCGTCGCTGCGGTCCGGTCCAAGGTCGACGGGCACGTGCACCTACCGACGACCACTGGCGACAACATCGATGTACTGTGGAGACCTCACGCCCCACGTGTTGAGCAATTCGGCGGTACGTCCACCCGGCCTCCCGCATGCCCACTATACGCCCTCGCTCAAAGTCCGTCAACTGCACATACGGTTCACGTCCACGCTGTCGCGGCATGCTACCAGTGTTAAAGACTGCGATGGAGCTCCGTATGCCACGGCAAACTGGCTGACACTGACGGCGGCGGTGCACAAATGCTGCGCAGCTAGCGCCATTCGACGGCCAACACCGCGGTTCCTGGTGTGTCCGCTGTGCCGTGCGTGTGATCATTGCTTGTACAGCCCTCTCGCAGTGTCCGGAGCAAGTATGGTGGGTCTGACACACCGGTGTCAATGTGTTCTTTTTTCCATTTGCAGGAGTGTACATAATTTTGTTTTGAAGCAGACAGCCAATGAGAAAATAGATGCAAAAATACTATTGGTCAGTTTTCAAGCAGTAATGGCGGACAGCATCAGCTGGTAATATACGTAGTTTTATGGTAGCTAAATTAACTGTACAAAAAAAAAAGTATGTACTCCCTCCAAAAGAAGTTACACACAAACATTAAAATAAAATTATGATGAGCAGCAAAATGTCTGATAAGAATTTTGTAAGAAAATTATTAATTGAACTTTAATTTGGCTGGTTTTCAACACTGTCAACAAGACGGAATAATGGAAAGAATATTTATTGAAACTAAACAAAATTGAACCTTGATATTGTGACAGTATTTTTAAATTAGATAATTTAACTGCAATTGTCTTTAATTTTGAAATGAGAGAGAGAGCGCAATAATTTCCATTTATTGTCTTAACTGTTGCTGCAGGCAGTGCGATGACGTCAGCGGTGGTCCGCGCGGACGATGTGTGAAGTTAATCCTGGTTCGTGGCGTGAAGATAACGATGGATCCTCCTCTTTCATTAATACTCCAGTCCTCCTGTTTCATTAATACTCCAGTTGCGGGGGTGGTCCACGTCTCCGTTGTAGTCGAATAAGCTGGCAGCTCTGGCGCGATAATAGTTCCAGTGTGTGCGTTGTCGTTACGCACGCGAAGTTTTATTATTAAAAGTTTATTAATCATGCGGTGTGGATAGTCGGAATTATGCAATGTCTTTAGTATTTACGATATATAGCCGGTTAATGCCAATACTTCGCACAGTTCTTTCACATTGTTGCCACAGGAAAACAGTTGTGTGTGTTTATCACTATAACAGTCCGTTAAACATCAGTTCAATTTACATCGTCGTCTTTAAGACAGTTTGGATGATATAATAAATGTTTCTTGATCAAATCACAGCACTGTTATTTTACTTAACATTTTGGTTTTTCCCACTTTCACGCAATTCTAATAGTTACTGTCTCCACACGACAATGGTGTCTGGTTCACGGCTAATTATCACAAGTTCACAAAGTATGTAAATTCGTCACCGCAAACACTAGATATACTTTTCAGGTTTTGCTGTTCACTTAATAATGCACGATCTCCTATTAACACAGCGGACGCACTGTAAGTAATTGTTCCTCCGCATAGCACCGTCTTTCACGCCGAACTTTGCAACGTTTCTCCACCCGTGAACCGGCCACGATACCACAACAACTCGCACGCTCTCTATCGATAGTCGTTCGCTGTCTCTCTGACACAGTACTTCCTCCTAGCCGAACCAAAGATTTACAAAGCATATAAAACCAGAACATTCATATTCGTAAAATATAAAATATAAAACAGTAGCAAAATGAATGAAGAAACAATGTGACGTATTAACAAATAAAGAATAGTTGAAATAAATGATACACACGTACTATGACAAGGTAATGCACAGAAGAAAAAACATATTATCGACTTTCGGGGAAAGGCAATGTCTTTACAGATGGAGACAAATCAGAACTGTGTGGAGGATAAAGGGTACCAGTGAACACAAGGCATGGGAACCGTTGCAGACGTCGAAACTCTTCTAATTCGATTCTCGATTACAGCATGGCGTTTGTCACACACAAGTTACAGACTACAATTCGGAGTCCTCTAGTGGGAGAGAGCTGCAAGTACGTAGGCATAAAGAATACACATGTATAATGTTGATAACGTTTGTTTATTTAAAACCCTTCAACAGCTTTCACATACAAAAGACTGAGGAGTTACTTTTCACAATGCCCTCTTATCATCTGAACAATGAGCATGTAGCGCAAACTGTAAGCTCCACACTGCACGAACTCCAAGTGCGACAAGGTGCACCTTACCGTTCACTTCGCTCAAATAATGTACCTTATCGTCAGCATAATGCATATGTACGAAAGTTTTCAATTACAAATTTAATATGTCCCCCGGCGGTTGATCTCAGTGCAGCATCAGCATCGAACATACCTTAACTGCTGCTAGTCACAAAAAAATCAGATTCTAGGGAACTCATATGTGCAACCGACGCGGTTAGACGTGGAAGAACTGGTAAGTTAAATAATGTTGTGTCTGATAATGAATTTCAAAGAATGGAAAATGCAGGATGGAATGTATCAAAGGCCTTAATGGCCGAAAGCTTTAATTGTCTGAATCTTTTTGTTGTGCATGTCGCGACTCAGCATCTCCGCTATATTGATAATGAATTTCCGTAGACAAATTAAGATGAAATCTCACGGAATCGACAAAGAAGTTAGAATTCTGTCCTGCTGAGTGTGAATATGCATCCGAAGAGGACTGTCTTAAATTTCTTCAGTACAGTGCCTTAGAATCACGCCACAAATATAACACTCCCCAGTACAAAAAAATCATTTAAAGCTGCCTGTAAGCCAGTCCAGGCAACAGACGCCTATCATTGAAATACATTCCAATCATCGTGTTTTACAGAGTAAATACGAGGGTTGCCCAGAAAGAAATTCACCGCATACTTTTTTCTCAGCAAGAAACAATGCTACAATTGCGAAACGTTACATATGTGTTATCGGAAGTCTCCTGAGTGAGCGCACCAAGTTTTCGTCACTTCCGACAGATAGCGTAGCTGCAGAACAGTTTCAAAATGGCGTTTGTAGGTGGTGTACGTTACAAGCAACGTGCCGTCATTGAATTTCACACACAAAATAAAATACTGTGAGCAGTATTCACAAACGCTTGTGCAAAGTCTATGAAGCATCTGCTTTCGACAGAACTACAGTTAGTCGCTGAGCACGGAGGGTGAGGTCATCAAAAGCTGGTTTGGCGGAGCTCCACGATTTGCAGCGGCCGGGGAGACCATCCACGGCTGTCACAACTGACATGCCGGAGCGAGCAGATGTTGCCACACGCGAGGACAGACACATTACGACTCGGTAGTTGGCGCTCCACCTGTCAATCAGCAAAGGAAGTGTGGATGCAATTATCCGCACTCATGGATATTCGAAAGTGTGTAAGATGCGTCCCGTGGCGTCTAATGGCGGATCACAAATAGCACAGAAAAAACATTTGTCTTGATTTGCTCCAACGTTTTGAAGCGGAAGGGAAGGCCTTCTTGTCCCGTATTGTGACAGGTGATGAATCCTTTGTTCACTATTTTGAGCCTGAAACAAAACGACAGTCGACGGAATGGCGGCATTCCCAATCCCCACAGAAGAAAAAATTCAAAGCAATTGCTTCCGCCAGAAAGATCATGGTCACCGTGTACTGATACTGTTGTAACGTCCCCTTAGAAAAATTATAAATGACTACAAAAGAATGGCCCCGACTAACAATAATCTATAACTTTCATGAATCACTTACCTCACAAAAATCTTCGTTACTCGAACTACTGCAATACAGCGAGCGCCACTACTGCCAGCTAAATTAAAGATTCTAACTACTGAAGGCACTAACGACTGATAGGCATAGTTAGCAAATGAAAGATTTTGATGGAGAACAAACAATGTATTTACTTTGTATATCAGTTATATAATGTATATCAGTTCATGACATCCAGTCTTACAAATTTACCGTCTCTGATGGGCACACGTGCAGATCATCCGCTCTCAAAACTCCGCCATCTCTCTCCCCACATCCACCACTGCTGGCGGCTCACCTCCAACTGCGCAACGCTACGCGCTGTTAACAGCCAACTGCCCAACACTACAATAGCCAACAACAATGCAAACCAGCCACAGACTGCACACAGCACAGCCAGTGATTTTCATACAGAGCGCTACGTGGCGTTACCAATATAAAAACCTATACAGCCTACCTACACTGTGAACGTATGATCCACACTGATGTGACGCCAAGAGCGGTGCCATTAATTCAGGAGCTTATGTCAACACACTAACAAAACTCAAGAGGCGCTTCCGGCGACTTTAGCGCCACGGCATCCCAAGAGATGTTTTGCTGCAACTCGGTAACACTCGGCCCCACACAATTCTGAGAACTGCTGAACACACAGAAACACAGGGTTGGACAGTATTACCCCATCCACCCTACAGCTCTGACTTAGTAGCCCCCTCGGACTTTCACTTGTTTGGACCATTAAAGGATACCATTCGTGGAAGACATTTTGAGGACGACGGGGAGGTGATTCACGCAGTGAAGCAGTGGCTCCGCCACCAGGACAAGGATTGGTACCGACAGGCCATGCACGGCCTTGTTTCGCGGTGGAAGAAGGCCATAGAACAGGTTGAATATTACGTGGAAAAATAGGGTATGTAGCTAAGAGATTATTCTTTAGTGTGAGTAATTCTCATTATCTTCAATAAAGAGTTGTTGAAGAAGAAAAAATGCGGTGCATTACGTTTTGGGCAACCCTTTTATGAAAGTGAACAAAGACGCATATTTAGGGACGGGAATTTCTATACGAAAAGGAACTCACGGTAAGAGTTTCCCACATTTCTGTATCTGACAAAGGTGCAGCCCGTGAGCGAACACGTCAAAGCACGGACAGACACTCTGGTAACAACGTGTGACAAGGCCGTCGGCACGGAGACCGTGAATTCGAGTGACAACGCTGAGCTGCCGAGTTTCTGACGTCACAGCGTCGAAAAAGCACGTTGGGGGAGACTTTCGGACCACGTAGAGCAATATGAAGCCCGATAAATATTCTGAACGTGCGTTTGAAACGTTGACCAATGATACGGAATAGCACCACCGACGACACATGCACGCCAGCGTTGCAGTCTTAAGACGCTGCATTGGCTTTCAGTTGCATCTAATGTTTGATGGGATTTTATACTGGGACTTACTTCCTATGAATATATGCCGTTTCAAAATATTTGTTGTGATAAAATGACGTTAAATGTCATATTCGCCGTTACATAATTTTCGAATGAAAGTTGCGCGTTATGAAAGTATGCCATTTCAAGGCAAAGGCAGATTGTAGATCTGTCGAAAAGACATTTTACATGGTATGATTTGTTATCAATAAATGTCAGTTAATACCGCATGTGCAATTAAAGCCTTCAGGTGAAATTAACGTACAAAACAATACTACCTGTCACGGCAGCTTATTGTAGCGTAATAGCCAGAGACGAAGAATTAGAAAAAAAATGTGTGACGTATTGAAGATTTACGTCTCCCTATATATAATTTTTTTTATTCACCTCCGCGTTTTCACGTAGGTTCCGAGACGGTTTTATCAATTGACTTGAAGTACGAGGGTGGCCCAGAAAGTAATGCACCGTATTTCTTTTCCGTGAACAGTTCCTTACTGAACACACCGAGAATTGCATACACGAAAGAATGGTGTTTTATCTACACACCCTATTTTTCCACGTAATCTCCATCCCGTTCTATGGCCTCCCTTCAGCGTGAAAGAAGGGCGTGTATTCCCTGTCGGTAGCAGTCCTTGTCCTGGTGGCTCAGCCAGTGTTTCACTGTGTCAAACACCTCCTCATCGTCCTCAAAATGTCTCCACGAATGGCATCCTTTAATGGCTCAAACAAGTGGAAGTCCGAGGGGGCTAGGACAGGTGTGACAGCCGTGGATGGTCTCCCCGACCGCTGCAAATGGTGGAGCTCAGCCGAACCGCCTTCTGATGACCTCACACTTTGTGCCCAGCGACTAACTACTTTTGTAGACAGAAGATGCTCCATAGACTTTGCACAAGCGTTTCTCAACATTCCCCTCAGTTTCTTCCTCTGCAGTGAGAAATTGACGGCAAGTAGTTTGTAACGTGCATCACCTACAGACACAACTTTGAAATGGTCCTGCAGCTAGGCTATCTGTGGGAAGTGACGGAAACTTCGCGCGCTCACTCGCGAGATTTCATATGATACACACGTAACGTCTCGCATTCGTAGAATTGTTTCCGGCTTAGAAAAAAAAAATGCCGTGCATTTTGTATATTCTATAATAATCGATGTTACATACATATTACGTGCGCTCTCTCACAGAAGCGACTGTGTTCGATTGGCTTTATCTAAAAGAGAACCTGCACTATTTACGGTAAGATATTTGGCACTTTCTTGTTTAGTCTTATATTGTACCTGTGCTGAAGATTCTGCTACTGAGTAAAAACAGCGATCGTTTAAGAAAGGCATTACGGTATTGTTAAAAAGAGAGTATGATGAAATAATGTTTATTTTAACAGAAAGACTATTCTAAATTTTAATCGCACTATCAGTAATGGAACTTTTGTAAGCTGTTGTCCTAAGTTATTGATACGGAGCTTACCTTTTGCCTTATAACACGTTGATGGATATTTAAGTTTTTATTTGTGTGAACTACTAACACAACAACGTGACTAGCATATGGTTTAATACAGCTGAGTTGAAACTTTGTACCCGTCTATTTCATAAGCAAACAGCGTGATTTTCGAGCCGTATGCAGGTCACGACTGCCGCTGCGGCACGCTGCCATTGCGTACACCATTTATGAGGGTAGTCCCAAATGTAAGGTCTCCTATTTTTTTATAAGTACATAGACCTGTTTATTTCTACAGTGGTTTACATCAGTTTAGAGCTTGAACATTTAACTATTTGTCGACGTAATCACCATTCCTGTCGATACATTTTTGTAGACGCTGTGGCAGGTTTTGTATGCCCATGTCATACCATCTCGCCGCCATGCTGTTCAGAAAGTTATTAACCTTTTCTTTCACCTCGTCGTCGGAGCTGAATCGCTTTCCGACCAAATGTTCCTTTAACCTAGGGAACATTTGATAGTCACTGGGCGCCAAGTCAGGACTGCAACTTAAACTGTTGCAGGATAGCAACGGTTTGCCGAGCGATGTGTGGGCGAGCGTTGTCATGGAGAATGTGTACGGCCTTGCTCAACTTTCCTCTTATCCGGTTCTGAATTGCCCGTTTGAGTTTTTTCAGAGTCTCACAGCACCTGTCAGCGTTAATTGTGGTTCTAGTGGGCATAAAGACGATCCCAAAGAAGGGTTGTCTTGACTTTACCGGCAGACTGTGTTTGTTTGAATTACCGCGGCTTTCGCGAAGAAGGATGCCGCCACTGGCGTGATTGTTGCTTGGTCTCAGGTGTACAGTGGTATGCCCAGGTTTCGTCACCCGTGACAATTGAGTCCTGAAGGTTGTCCTGTTGGGCTGCAAGGCGGCGAAGAAATGCGCGGGAAGCATCAACTCGTTGCCGCATGTGGTCCTCAGCCAGGATGCGTGGCACTCATCTTGCGCACAACTTCCGGTAGTTCAATGTTGCCGTTAAAATTCTGTGAGCGGTGCTTCGGGAAACCTCAGGAACCAACGTGCAGAGATCATCCAGGGTGATCCGTCCATCTTCACGAATGATTCGCTCAACCTTCAACACTGTCTCCTCAGAAACTGATGCTCTCCCGCTCCTTTGTTCGTCGTGAATTTCGGTTCGACCAGCTGCAAACTCTCTACACCGCTTACGAACATTTTTCATATCCATGCACGATTCACCATACACTTCCGTCAATTGGCGATGGATTTCAATCGGCGCAGTGCCATTTGCGTTGAAAAACCGAATAACTGCACGCAGTTCGCACTTGGCGGTAACATCCAACGGGAGCTCCATTCTCAACGACTGCGAATCCAAGATTGAGCGCCTCAGCGCGGCGTGCGCATGTTTACACACAGTGTGACCAACTGCCACAAAAACAGAGTTCTGTAATTATAAAAAAATACGAGACCTTACTTTTGGGATTACCTTCGTATATGAATGCGTGGTGTCTGTTCTTCTGGACATGTCCGAAAGAAGAGGCACCACGCAGAATCCGTGTGATACGTTATGCCTCAACTAAAGAGGAGGGTGGAGAAAGGAAAGGAAAGTGAATGGACAGTTGATGTCCGTTCTATTGTGACATTATGCAGGATCAGAGGTGACGAGTGAAAAAGTGTGCCACAACCGGGATTCGAAACCGGGATCTCGTGCTTACTAGGCAGTTACGTTAAGCGCTGCGCCACCCAGGACACTGGGTTTGCCACAACCGCACGGACTATCTCGGCACTCCTTGCGGCCGACCCACATTCCCTCCCAGCGGCACATATCCGTAATCCCTGTCTATTTCCTCCATGCTCGTTACTAAGATTCCCACAGGTGTCACGCACTTGTGCATCCGCACTGAAAAAAAAGTGGATCCATTGCTCATCTAGGCGAATCAGGGCATGTCCGAAAGAACAAACACCACACACTCATAGAACTCATTCTCGTAGATGAACAATGGATCCACCTTCTTCACTGCGGATGCAAAACTACGTCCGACCTCCTGCGAGAATCTCACAGAAACGAGCATGAAGGAGATGGACAAGGACTGCAGATATGTGGCGTTGGGTCGAAATGTGGGTCGCCCGCGAGGAATGCCCAGGTAGTCCGTGCCCTTCAAATGGCTCTGAGCACTATGGGACTTAACATCTGAGGTCATCAGTCCCCTAGACTTAGAACTAATTAAACCTAACTAACCAAAGGACATCACACACATCCATGCCCGAATTAGGATTCGAGCGTGCGACCGTAGCAGAAGCGCGGTTCCGGACTGAAGCGCCTAGAACCGCTCGGCCGTAGCGGCCGGCTGTCCGTGCGGTTGTGGTAAACCCAGTGTCCCGCAGTACGTAACGCAACTGGCTAGTAACCACGAGATCCGGGGTTCGAGTTCTAGCACGGCACACATTTTCCTTCGTGGGCTCTCAGGTAAACTGGGTTGCGCCGGCAGCTAGGCTGTGAGAATGTCTGAAAGTAACGCGCATGCGCAAATTGAGAAATCGTTTTCTTCCGTGTGATTGGCATGGAATGTGTTACGAAAGTGATCCGGTGGCCGGGACAAAGGCGCAGGAAGTTAATGCATGTGTATGTATAATGTCCTAGCTCGAGGACGATTTTATAGGACTATAGAACGTGGATAGGCTGACACTATATCTGTGGAATAGCGAATACCACGGATGGTCAAAACGGATGCACGCAGGACGGACAAAATACCATCAGCTAGAAGCAGGCTAAAAATATCGGTCAAAATCCGGTTTCTATTTGCAATCGAGGCGGATTCTTTATAATCATTAAATTATTCACGATTGTTGACGCGCTGCTATGTTGAAAGTTCTCATCTTCAATGTGGACAGTCCAGTCTTACAACGTGACATCAACCTTCTTTTGAGGGCTGCGTCCATAGGCTTACGAACACTCAGGCAGCGTGTTGTACGTCGGCTGACTGTGTAAACAATCCCTACTTAACCCCACATAAAATGTCTGCGATTATTCGGAACCGCAGGTAATACGTAGCAGCGAGTGTCCCAGTAATTTGATAGCTGAGAGGGAAAGAATCATCACTGAGGTGATTCTAACATGCGTGAAGATATTTGTGCTCTTCCTCGCCGAACTGCGCGTGTTTACAAAGGTTTGCGTTTCAGTTATAAGGTATTTGGGTCATATCACACTGGGCCTATTACATTTTTGTCTTGTGTACTTACTACACCCTGCACAAAATGTTTGTTCTCCGGGGCTTTTACTAGACGAGAAGCTAGTTCCACGACGACTTCTCCCCCTTGAAAACTACATGCCGCATTCTGTATGAGTCTCATGTCCAGCATGCTGTGATGCGTGTTTACATCTACATCAGTACCTCGCAAGCTACCTGACGGGGTGCGGGGGAGTGAGTCTTTGTCCGTCCATCCCTGTCACTTTGTCTTCTATTTAAAATACTTAAGAAGATTAGTTTGGATTTCCGAGAAATGAAGGAACTCGCGAGACAATATACTGACACTATGACTTCTCTTAGAAGATACGTTACGGAAAGGCAGCTGGCCGCGGTGGCCGAGCGGTTCTAGGCGCTTCAGTCCGGAACCACGCGGCAGCTACGGTCGCAGGTTCGAATCCTGGCTCGGGCACGGATGTGTGTGATGTCTTTAGGTTAGTTAGGTTTACTTAGTTCTAAGTCTATGGGACTGATGACCTCAGATGTTAAGTCCCATAGCGCTCAGAGCCATTTGAACGGAAACACAAAACAGCGTGCATAGCATTTGTCGATTTAGAGAAACGTTTTAACAATGTTGGCTAGAATACTCTATGAAATTATGAGAGTAGCAAGGATGAAATACAGGGGGCGAAAGGCTATTTATAGCTTGCAAAGAAACCGAGGGTCTCTTATAATAGTCGAGGGATATGAAAGGCAAGCAGTGGTTGAGATCGGAGTGGAACAGGTTAGCAGCCTATCCCACATATTATTCAGTCTGTACATTGAGCAAGCAGTAAAGGGAACGGACGAAAATTTATGTTTTTGTTCTAATTTGTGACAGAAAAACTTCCTTCAAACGTTCTGAAAGCACTTCACAAAACACAAACACTGGCATCCTATGACAATAATACTGATGAGTCACTATTGGAATAGGTCAACTCATGCAGGTACCTCACTGTAACAGTCTGTAGGGACATGAAGTGGTCGTAGGTAAACCAGATAGCAGACTCCGGTCCATTGTGACGGAAATTTTTTTTACAAAACACTAGCACAGGACTAAGTGGGGTACTGAAAGTATAAAGAGAAGGACAACATGAACGGTCATAGATCTGTCTGACGTACGGCAGATTGTCACGGAAATTCTAAAGAAACTTAACTGTCAAACTACCCTCACAAATTCTACTTGCAACCTGTCAAGCATCAGCTATAAGCCTTGGATCCAGGAATACCCCAAAACAAACCTCTATGAGTCACTCCCGTTGGGATCGCGAAGACAAGATCACACTAATTCATCAGGCAAAAAGGCGTTTAAGGAGTCATACACCTCTGCATGGAAGGGGAAAGCCGGCGGGTGTGGCCGAGCGCTTCTAGGCGCTTCAGTCTGGAACCGCGTCTCCGCAACGGTTGCGGGTTCGAATCCTGCCTCGGGCATGGATGTGTGTGATGTCCTTAGGTTAGTTAGGTTTAAGTACGAGGTGCATTCAAGTTCTAAGGCCTCCGATTTTTTTCTAATTAACTACTCACCCGAAATCGATGAAACTGGCGTTACTTCTCGACGTAATCACCCTGCAGACGTACACATTTTTCACAACGCTGACGCCATGATTCCATGGCAGCGGCGAAGGCTTCTTTAGGAGTCTGTTTTGACCACTGGAAAATCGCTGAGGCAATAGCAGCACGGCTGGTGAATGTGCGGCCACGGAGAGTATCTTTCATTGTTGGAAAAAGCCAAAAGTCACTAGGAGCCAGGTCAGGTGAGTAGGGAGCATGAGGAATCATTTCAAAGTTGTTATCACGAAGAAACGGTTGCGTAACGTTAGCTCGATGTACGGGTGCGTTGTCTTGGTGAAACAGCACACGCGCAGCCCTTCCCGGACGTTTTTGTTGCAGTGCAGGAAGGAATTCGTTCTTCAAAACATTTTCGTAGGATGCACCTGTTACCGTAGTGCCCTTTGGAACGCAATGGGTAAGGATTACGCCCTCGCTGTCCCAGAACATGGACACCATCATTTTTTCAGAGGTTACCCGAAATTTTTTTGGTGGCGGTGAATCTGCGTTCTTCCATTGACCTGACAGACGCTTTGTTTCTGGATTGAAAAATGGCATCCACCTCTCATCCATTATCACAACCGACGAAAAGAAAGTCCCATTCATGCTGTCGTTGCGCGTCAACATTGCTTGGCAACATGCCACACAGGCAGCCATGTCGTCGTCCGTCAGCATTCGTGGCACCCACCTGGATGACACTTTTCGCATTTTCAGGTCGTCATGCAGGATTGGTGCACAGAACCCACAGAAATGCCAACTCTGGAGGCGATCTGTTCAACAGTCATTCGGCGATCCCCCAAAACAATTCTCTCCACTTTCTCGATCATGTCGTCAGACCGGCTTGTGCGAGCCCGAGGTTGTTTCGGTTTGTTGTCACATGATGTTCTGCCTTCATTAAACTGTCGCACCCACGAACGCACTTTCGACACATCCATAAATCCATCACCACATGTCTCCTTCAACTGTTGATGAATTTCGATTGGTTTCACACCACGCAAATTCAGGAAACGAATGATTGCACGCTGTTCAAGTAAGGAAAACGTCGCCATTTTAAGTATTTAAAACAGTTCTCATTCTCGCCGCTGGCGGTAAAATTCCATCTGCCGTACGGTGCTGCCATCTCTGGGACGTATTGACAGTGAATGCGGCTTCATTTTAAAACAATGCGCATGTTTCTATCTCTTTCCAGTCCGGAGGAAAAAAATCGGAGGCCTTAGAACTTGAATGCACCTCGTAGTTCTAAGTTCTAGGGAGCTGATAATGAATAGGAAAATAGGAATGCGGGTAAGCTACTACAAACAGCATAATGAAAGCATTATTGTGGCCAAGATAGATACGAAGTCCATACCTACTACAGTAGTACAAGTTTATATGCCAACTAGCTCCGCAGATGACGAAGAAATAGAAGAAATGTATGATGAAATAAAAGAAATTATTCAGATAGTGAAGGGAGACGAAAATTTAATAGTCATGGGTGACTGGAATTCGAGTGTAGGAAAAGGGAGAGAAGGAAACGTAGTAGGTGAATATGGATTGGGGCTAAGAAATGAAAGAGGAAGCCGCCTGGTAGAATTTTGCACAGAACACAACATAATCATAGCTAACACTTGCTTTAAGAATAATGAAAGAAGGTTGTATACATGGAAGAACCCTGGAGATACTAAAAGATATCAGATAGACTATATAATGGTAAGACAGGGATTTAGGAACCAGGTTTTAAACTGTAAGACATTTCCAGGGGCAGATGTGGACTCTGACCACAATCTATTGGTTATGACCTGTAGATTAAAACTGAAGAAACTGCAAAAACGTGGGAATTTAAGGAGATGGGACCTGGATAACCTGAAAGAACCAGAGGTTGTACAGAGTTTCAGAGATAGCATAAGGGAACAATTGACAAAACTAGGGGAAAGAAATACAGTAGAAGAAGAATGGGTAGCTTTGAGGGATGAAGTAGTGAAGGCAGCAGAGGATCAAGTAGGTAAAAAGACGAGGGCTAGTAGAAATCCTTGGATAACATATGAGATATTGAATTTAATTGATGAAAGGAGAAAATATAAAAATGCAGTAAATGAAGCAGGCAAAAAGTAGTACAAACGTCTCAAAAATGAGATCGACAGGAAGTGCAAAATGGCTAAGCAGGGATGGCTAGAGGACAAATGTAACGATGTAGAGGCTTATCTCACTAGGGGTAAGATAGATACTGCCTACAGGAAAGTCAAAGAGACCTTTGGAGAAAAGAGAACCACTTGTATGAACATCAAGAGCTCAGATGGAAACCCAGTTCTAAGCAAAGAAGGGAAAGCAGAAAGGTGGAAGGAGTATACAGAAGGTCTATACAAGGGCAATGTACTTGAAGACAATATTATGGAAATGGAAGAGGATGTAGATGAAGATGAAATGGGAGATATGATACTGTGTGAAGAGTTTGACAGAGCACTGAAAGACCTGAGTTGAAACAAGGCCCCAGGAGTAGACAACATTCCATTAGAACTACTGACGGCCTTGGGAGAGCCAGTCCAGACAAAACTCTACCATCTGGTGAGCAAGATGTATGAGACAGGCGAAATACCCTCAGACTTCAAGAAAAATATAATAATTCCAATCCCAAAGAAAGCAGGTGTTGACAGATGTGACAATTACCGAACTATCAGTGTAATAAGTCACGGCTGCAAAATACTAACGCGAATTCTTTACAGACGAATGGAAAAACTGGTAGAAGCGGACCTCAGGCAAGATCAGTTTGGATTCCGTAGAAATGTTGGAACACGTGAGGCAATACTAACCTTACGACTTATCTTAGAAGAAAGATTAAGAAAAGGCAAACCTACGTTTCTAGCATTTGTAGACTTAGAGAAAGCTTTTGACAACGTTAACTGGAATACTCTCTTTCAAATTCTGAAGGTGGCAAGGGTAAAATACAGGGAGCGAAAGGCTATTTAAAATTTGTACAGAAACCAGATGGCAGTTATAAGAGTCGAGGGGCATGAAAGGGAAGCAGTGGTTGGGAAAGGAGTGAGACAGGGTTGTAGCCTCTCCCCGATGTTATTCAATCTGTATATTGAGCAAGCAGCAAAGGAAACAAAAGAAAAATTCTGAGTAGGTATTAAAATTCATGGAGAAGAAGTAAAAACTTTGAGGTTCGCCGATGACATTGTAATTCTGTCAGAGACAGCAAAGGACTTGGAAGAGCAGTTGAACGGAATGGACAGTGTCTTGAAAGGAGGATATAAGATGAACATCAACAAAAGCAAAACGAGGATAATGGAATGTCGTCAAATTAAGTCTGGTGATGCTGAGGGTATTAGATTAGGAAATGAGACACTTAAAGTAGTAAAGAAGTTTTGCTATTTGGGGAGCAAAATAACTGATGATGGTCGAAGTAGAGAGGATATAAAATGTAGACTGGCAATGGCAAGGAAATCGTTTCTGCAGAAGAGAAATTTGTTAACATCGAGTATAGATTTAAGTGTCAGGAAGTCGTTTCTGAAAGTATTTGTATGGAGTGTAGCCATGTATGGAAGTGAAACATGGACGATAACCAGTTTGGACAAGAAGAGAATAGAAGCTTTCGAAATGTGTTGCTACAGAAGAATGCTGAAGATAAGATGGGTAGATCACGTAACTAATGAGGAGGTATTGAATAGGATTGGGGAGAAGAGAAGTTTGTGGCACAACTTGACTAGAAGAAGGGATCGGTTGGTAGGACATGTTCTGAGGCATCAAGGGATCACAAATTTAGCATTGGAGGGCAGCGTGGAGGGTAAAAATCGTAGAGGGAGACCAAGAGATGGATACACTAAGCAGATTCAGAAGGATGTAGGATGCAGTAGGTACTGGGAGATGAAGGAGCTTGCACAGGATAGAGTAGCATGGAGAGCTGCATCAAACCAGTCTCAGGACTGAAGACCACAACAACAACAACAGTTTCAGTTCTGAATGTTTGAGGCAGAAATCGGTAAATAAAGGTGTACCACTGCACCAAAAACAAACAAGTTGAAAATTTTGTTGAGATTTGTTCCTGGTCTGGAAAGCTGCAAATGAAACAAAATAGTCTCTTCCAGTTACTGCATTTAATTAATTCTTGGATGACTTCACTGAATACGAATTACTGTTATGAAGGTAGTCTATTAGTAAAGACATCCACTGAAAAAATTATGTGTGTTCAACGAAATATTGCCTTATTCATTGTATAATTCTGAATTACACTGACAAAACCTGAAGTCCGCACTTAAAGTGCCTTTGTATTCTTAAAGCTTGCTACGACAGAGTCAGAGAAGTCAGCCGATCAGTTCGGCCAAAATTAAACACCGGTGAGATACCGCAGTTAGTCGCGCGGCGTCTGGCGGTGAATGGCTGGCAGGAAGCCATCAGGAAGCTGACTACGACGAAGCTGCTTCCGGAGACTTTTCTTCTTTATTGGCATTTACATTCCCCGTAGCGAGGGCGGGCTGGCAGCGGATAAAACCGGTCGTCAGCCAAAGGTTACAAAACTATATTTAAAAGCGTTTAAAATGTATAAATGGTGACAACAACAGACGAGTTTGTAAAAAATACACAGGTGGACGATATTGACTATTTTTACATAAAAACAGCTGTTATTAAACGAGAATTTTCTGAAGCACATAAATAAAAATACTGATGGTTTTTACATCTCGTTGGACGATTTTATATTACAGTTAAAATAAAGTCATTGTTGAACGTGATTTATGCTATAGTGTAGTGGCGAAGCTAAGTGGCATACGAAAGAACTGCCATTATGGAGATGCGATAATGAGTATGATTATGGGGCCCTGTGGAACAGCAGGTAGTGACTGGAAGTCTGCAAAGTGGATGAAGGGGAAGGAGAGAATGGGGCGATGGTGTGAGGTGCAGCGTTGTAGTTGTGGTTGGAAAGAGAGGTGTAACTCGGGACGGATTTTATCGCTGGGGATTGGGAGCTGGAAGAAGGGGATGGATAAGGCATAGAGGTTCATGGAAGGTGGCATATGGATTTAGCGGCGCAGCAGGGTACCTGAGTAGGTTATTAGTGGGTGGAAAATTGGTTGCTTGGACTGAGTTTTGTGATTAATGTATCGGATCCGAAGGTGGTCTAGGAAGAGAGGAAGGTGTGGGAAGTAGGTGAGTTGGTACAAGATGCGAGGTGAGGGAGGTAAGTGGCTGCCGAAGGCGAGAAGGAGTGCATGTTTGTCCAGGATTTCTAGAGACTTGTGGAAATAAGACGAGGAACAGATCCAGGCAATGATGGAGTTGGTTAGGACGGGAGGATGTGGGATTTGTAGGTGTGGATAATGGTAGAAGGATATAGACCTTAGGTGCGAGCTAGTAGTTTTAGTCACTTGCAGACTTTGTGATTGACGGTAAGGAGATGTGCACTTAATGTTAGTTTTCTGTCGATGGTTAGTCCTAATACTTTACTGTGTTAGTCAGAGGGATGGGTTGGTTGTAGATGGAGAGATGGAAATCTGGACGATGGAAACGCCGTGTGGCGAGGTGTACCGATTTACAGTAGAGGTTGTACAGCGACATCCGCGTCTTACAAAAGAGCAGTTTGCACCAAAGATGGTGGCCTGGCTTTTCTGTGAATTTACTTGAAGTTTGCACGAATTACACCACCCCAGCAGGAAATCCAGGCGGCGTTGTAAAATGCCATGTGGAAGTTGAAGGGTGTGATGAGCGGCTACGCAGGCACTGTCATAACAATATTGCATGAGGTATGATGGGCTGGCACTTTGGGAATATCCGCAGTGTACAGGTTGTTAAGGGCGGGTGGAAGGACAGAGCCACCAGGCACATCTGCATCGGATCAAAAGATGCGGGAGGAGGGGTGGTTGATTGCGACATATGTGCGTAGGTGTTGAAGGAAGGATGCTGTAAGCTGGACACAGATAAGTGGAGGTGAATAGGTTTGTAGTTGAACAGGAGTCGAAAATGCCATACCCTGTCGAAGGCTTTTTGGATATCAAGGGAGACAAATATGGTGGATTTTCGTTTCATCAGTTGATGAGAGACTACGTGGAGTAAGGTAAAGAAGTAGGTCCTCTATGGAATATTTGGGACGAAAGCCACTCTGCGGAGCCGCCAGTGCGGCCCTAAATACGCTGGCGGAGGATGCATACAGGATTCGTATTGGCAGCGCGGTGTGTTTGCGCAAGCATAATGTAGTGCAGCCAATGAAGTTAGTGGTGCGCGTGCGACCTCGCGCGCTGACCTCCGCGCCGAAGAGGCCATCTGGTGCCGCCCGTTGATCTATGGCGAGCGCTCGACTGCGGCTGCTGGCCCGCTGCAGGAGTTAAATGGCAGGTCACCCACTGTGCTATTTCAGCGGTGTGGGGTCGTAACACAGTCGCGACACGCCAATTACGCTACGCACAGAAGCAAATGAAAGAAAATCCATAATACTGGCACGACGTACATTCCGCACTGTATTCTACAGTGATTTCCGGAGTACATATGTGATGTTTAAGAGCCGTGATCCAAAGGATCCTTGCGATCTCGCTCTGCAGATTAGCGTCATCGAAAGACTTCAACATTAGTAGCAGTGACCAACCCAGTTCCGTTGCGTGTGACATAATAGGTCATTATCTTAAACCTTTCAGCAACGCTTGTTTTCCAGCCAGTACGACGGCGTCCAAGACGAGATAGTCGACATCAACGTAGAAATCTGATTTCAGCTCCACGGAAAAATTAATAAGATACTAAGTGAGCGGTTAGAGCCTGTCGAAAACTGCATCGGAACCTTAAAGAAGTTGGTATGCAGATGCGCATTAGGGATGTTTTCCATTCGCAAAAGTACGGATATGGCCGTGTGCATTGCAGAGTCGGAAGTATCGTAATTGGAGGATTTTCTCTTCGCCAATAAAACCCACTTGCGTTTTCAGAATGATTCAAGACACGCAGATGAGTTGATGGAAGCCGGTGCAATCCCTGCGAGGTCATGGAAAGAGATCAGTTTCTTGGTGGGTGGTCGTGGTGTGGGAAGGCGTCATGTGGCGTCGGAGAACGAGGATTTGCACCAACATTGATGGTAGAGACGAATTACAGTACAGGTTCTCCAAAGACATCCGCGTCTTCCCAAAAGAGCAGTTTGTACCGACTCGGTTTTTCAAGGACAACAACACACGCACGCATTGACGTCCTCAGGGGAATGAATATTTCGCAGCTGACTGCTGCTACTGCAGAGACCAGAGTATGCATGAGCTCCAGATATTAATGTTACGAGACGCGTAAGGGGACGAACTGAGGAAATGAATCGCAGAACGTCAAGAGGAGTCGTCCACACCAACAATTCCAACTGAATCGGTATCAACATCCATAGCCCGCAAACCAATGTGAAGTGAATGTCTGAAGGTACTTCCCATTGTCCCGTTTGTGCTGTATACTAGGACATCTTCAACATCCATTCTCGTAAGGAGCCATGGAGGTTGGTTGCCTCTGTACACGCTGTAATTAGCATAATCGTGTGAGACCAGTGATTCTTTTCCAGAACATTCCTTCGTATCGGTCATCCTATACAATATAACAACAAGGAGATTCTGGCATGCCCTTCCGATTATTGGGAGACTGTTATTAAGGAAATAATTGAAAACAAATTAACAACTAACGTTATAAATGAGGAGGAAGTCCTGAGTGAGCTGCTGTTCTGTCTCTTGCCAAAAACCATTGGGCACTCACTCACTGGTTATTAATTTCCACTGCCGATAATTTTTGATGTCGGTCATATCTGGCTGCGCTTGCCGCTAGTCTTTCCGTAATTGCTCTGGAAACCGACGTTTTAAAATAACCTGCACAGCACTTACTTGCTGCAGATTTGCCTTGAAAATGACAGGGTGTACTCGTTCGAATTATCGGCGGTTATTGGCAACGTCACCCGGCTGCATACCCGTAGTTTATTTAAGTACTGTATAATCTTGTTTGCACTGTCGGGACAGTCCTGTCGGAAACTCAGAAACTTCGACGCCAATTTAGCCCGGCGGCTGCTCTGCCGCCTCAAGATACGGCAACCCGAACCAACTGGTGTCGCCTGCGTGTTTAAGCCACAGGTGTGCGTAAAAGAGGAGGGTTGAAAAAACAAAAAGTACAATTGCTGCCGAAAAAGAGGAGGGTTGAAAAAGCAAAAGTACCACTTACTGCTTCAGATTGCAATCAAATTTTGTCGAATTGTTCTGTATGGTCCCTATTAGTTTCAACCTGAACACAAGAGCAAAAATTGCCGTCTCGCTGCACTCTAAAGGGGTGCGATCTAGAGCAGTGGGGATCCTGGTCTACGATGTCCTTCGAGAAGGACTGGGACATCTGAGGGTGTCAACGTGAAAGGTTGTCGAAAACATCTTGCTGGTGCTCATCGCAACCGCAAACTATGGGAAACAACGCCCCAAGGAAAGAGGTGGTTTCATTGACGCATTTATGCCACCCCCTGAGGCGTTTCCGTGTTGATTCTGAGCGGCAATGTGTCTGAAATGTTTTCCTCGGCCACCCATAACAAAACCGCGTGATTTAGACGCTCGGTGTCGCAACTCTGACCTGCATCACAGAGACGCCAAGCGCAAGGTTGAAATGTGAGTAAGAGGTGCTTTGACGATATTCCCGTCGCATGACACGTCCACGGTGGTGTTGGAGCCTGTGGTGAGATTTGGTGCCAATGTCACATCATTAACCAAACTTACAGCTCACATAAACTTCTGCTTCTGAACTGTGACTTTTTTTTTTTTTTTTTTTTGCCAACACCTTGCTGTTTAAAGGGTCGCCGAGTTCGAGGGCGCCTCTCTTTTGCATCATTACAGAGGAATATTGTAGGCACTTTTGAGCTGAATTTCAAACACGCATCGCAGTGGTTGGCAATTGCGGAGTTTCAGAAAAGTCATCCTTTAATGTTACTGCGCAATGTATCTGCGTTCACGTGGTCCTAAGAAGGAAACAGGTACATGGGGCCAGTGACCTCCAGTGGTTTCACGTCTCGGCCTCCTGGCCTGGGAGGTGTGCTTCGTCACAGCATTGTCATCTGATGATTTAGCCCCTTGTTGGTTAGGCTTGTCGCATACTAGATGTGTGAGAGAGATTGCAGGTCTGTCAAGTGAGAGGCCCATATACATCACGTAGATTCGCCACTTCTTTCTCGTTCTTAGTACTTTGTAAGAAAGCTTTCGCGAGGCAGTGGACCTCGGTTCTGATTTTTCAACATATGTGTGGTGATCTCCTGTGAGTCATATGAGACAATGACTATTCGCACAGCCTTTTTTGTATGTTCAGCGTCCATGTTAGTCCTATTTGGAACACGTCCCACAAAGTGGAAGCAAAGTCTAATACCTGCTTCAACTAAAATTAATGTTACGTGATTACAACGTTTCTGTTTCCTGTAGGCTGTTACATCCTGGTATTTGACTCAAATGACTGAGTCCAGTAGTGACTCACTGATATATTATTCATAGGTGTTGTCAGTTCCAGTATTTAACATTTATGATCATCTAAAGCAAGTGTTAAACCCTCTCATTACCCTGAATTCTTATTAAGCAAACAGACTGCGCTTACTATTTTCTATCACGTCATTTTACGCACCGTGAAGAAAATGGTCCGAATACCCTCCATGTGAGTCTGCTTGGATTACATTTACATTTTTTGAAGACCCAGAATCGAAAATAAAGTGGAGTGTCCTTCCTACCAAAAATACTCCACTCCAGTAACAAATTTAATTTCGTACTCCCGTATAATCGTACTTTGTTGATGAACATTGGTTTGACACAAAAAATTCTTTTTTATCAGAAACGAAGAAATGTAGCATACACCAAATTGCCTCGATCCATGGCTATCCAGACGTCATGCTACAAAAGATGGAGTTGTGCTTCGCCTGAGTTGTGTTTTCATACGCCTTGAGGGTTAGAATGGGGCACCTCATTAAGGTGGAGGTCGATCATCACAACATTGTCTAGGATTTTACTAGAGAGGGATGTATATGGTACTGGTGGTTGTTTTGCGCATTGCTTCTGCTACCATTCTTGCAGACAGGTGTGGTCTATACCTTCTTCCTACTAGTGGAAATCAACGAATGACAGAGACCCTCTACCAAATATCTGTGGAAACCAAGGTTGGCATATTCTCTGACAATCAAATCAAACAACCACCTCTGCACCACTTCAAGTGTATCTTAGAACTGACACCAGAATTGTCTTATGAGGAGCAGCTGCATTACTGTGGCCCATTGTTTTTAACTCATGCTCAATCTATCTGGATAGCTGGTAGTACTTCTGGAACTCACGAGAGGTTGATTCCTCTAATTTCATGTAATTATTTTACAATCCTCTCCGCAATATTTCACTTTCCATATCCACCAGTACAGCCGGCCGCGGTGGTCTAGCGGTTCTAGGCGCGCAGTCCGGAACCGCGCGACTGCTACAGTCGCAGGTTCGAATCCTGCCTCGGGCATGGATGTATGTGATGTCCTTAGGTTAGTTAGGTTTAAGTAGTTCTAAGTTCTAGGGGACTGATGACGACAGTAGTTAAGTCCCATAGTGCTCAGAGCCATTTGAACCACCAGTACATGGGGTCGACCTGGTCAATGTTTAGCCCTGGTTGTTCCTTCGTGTTTCCACTTCCGAAATATATCACGAACTGTCGACACGTTCAGCTAAAAAAAGCTGAAATATCTCTGATGGAGGTTTTACTCATGAGACATCCAATAATTAGTCCACGCTGAAGTCACAGAGGTCTGCTGCCCAACCCATTCTCCTCTTACTGGTTCTCTACTGAAAACAGAATAATCGTCGCCTCATTTCCTACCGACGGGTCCTCCTATCGTGACATATAGTATCCTAATACTTCTGATCAGACTGTGTACTGCGGATGTGTATCAACTCTTGCATCCTTGAACCTGCAGATGGAACAGTGTGGTTTCAAAATCGATAGCATTCAAGCTGGAAACAATAAACGCAGCTGAGTGGATACAGAAAAAAAAAGAGAACAGAAATTGTTTCCAGCCTAGAAGTTCTTAACACTCCGAAATCTGCAAGAAGTGCAGAAACATGTTTTCAAAAGCTCGGAAACACAGCGCTCGGGGCGTCTACCGAAGTTTAGCAGACGTCAAGAGATCGGGCTCAACTTTCAGAGGCTGGCTGTGTGGGTGTTTTTGGGAGAGCTGATACAGGGAACTGGTAACTTTCCAAATGCAAATAACTGAGGAGACGAGTGAAAAATTTTCACGCAAGTGGTTATGAGAACGCTTATTAACAGAAGTCGTTGTGGTCGCCTATACTACAATCCTGGAAATTGAAATAAGAACACCGTGAATTCATTGTCCCAGGAAGGGGAAACTTTGTTGACACATTCCTGGGGTCAGATACATCACATGATCACACTGACAGAACCACAGGCACATAGACACAGGCAACAGAGCATGCACAATGTCGGCACTAGTACAGTGTATATCCACCTTTCGCAGCAATGCAGGCTGCTATTCTCCCATGGAGACGATCGTAGAGATGCTGGATGTAGTCCTGTGGAACGGCTTGCCATGCCATTTCCACCTGACGCCTCGGTTGGACCAGCGTTCGTGCTGGACGTGCAGACCGCGTGAGACGACGCTTCATCCAGTCCCAAACATGCTCAATGGGGGACAGATCCGGAGATCTTGCTGGCCAGGGTAGTTGACTTACACCTTCTAGAGCACGTTGGGTGGCACGGGATACATGCGGACGTGCATTGTCCTGTTGGAACAGCAACTTCCCTTGCCGGTCTAGGAATGGTAGAACGATGGGTTCGATGACGGTTTGGATGCACCGTGCACTATTCAGTGTCCCCTCGACGATCACCAGTGGTGTACGGCCAGTGTAGGAGATCGCTCCCCACACCATGATGCCGGGTGTTGGCCCTGTGTGCCTCGGTCGTATGCAGTCCTGATTGTGGCGCTCACCTGCACGGCGCCAAACACGCATACGACCATCATTGGCACCAAGGCAGAAGCGACTCTCATCGCTGAAGACGACACGTCTCCATTCGTCCCTCCATTCACGCCTGTCGCGACACCACTGGAGGCGGGCTGCACGATGTTGGGGCGTGAGCGGAAGACGGCCTAACGGTGTGCGGGACCGTAGCCCAGCTTCATGGAGACGGTTGCGAATGGTCCTCGCCGATACCCCGGGAGCAACAGTGTCCCTAATTTGCTGGGAAGTGGCGGTGCGGTCCCCTACGGCACTGTGTAGGATCCTACGGTCTTGACGTGCATCCGTGCGTCGCTGCGGTCCGGTCCCAGGTCGACGGGCACGTGCACCTTCCGCCGACCACCGGCGACAACATCGATGTACTGTGGAGACCTCACGCCCCACGTGTTGAGCAATTCGGCGGTACGTCCACCCGGCCTCCCGCATGCCCACTATACGCCCTCGCTCAAAGTCCGTCAACTGCACATACGGTTCACGTCCACGCTGTCGCGGCATGCTACCAGTGTTAAAGACTGCGATGGAGCTCCGTATGCCACGGCAAACTGGCTGACACTGACGGCGGCGGTGCACAAATGCTGCGCAGCTAGCGCCATTCGACGGCCAACACCGCGGTTCCTGGTGTGTCCGCTGTGCCGTGCGTGTGATCATTGCTTCTACAGCCCTCTCGCAGTGTCCGGAGCAAGTATGGTGGGTCTGACACACCGGTGTCAATGTGTTCTTTTTTCCATTTCCAGGAGTGTATAATAAGCAGCGTCGAACTTGACCGTGAGCTTGGAATTTTAATGGAATGAGAGGGAGAGGGGCTATTTGATTTAGTCGTTAGTAGTATGTACATAAGAGATGGTCAAGGTAAAGTTGTAAATGAGGAATTCAGTACATAGGACAATAGTTGTTAACACGAAGGTAATGGAGCTGTTGAGGAAAAAGTTACAAACCATTGGAGTGCTTAGTGGAGTCTTAGGAGAATGATACAAAAGTGATGAAGACTGACTGTTAAATAGTGAAACCACGCAAAAGAAGAATGAATTCTGGGATTGTGAAAAGGCCTGAAGCGGAGAAACGGAATGTATCCAAACTGTCTTGCTGGAGTGAAAGCGGTTCGACGTTAGCACCGTATCAGGGCGGGGGTGGGGGTGGGGGTGGGGTGGGGGGTGGGGAATATAATCTGAAGACACACTGACGAGCGACGACATTATGACCACTACCCACCACGAGGTTGGATGCTGGTGGGGTTTCAGGCATGTGACGCGGTAAGGAAAGTTTCTAAGCAGGGCAGAGACGAATGGGAAAATCCACTGCCATAACAACGTTGACAAAGTCAGAATGTTATGACCAACTGCTTCGGAACGGAAAACGCTGCCACTGTCGTGAGCCTCTATGGAAATTTTTGAAGAAGGTGACATGGGTATGCACGTCCACAGCTCATCAGGGAATGTGGCTGTTGTAGGCTTGTCAGCTCTGTAAAGCAGGATAGAGGGCTGTAGGTGGAAGATCTGGAGACACAGCACACTTATGGTGCAATCCCAAGTGTATCGAAGCACACCATTGAGAACACCCTGTTGAACATGATGCTCCGCAGCAGACAACCGTTACATATTCCCAGGGTGACCCTACGACATCATCAATCGCGATTGCAGTGGGTTGAGATCGTCTGCACTGGACCGGGGATCAATGGAAATGTGTCACCTGATCGGACTTGTCCGGATACGCCGTCATCTAGGCGAATGGCTGCCTGAAACACGCACAGCGCCATAGACGCTGTCCAGCGTGGTAGTACAGCTGTGCATTCCCTGTGGCTCCCATGGCACTTGCGATAGTCATCACAGCCACCATGACAGCCATGGATTACGTCAACATTACTTGGGACCACTTGCATCCTTCATGCTTGTTGTCTTCCGGACAGCGGTGGCATCCTCAAGCACGATAACTGTCTATGACGGAAGGCCATAAGTCCATAGATAACTGACGCTGATGTATTGGGAACCAAATTCGCCTTATCTTAACCCCTATGCTACATCTGTGCGACTCCATCGGGAGCCATCTTCGCGTCTTTACACCATCGGCGAGTCATTTATGCTGATTCCGTGACCTCTGCGTGGATATTCGTTGTCACGTACGAGGTGTGTTTTTTAAGTAAGTACCGTTTTGAAACTAAAAAAAAGACGTGCTAAGATATCTCAATAATTTTATTTTTACATTAAATCCTGTGCCTTAATCTACGCACTGACGCCATTACAGTCTGTCTTCCTTGTTTACGTTGTGTACTGAGTGTTTAAGATGCCTCCGATAATCGTGAGTCCCGCCGATTGTGAAGTACGGGCTGTTACAAGATTTCTTAGTGCTAAAGGCCTAAAAGTGATCGATATTCATCGTGAGATCTATGCAGTTTACGGAGAAAACATTATGAGTGATGGAATGGTAAGAAAGTGGGTGAGAGCATTTAAAGATGGCCGCACAAATGTGCATAATGAACAACGGAGAGGGCGTCCTTCGGTTGTTAATGAAAGTTTGGTGCAGGTAGTGGACAATACGGTGAGAGAAAACAGACGCTTTACGATTTCCTCCTTGCGGGATGATTTTCATAATGTTTCTTGTAGTGTTTTGTATGGCAGTGTGACCGAGCACTTGAATTACCGAAAATTGTGCGCAAGTTGGGCACCAAAAATTTTGACGAATGTGCACAAAACCAAACGTTTAGACAGTGCATTGACTTTCTTGAGCGGTACCACAACAACGGTGATGATTTCTTAAGCCAAATTGTTACGGTCGATGAAACATGGGTGGCCAACGTCACACCCGAATCAAAGCAACAGTCCATGAGATTGAGCAAGGACATCGTTTTGCTGCAAGACAATGCCCGTCCGCATGTGGCGAATCAGACCAAAGATCTCATCACATCTTTTCAATGGGAAAGTCTAGATCATCCTCGGTACAGCCCCGATCTTGCGCCCAGTGACTACCATCTGTTCCTGCACTTGAAGAAGCACCTGGGCGGTCAGCGTCTTCAAGACGACGACGAAGTCAAAACAGTGGTGATGCAGTGGTTAACAAGTCAGGGGGCAGACTTCTATGAGGAGGGTATCCAAAAACTGGTACAAAGTTATGACACGTGCCTCAATATTGACGGAAATTATGTAGAAAAGTAGATTAAGGTACAGGATTTCATGTAAAAATAAAATTATTGAGATATCTTAGCACATCTTTTTTAAATTTCGAAACGGTACTTACTTAAGAAACACGTCTCTTATCTCTGAAATCCTAACAATTATTTGTCGTATTAACTACACGCAAAACTTCGTTTGAATTGCGTTCCAAAGGTGGGTAAAGACGCTACTTGGCAGTCGAAAATGTTTTAGCTCACCAGTGAATCTCACATTATTTACCAACATGGTAAAACACGATATTTCCGAAGTCATGCAGACACTCGCCGACTGTCGTTCTTTTCTGAAGCCGTTCTTTAACTGAACAGGATAGTGGAGAAATAATAGCAATACACAATTATCCTGCACCAAGTCCCACCAGATGTCTTATGTACGAGGATGTGTTGAACAGTAATGTCTCCGAATTTTTATGCGAAAACTCTTAGAAAGCGTTATAAATAAAATAAACGTTATTAACATACTACAACTTTATTCTTCATGTCGCCATATTTGCCCTATGCTGCTAGAGGGCTTCCAATTGTAGCGTGTAAGGTGGCGGTGTGTAACATAACTGTGTTGATGGATGAGTAACAGCGTGCTGTAATCGTGTTTTGCGGAGTTGACGAGTTCGTCCACACACGGAGCACCATCTCTTTCAGCATGACAATGCCTGATCACAGACAAGCGGAGCGACATCCGCAGCTATCCGACGCCTTGAATTCGCTGTCACAGATCATCCTCCTTAAAGTCCCGACTTGGCCGCATCGGAATTTCATCTGTTTCCAAAACCCAAACAACACCTTCGAGGACTTCACTTTGATAGTGATCAGGCGGTGCATGAAGAGGCGAGGTTGTCGTTCCGTCATCAAAATCGATCATTCTACGGCGATGGTGTCAAGAAAGTGGTTTCTCGTTGGAATGGATGTGTGTACCGCCACGGCATTTATGTTGAGGTGTAAATACACTCCTGGAAATGGAAAAAAGAACACATTGACACCGGTGTGTCAGACCCACCATACTTGCTCCGGACACTGCGAGAGGGCTGTACAAGCAATGATCACACGCACGGCACAGCGGACACACCAGGAACCGCGGTGTTGGCCGTCGAATGGCGCTAGCTGCGCAGCATTTGTGCACCGCCGCCGTCAGTGTCAGCCAGTTTGCCGTGGCATACGGAGCTCCATCGCAGTCTTTAACACTGGTAGCATGCCGCGACAGCGTGGACGTGAACCGTATGTGCAGTTGACGGACTTTGAGCGAGGGCGTATAGTGGGCATGCGGGAGGCCGGGTGGACGTACCGCCGAATTGCTCAACACGTGGGGCGTGAGGTCTCCACAGTACATCGATGTTGTCGCCAGTGGTCGGCGGAAGGTGCACGTGCCCGTCGACCTGGGACCGGACCGCAGCGACGCACGGATGCACGCCAAGACCGTAGGATCCTACGCAGTGCCGTAGGGGACCGCACCGCCACTTCCCAGCAAATTAGGGACACTGTTGCTCCTGGGGTATCGGCGAGGACCATTCGCAACCGTCTCCATGAAGCTGGGCTACGGTCCCGCACACCGTTAGGCCGTCTTCCGCTCACGCCCCAACATCGTGCAGCCCGCCTCCAGTGGTGTCGCGACAGGCGTGAATGGAGGGACGAATGGAGACGTGTCGTCTTCAGCGATGAGAGTCGCTTCTGCCTTGGTGCCAATGATGGTCGTATGCGTGTTTGGCGCCGTGCAGGTGAGCGCCACAATCAGGACTGCATACGACCGAGGCACGCAGGGCCAACACCCGGCATCATGGTGTGGGGAGCGATCTCCTACACTGGCCGTACACCACTGGTGATCGTCGAGGGGACACTGAATAGTGTACGGTACATCCAAACCGTCATCGAACCCATCGTTCTACCATTCCTAGACCGGCAAGGGAACTTGCTGTTCCAACAGGACAATGCACGTCCGCATGTATCCCGTGCCACCCAACGTGCTCTAGAAGGTGTAAGTCAACTACCCTGGCCAGCAAGATCTCCGGATCTGTCCCCCATTAAGCATGTTTGGGACTGGATGAAGCGTCGTCTCACACGGTCTGCACGTCCAGCACGAACGCTGGTCCAACTGAGGCGCCAGGTGGAAATGGCATGGCAAGCCGTTCCACAGGACTACATCCAGCATCTCTACGATCGTCTCCATGGGAGAATAGCAGCCTGCATTGCTGCGAAAGGTGGATATACACTGTACTAGTGCCGACATTGTGCATGCTCTGTTGCCTGTGTCTATGTGCCTGTGGTTCTGTCAGTGTAATCATGTGATGTATCTGACCCCAGGAATGTGTCAATAAAGTTTCCCCTTCCTGGGACAATGAATTCACGGTGTTCTTATTTCAATTTCCAGGAGTGTATGTAGGCATGAATGATAAAACTTTAGACTCATGATAAAGCTTTTTAAACAAAGTGAACATTAAGGTTCCCCACATAAAAATTTGGAAGCATTTCTTTCCACCACAATCTCTTACATTATTTCTAGATCTACGTGTATTCGTAGATGTATTGGTAAAAGCTGTAGAACAAACGTTTTCTTTCGATTCCTAAATAAAGTGAGAGCTACGACAAACAGTACTACAAGGTGTTTCAAAAAAGGACTTTACAATTTTGAAAATTCATATAAATTAATTCATAGTACCCACAAAGGTAATTGTAGTGTCAATTTGTAAGAAAATACATCAAGTTTTGTCTTGCGTAGTTCACTAGTACCGAATCGCACTGTACGGAGCGCTAGCCGCAGTTGCGTTAAAGATGACTGCCTTCATTGGATCCGAGCTTGCTAGCCGTGTGTTTTCGTTTGAAGAATGGAAGTCGGCGACAATAGTTCAGTGTAATTTCCGTACCAAATACGTTAAAGATCCTCCTAGTAGGCCCACAATTTATGAGTAGCATAAACGTTTTGTAGAAACACGGTGCTCGGTAAGACAAGGGAAATCATCAGGTAGTCCAAGAGCAGAGTGTACGTGCATATGTTTCAACAATTTTTGATACCACAGATCGAAGAAGATAACCAAGAACTAAATGTTTGCTTCGTGCAAGATGGCGCATCACTCCTCTACCTGGCTGACGTCCGTTGTTTTCTCAGTGACCGCTTTCCAGGACAATGAATGGGCCGCGATGGGCCATTTGCGTAGTCCCCGAGTTCCCCAGGTCTGACACCACTCGATTTCTTTTATGGAGACCCATCAGGGATATCGTGTTTGTACCTCCTGTGCCGGTTTCTCTTCCTGAACTTAGAGCAAGAATTTACGCTGCCACTGAGCGAGCTACATCTGCAAAGCTACAGTGGGTTTGGGAAGAAATTGACTTCCGATGGGATGTGTGCGTGGAACCCAATAGAAGCCACATACACCTTTAGTTTAAGTTAAACTTGATATGTTTCCCTAAAAAATAACATTAAACCCACCTCTACATTTTCTTTCCATAAATTTATACGAATTTTTGAAATTGGAAAGTCCTGTTTGAAACACTCTGTAAAACAGAGCGATGTTTTACGTGTTATAGTTTTCCATTGCGTCGACAGAAGAATGAATGGAAAAGCACTTTACAAATAATTTTGCGTCCTTATACAGGATTTCTAGAAAAAACAACACAGAATTAGATAACTTGACACATTTGTTAAGTTTCGCGTCGGAGGGGACTTTCGACAATATAGTATCTGATCAAAAGTGCCACGACACATATTAAAGTACACTAATATGGGGTGTATGCAACCTTCGCGTTGCCGGCAGATTCAACTTTCCTGGGGACTCTTTAGTCGTGTTTCTGAATATCTGTGGAATAATGACAGCCCATCCTTCCTGAAGAGCCGGAACCAGAGGAGGGAATGATGTCTGACACTGCGATCCGGAGCGAAATCGACGTTTTGAATCATCCCAAAGTTGTAGCATTGCATTCTGGTCGCGGCTCTGGACCAATCCCGAAATACTTCTTTACCAAACATACAGAATTCTGGACAATTCGAGCAAATGATTTGGCCGTGAAGATCGCCCGACAAGAATCCCATCACACGTTCATGAGTCATAATTGGGTAATTTCCAAGAATGAGTGTCTATCGAAGTCGCGGGGCCGAAACGATATATATCTAACGTGCGATTGTAAATCGATCATGCGACTCTGGTGGCGGGGGTTATGAGTATGTTTACGGTGGTCACTACAGTAACGACAAAAGAAGAGCGTTACAAAAATACACGTAATTACAAAGGAGACGATTTACCTTACTTGTCGTCGGCGTTCTCATGTGAAAGTCCATGTGATGTGTATGCCACAGGAACAATTTCCTTTTTGCCACAGCCTGGGTACACTCTGCCAGTATCACGCAAAAATATGGATAGAGTGTCACATACGTTTACTTTTCCCTGCAAACACAAGTTGTGGAAACAGAGGTACTGAAACAAGTATAGTTCGTCTCTTTCTCCTGGACACCCTTCTCTTTCAACGGAAGACTTCACAGATTTCCATACGCGCTCCATGTTCTGCGTGTACACACTGGGATCATCTAAATACACCAACCGTACAGAGTGGTTGACAAACTCGTGGTCGAATCCTTCTGCTTTGAGTGTCTCGCAGGACTGAAACGCGTCTGTAATGACTTTACTACCAGGCAGTATGAAGTGCTTTATCAGACGCACTAAAGCGAACTTGTCTCTGGACAATACTGTAACAACGAAGTACTTCGAGGACTCTCGTTCTATTCCACCGAATATCCAAATATGGTAGATTTCACTCTTTGAAGGTCGTCCTCTCTGGTTCTCCCTTCTTGCTATGTGGGATTCGTCCACTTCAACAACTTTGCTCGCTCCACCAATAGGGTACACTGTCTTTCATCACTACCACATAACACACTTCTCTGCAAAACCCGAAATAGTCGCACACGGTATTAACAGATAAGTTAGTTTCAGATGCTGTTGCTTACAGGGTTTAGTCTCAAATCCAGCAAGGTAGAAGAATTACGCTGGTCTGGATGGATAGTTCGGAAGAGTCGAATCATGTATTCTTCCTGATATTCGTTCGTTTTCCGCACTGTCCAAAATGAAATTGTAACTGTATTTCAGTACTGAAACTCTTCTTACGAAGTTTTACACACTTCGAGCCACCACCACAATCTACACAGTCCCTCCTTTCCTTGTCCGATAGTACTCCATATTTGCCACAAAAAGTGAAACAGCATTATACACTGGATCAGCATGGAATTAGAGTTTTCCATGTGAGAGAATCCGCCGAAGAAACCTCATTAACACCAGACATCCCTCTCATTGCCGACATAAATCGCCTGGGTTTCTCTAGCGACTCACAAATAATTCGCGGACGTATGTAATTTAGATCAACTAAGGGAACAACGGAAAAACAGATAAAAATGACCATCACAAATAATTGATCATAACGTCCGACAACAGAGTCGCATGATCGATTTACTTTGGCACGTTCGATATGTATCGTTTGGACCCCGCGATTTCGATAGGCAATCATTCTTGGAAATAACCCATAATCGAGACATCAGTTGGTGCACAAAGCACTGCACCAGCAACACTTTCAAAATTACGAACGGCTATAGCAGCAGCATGGCACAGTATTTCTACAGAGGGCTTCCAACGACTTAGTAAGTCGAGTTGCTTCACTACGGTGGGCAACAGGAGGTCCAACACGATATTAGGAGGAATCCCATGACTTTTGTCACCTCAGTTTGGTTAAAATATTGTAATTATTCTTGAGATAATTGTAGAAGTGCTACCTTAATCGTGTCCTGTACTTCGTCCGTCGAGAGAGCAGCTCTGACAGATGGCAGCGCAGTTGGTAGTGTTCCACACGGTCGGGTAGCGAGCGATCCAGCAGCGGTCAGCGGTCGCCTAGCACTACCGTAACAATGGGGCGTTGCCACGGTAACGCAAACAAAAGCTCACGATCTGACTGGCCGCCGTGGATGCGCAAAGCACGTGCCCCAAGGCCGAGTCAACTGTCAGAGCTCCTCTCTCGATGTACGCACGGTAGGACATTTACTTTCTTAAGAAAAAATTATAGTTAACTTAGTAATTATCTAATTTTGTAGGTAAAAATATTAATATTTATTTTTAGTGGATAAGCTCTGAAGATCATAATCTATGATTCAGTAGATTTTGAATATAATACTAGGCTTCAAAGCACATTTCTTTCAGAATATGTGTCAGTTCATTATTTTTAATTTTATTTTATTATTGTTTTAGACTGTTCATTGAGATGTTAAATTTATTTTTTAAAATTTTTGTAAGAATGATGAAATTAGAATCCTTATTCTGTTTATAGTACCTCGTCTCTTCCCCTAGTATAAGGAACTAGGCAGATTTGACTCCCAGATGCTTATGAATAGCATGATCTCTTGATAACGTTTTAAGGGATGGACTGACAAAGTTTTAAATCATGTGCACAGCTATAAAGCGTGGCAGCAGTTTGATCTTGGTGTTTGCGCAGAATTACTGAAGAAACATCGGTGTTGCAGGGTCGCAGAGCATATTGTAAGGACAAACAACACTTCGTTCCTGGAGGTTAAACAAGCTTTCCTCATGGAATCAACACTGATACCGAAAAATACCTCTCCCTTGGTTCATAGGTCGCTTTATTAAAACATGACGCAGATGGTTAGCTTTACCAAGGTCTCATCGTTGGTAAACATTGCACTCACACAAACCTCCAACTGAAGACGGGTGACTGAATGAACGGTGTGCCTTATCCTTCTTTTTCCATTTATTTACTGTTAACGTAGCAAGGGTAAATGAGTTACCCTTCCCCGGGTAAAAGCACGGTGTGCTACTGTAGAAGAGCCAATTTTGTCATATTTTAAGAACGTTATGTTTACGTGAACGCTACACTGTGAAACGTTTTTGGACAGGTCTTCAAGAGAGTCAGTAGATTACCGAATAAAAAAATACAAGGTGCTATTTAAAAAACATAGGTCCATCTTTATACAGAGTGGTCGCGGGGTCTTGGCTGTTGAATACAAAATGTCAAATCAAGAACACCTACAGCCATCTATATTTCCAATATTATTTTATTTTTGCTACCAGTTTCGGCCTTACACTACTCCATCTTCAGGCCCTTCTATAAAGACGGGAATAATAACAGTGAAAACTACACAACAACAGGGACAATGTAAATTTTAAGGAATCAAATTATATACAGCGACAATGTGAAGTAAGCATACAACAAAAACCAAACTGTACAGGGAGTGATATCAAACTTAAAGACAAATCAAGGAGTAAAACGCAGAACAATTGCACACTTCATGCAGGGAACAAAATACACGTACACCATATAATAGTAGAATTAAGCTATTAATCGAAGGTCAAAAGTACATGTTACGCACATAATTACGGTGTCACACATTGACAAACACCCAGTACGTATTGCTGATGAGAAGAATCTGAAGGTAAAATATTTATTTACATGTTGTTACATAATGGTAAAACGTAAAACCAGTTATTGGAGGTCAGCCGCACGTTACCTATCTGTATCACCACATACCATACAATAATAATAACTAATGCAGCAAGAATATAAAGTAACATCAACATAATCTATCAATCACAGAATCATTAAGGGCCATTTATTTGACAAAACATTTTTAATGAAAAACTGAAGTTACCGACCGACATGTTACTGTTTTGTTTTAGGGAAGAATGCTCGACATATTTGGGACACATATGGTCCATAGGTTGCCCTCGTTACCGCTTTGAACGTTCCACTGCATTCTGTCTATTGCATGGCATACAGATGTTTCTACATAACTCTTCATTCCATACAAAGTAGTTAAACGGTCTTAATATATTATTCCCTGTATGACACATCTTTTACTGACATTGCCTTTCGACATTTTCTAGAATTTTGTGGGTAAATCACAACGTACATAAACACATATATCTGGTTCTGTACGAGGTCTATGGATACTCACGTCGTAACTTCTGACCTCATAAGCATATTCATACCCCCTCAACATAATTCTGTATTTACCACACAACAAGTGGATTTATTCTTTATTGTAATAACATTTTATTTGTTTCTTTTTGCTAGTCGTAGGCCACACTATCCTTTGTTTTCTTCATATAATGGATACATGTCTTATACACATAGTGTTGCTGGTTTCCCTGAATGAAGTTAATTTCTGATATAATTTGTAAGTATTGCAATAATTTTCCTTAGACTTAAATCACAGTTTACAGTTTGGGATATCACCTAGCCACAGATCCGCAAGTAGACCTCCACTTTAGTGAATATGTTGGTTATGATATTTCAATACTTCCTGCGTAGGGGCAATTCATTACCGCGCAATACATTAGTTTCGCAGTTTGGTTCATTAAAAATGTTTTTAATGAATAGGTAGCACTTTATGAATATGTGATTGATAGATTATACTGATTGACCTCCGATTAGTGGTTTTACATTTTAATCTTGTATGAAAAAATATAAATAAATATTTTGCCCTCACAATTTACTCATTAGTATATGACTTTGATTGTTTTGCTTCATTTGATTCACGGGCGTTGGCATTAGCACTGCATGCTGACTGTTTATCAATACGTGACATCGTCGTTGTCTATGCATAACATGCAATTTTGACCTCACATTAGTAGGTTCTCTTGACTAGTATATGGCATATATATTTCGTTCCCTAGTTTACAATCATAAAGCGTGCAACTGCTAACTCGTTTTATTCCTTAATTTATGTTTAACTTTAATGTGACTCCTTGTGCAGTTTGGTGTAATTTCATTTCTTAAATTTTACACAACCTCTATTGTTATGTAGTTTACACTGTTATTGTTGTTGTCTTTACACAGAGGTCTGAAGAAGCAGCGTAATCCCGAATCCGGCAGCAAAAATTTAACAAAACTGGAAATCTAGACAACAGGAGGTGTCTTTTATTTGACATTCTATTCCTATCTTCGTGAAGAAGAAAGTTACAAGGAAGGTAATCATGTCAGTTCATGTCACACTGGTTGCTCTACGATACTTCCTTCATACATTTTTTTCTTTTCTTCTTTTTGCTTCTGGGCAAAAAGTTATTTAGCGTGGTCAACATAAATGGGACACCCTGTCACGGGGAGTTTCTGACAACTTGGGAGCACAATTCTATGCAAACTGCGGAAGAAGTCTGAAGTTGCTGGTGTAACTCCTGCTGCCGCGCCTTCTCAAAGTATTCGTTTCACGAAGTCGTTCTTCAGCAATTAAGAACGTAATGGCTGACAGATCTACCGGACACTAACTGTTTAAATGGTCCATAACATGCTGGATACTAGCACCGGGATGGAGTTGGCGCCCAAGGGGGTGCCACACATGTTCCATCGGGGACAGACTTCTGGATATTGCTGGCCATGAGAGTACCACAGCTTCACGCAGACAGTTCATAGAGTCAGGGGCCAAGTGTGGACATCCTTTGTCCTGCTGAAAAATGACAACACGATACTGTCACATATGATCTGCCACATGGGTACGTAAGATGTCCACGACGTGTCGTTGTGACGTCACAGTTCCCTCAATCACTGCCAGACGAGACGTGAAGTCACACCCAAAGGCTTTGCGCAGCACAGCCCATGGAGTAACACCGCTGTGTCTCTCCAAAACATTGCAACAATGGCACCTCTCGCCAGGTCACCCCATACTTGGCCGACGATGGTCGTCTAGAGTAGTGCAGAACCGCTATTCATATCTGAAGATGACGCGACGCCGTTCACCAGGAGTCACTGTTTCCCGGTCAGAACTCCATTCCAAACGGAGTACTGTTAACAGCAGCCTATGGACGGGATTGTACCGCCATAGTCCGACTACTGCCTGTGTCCGACCGATGGTGTGGGATGACAAAGACAGATGCGTGAAGCCCATCGCTTCTTCTTGGCAGGCGCATCTGGGAGGGGGTTACCACCAGCAAGAAGCACAACTGGGCGTTCCTTCGTTGTGGCTGTCAGCCGTGGTCGACCGGAAACTTAACAACGAATAACGTTGCCCTTACGGTCCCATGGACTACAATATCTGGCCACTGTCGAATCCGAATGCACGAAAAAATCCGGATACTGGACGACTGCACCAGCTGGCGTAATGGACATCCACGACGAGGCTCTTTTCAAACCCTGTTAGATGCTGATAACGCTGTCTCACACCAGCGTTCTGCATCTGAAAAATCATCCGTCGCAGTTTGTTATAAAAAATGTAAATTTATTGGAAATATGGGCGTGAAGATATCGGAGCTATCAAATTCGCTTTATAATGAAATTTCGATAGGCGTGGCAATAATATTCTGCTTTTGTGTCTACATACTGACAATTTGTAATTAGAATGAAACGGAACAGCTACGACAAATGGACGGTCGACGTGGATTGGAAACGACGAGTTATTTTGCATCACTGAATCACATAATTCAGTAAAGTAACAATTACAATAATCTTTCACACTATCACTCATATGACGATACTATTCTTGTCTCATCAACATGACGGTTTAAACTAATAAAACAGAGTAGTTGTTAAACACAGTCATTTGCTTCCACGGCGGAGACAGCACAACCGTAGTGAAACTTTTTGCAGGGTCGTGAAAACATTTAATAAAACAAATCGTTTATCTACACTGTCTTAAATTCTTGAGTTTCAGAATGCAATCGCAAACCATTAGTGAATTACTGCACCTTACAAGTAAATATCGCTTAGCTGCTCTACTGATGTAACGTCGAGGCAGATAAATGATTTCCGCATCCTCCCTCGTTTCTTTTGCTGCCATGCTACGTTGATTATTACGTAGTGCAACACCTCTTCTTGTAGTATCTCCACATACAGCCACGTACAAATATACTTCCAAATGGATTTCATCGGGCATCACTGAACGCCCACGGTTGTACACGGTGCACACGCCATTCCCAAAACGTACCGTCTGCTGCAGGCTTCTACTCTCAATGTTTTCAAAATAAAGAATGTGCCTAACCAGTGCAGCTCACGTACAAGCACAATAAATGTTTTACGTACTTTGCTTCTTTTTGAAACACATTCTACTTTTCTTCACAGTTTAACTTTTGAAAAAACTGATTACACAAATCGCTTTATCCGCAAATACTAAAGAGCCCAGACAGAAAAACAGTTTTACAGAGACAGTTCCTTACGCTACTAATAGATGGCGTTAGTAGTTACAGTCTGAGAAGGGTAGCGCAATCTTTGAAATAATTCAGATTTTATTATGAATTGAAGTTAATAAACTTACAATTGCCGGCCATTGTGGCCGAGCGGTTCTAGGCGCTTCAGTCTGGAACTGCGTGACCGCTACGGTCGCAGGTTCGTATCCTGCCTCGGGCACGGATGTGTGTGATGTCCTTAGGTTAGTTAGGTTTAAGTAGTTCTAAGTTCGAGAGGACTGATGACCTCAGATGATGTCCCATAGTCCTCAGAGCCATTTGAACGAAACTTACAATTATATTTACGCTAAAATAAATGTCGTGTGACTAGGGCCTCCCGTCGGGAAGACCGTTCGCCGGGTGTAAGTCTTTCGATTTGACGCCACTTCGGCGACTTACGCGTCGATGGGGGATGAAATGATGATGATTAGGACAACACAACACCCAGTTCCTGAGCGGAGAAAGTCTCCGACCCATCCGGGAATAGAACCCGGGCCCTTAGGATGACATTCTGTTGCGCTGACCACTCAGCTACTGGGGGCGGACATATTTATGCTGTGCTCTTATGTTTCGCAAATGAATGTCTTAAACGGCAGAAGTAGGCGAAAACGCATACTGTCATTTAAACATGGGTGTCTCCTACAGAACTAGAGTTAAAATGTTAAAACCTGGGACTTTTATGTCGAACATAGTGCACCACATTCTTGGCAGTTTTTATTTGATAACTTTCATGGACGTTCATTTTATAAGGGTTTGAATTTTTAATTACCAATGTATATATAATGTACCTATTCTCATAAACTAATTAAGCATTATAGATTAAGCTTTACAGATTACATCTGCATAAAAGTCTGGTAAAACGTGTGCTACAGATTTTTTTCAAGCTCTCAGTCACTTTCAAATTAATTTTTCAATGTTTTGTTAACCAAGATTGCTGTATTTTTCTCGCACAGTAAAAGATATCCTTCCTTAGACACACGATAAAAAGTGAGGCACAGGATTGTTCACTATGTGAATTATAAGAATTTCGCAAAATTTCGGTCTGTTAGTATTTATAGTTTCTGAGAAAAGGTAGATTATATCTCAATACAACCACACCTTCGCCAATCTACAAAGTTGTTATTTCAATTTTTAACAATACTCCCACATTTTTAGTCACTAATGCTGTCAATGTCCATAATCTTCATTCTCTTTCTTTTCTTCCTGGAGTATTTTCTTTCCCTGCCTCGTTTGCCTAGTCAACTTTTACATATTGTATTCTCTTCCCTGTACTTTGTCACGTCGTGCTTCATCGATGCTTGTGCGTATCTTCAGTGTGAATACAACTACATGAAAGTCTAATCTCTTAGTCCTACCCACAACTACACTATTAAACACTGGACAGGCATCACATCCAGCTATCTTCACAGCATTTGTGGACAACACATCCATATAAGGAGATTGTAGCTCTCATTCATGTTTTGTGTTTTCCCATGCACACATTTTTTCAGCTGTTTAGGATCGCCTAGGTATCTGAGAGTTGGCTTTATAACATCTAAAAGAACAAGTGGCAAACCATTCTTATGCGTGTATGGCTTTCCACTGGCTTCTTTCTGCAGATATTTGCACCATGATATGTCATAGAGGAAAAGTTGAGAAATCTCATATGTGCAAAGTTTTGGAAGAATGTCGCCCATACTGCCTGTTTCGCTGTTTTCACACTATTACATGGTCTCTGATAGATTTCCCATAATGTAGCCTATGTGTAGTGTGTGAATTTCTTTGTCTATCTGTTAGCACCTCCCAGTGTTTTCCATCTTCTAATTTCTTGCCCTTCATTCCTTTCATAGCCTACTAGATACATTTGCAGTTCGTTTCGATTGTGTAATCGAAAAATTAATGCAAAACAATGTCTAGGGTAGAGAAGATGTGGCTCACAGCACAGAAAGAGGAGACGTGGCATGTGCAAAGGGAAAATAAATTATTTAAAAATATATTTGTGGTAGGTTTCTATTACGAAACTTTGAGGTATCTTTCTCAAATCATCAATCTAACAAGTTCTTCGTATTTTCCCCTATTTTGCCCTACATCTGCCCTTCGGATATGTTAGTGTCTGAGCAAAACAGCGTCGATACAAACTCTGTGTTCTTCGGAGTGATCACTCAATGTTTGACACTTATAAAACATTACTAGGCTGGTAACTAAACGGGTAACTTCAACGTCACCACCGCTTGTTCACACCTGCTCCTTCCAATCCCTCAAAATCATCACATGGAGGTCATCCACCTTCCACCAGGCCTATTTCCTTTCCTAACCCTCTCCACTCTACACATGCCACCCTCTGTAGCACCCTTTTTAGATCCAGCAGCCCCAGCACTAGGATCGATATCATGAAGAACAACGCCAAACACCTGAATTGTCACCACCATATGTCGATCCACCTGCGCCATCACCATCGACTCAACAAGATGTAAAAATCCCAAACAAACTGAAAGCCCATATTTTGTGGAGTGCCAGGCCATCCCATCCCAAACTACGTATACGAACTTCTTACCTTCCTCCTCTCCCGTCCTCACTCCAACTTTATCAAATACAAAACCCTTCTTTTAGAAATCAGAAAATATCTCCCTTCCTTATCGACCACTCAGATCATCTATAGAGAAAACTCCATCCAGATCAAATCCCCTGATACAGAAGTCTATACCAAAAACTTCCAGATGATCCCCCTGTGTCACTTCCAGTCCCTCTGCAAAACTAGCACCGTTTCCCGCAACCACCCAGAACAAGCGACCATAGCCTTCACACTGTTAACCATCCTCACTGCTGTGATCAAAGGGATCAACCCTGAGACCACGATGGAGCAGGTGGGATCAGAGCTCAACTTCCATCCTGTTCTATAAGTTCAGAAAGCACTCTGCACTTCTGACTACTCTGGCCCAAACTTCAAAGTCTGCATGTTCACCAAATTCCCATCCACACTCGACCACCTTCTGCACTATGGGTCCTGATCTATAACAACACACCATTGAACCTTCCAAATTCTGTCTTCAGATCTGACGATGCTGAAGATGCCTAATGTATAACAACCACGTAACCACTGACTGCTGTCCCTACACTAAATCCCACAGTTTCCTCAAGGAGTGTCCTCACCACACTTTCCCTCCCTCATATAACATCTGCTCCCTGCCACATCTGACCTATTCTTGCAATTGCAAGGCTCAACCTCCATCATACAAACCTGGTATGACAGTTCCCATCAAACACACTGCAAACAACAATTGCTTACAACACCCTCTGCACACCTCTCACAGCTGAAAACATAATCCATTTTATGACCATAGTTCTTCAAAACGTCCACCCTTTCCAGAGACTACACACTTTACACCAAATCTCATTTGCTGCAAACTCTGTCTTCCATCTCACCACGTAATCCACCTATTCCAACAGATAGGTCGACTTCCTTTCCACCCAACCTGACACCCGAGGTTAAACCCACCCCAGCTGTCCATCCACAGCAACCCTTCTGTCCCTATATCATGGAACAGCAGCAGGAAAATATTCTGTTCCTCTATATCAGCTCCTTATTAGTCTACAAGCAACTCTTCATGCACACCCTATCCCAACACCATACTCGCGCTTTCATTTTGAATGAAACCTTCCTCCAGCCCCATCATACTATCTGCATTTTTCCACACGTTCTCCACCGAACAGATGACCCATTAGCCGGCCTCTGTGGGCGAGCGGTTCTAGGAGCTTCAGTCCGGAACCGCGCTGCTGCTACGGTCGCAGGTTCGAATCCCGCCTCGGGCATGGATGTGCGTGACGTCCTTAGGTTACTTAGGTTTAAGTAGTCCTTAGTCTAGGGGACTGATGACCTCAGTCCCATAGTGCTTAGAACCAGCTGAATCAGTTGATAACCCATTCCTCATGGCCAAAAGCGGAGTTGCTGTTGGGTACCACAAGAACATCCCTGTTCGGCCATAACCTCTTCAACACTCCTACTGAACAGCTCATTCTCACTCTCTCCCACAAAACCACAGCTGCCGGCCGAAGTGGCCGTGCGGTTAAAGGCGCTGCAGTCTGGAACCGCAAGACCGCTACGGTCGCAGGTTCGAATCCTGCCTCGGGCATGGATGTTTGTGATGTCCTTAGGTTAGTTAGGTTTAACTAGTTCTAAGTTCTAGGGGACTAATGACCTCAGCAGTTGAGTCCCATAGTGCTCAGAGCCATTTGAACCATTAGAAAAAAAAAACCACAGCTGTTACTTGTGCCACTATCTACATCACACTGTGTCATTCCATCCCTTATGACTTCTTCATCCCGATCATTGCTCAGGGGGTCGCGGTCGCAGGAGAAAAGAAACTTGTTCATTTTATGCTCGTTCAGAGCGAAGCGCGAAGACAATAATCACGTCCGTACTTGCTGGCGGACTCGGACAACTGATTGTAGTGGCCGAATACAGGCGATTATGCCCCCGCTGAACCCTTCTCAAGCCCACGCCTCTACCGCGGCAAAAAATATAATTATATCTCTGTCCACAGAGCACTGCGAGCTCTTTTCACAGTGCACTTGATTTCTTGATCAATATAGTATGAATAGAAAGAAAAGCAAATACGTTTCCTTTGAAATCGCTGACGTGCTTTTATTATGGTTCAAGGGGTCGCCAGAATATTTGTGCTTGGAAAGGGGTCACGTATTTAGAAAGGTTGAAAAACACTGACATAGACCATACCTCCCTAAAATGCCGCTGATATTAACATCCATAGCCGCTCTCATGCTGAACTCCAATGGTGGCACAGGTGTACTGACTCTCTCTTCTTCTGCATACCCACTCTGAAAGCATTCCACTCCTGATATTATCCTCGCATCTCCTAATCTCTTTGGGCCCATACTGCAGCAGTCCTGAACCCATCAGCAGCGACCGTCTCTCTGTCCTGCTCACAACCTCCTACACCACACACCCTACCTGTGCACCCACTACTCCTGTACCTATTCTGACGCCTACATTGAATTCATTGTTATCCGACTCAGAAGCCACCCCTTACTGTTTCAAATGCCAATTACATCGCTCACGCTGCCACTTTCTTAAAACAGATTTTGTCAAATGACATAACTCACCACATCCAGATGAAGCCCATCTATCCACACCACTCCATCCACGTGTCCTCCTACCCCTGTGTGAACCCTGTCGTCATCACCAGTCCTCCCTGGAGAAATGTGACAGACACACGCCTGCCACACCTAAAACGATACATCCAAAATTTGCTGAACGATAGAAACGCCGTGTCTGCGGAAACCATGCACAAACCTCACCCCCACACTGCCATCAATTCTTCCAAATCTGGAAAGCATTTCAACACCTTACTGGCAACAACCCTGCTCCGTTGTATTCCCTCCCCTACAAACTAAGCAAGGCCAGCCACTTTGCATCCTACTTCCCTGACATCTTCGCCATCCCAAACGACCCTCACTTCGATTACTCTTTATTCCTTAGAGTGCACGAGCGTACCAATAACTTCCTTTCACCGCTCCCTTCTAATCTCCAGTACCTCGCAACATCATACAGACTGAACTCAACATTCCGATAACAACACATTACACTCAGCAGATATTCCATAGCAGACAAAAGACTGCTCCCAGTCCGGACTGCGTACGCTACAGATACATGAGAGAATGCCCCATCTCTTCCTATTGAATTGATGCCTAAGGTGGTAACGTTTTTCCGCCAACACAACAGATTCATGTAATACAAACATTAGCCGTCAATAATATGTTCTCCTTCACTATTTACAACAATCCGCCGACGCAGTGGCAACTTTTAGAATCCACGACACTAAAAATCGTGTGGCTTTGAGGCGAAGAACTCGTCGAGCCGTGGTCGGAGCGAATTTTCATCCGGACGGAAGTTCCCTGAAAGTTGTTTGGTAGAAAGCGGAAATGGTAAGAATCTGACGACTCATGATCACATGAATAAAGTGCGTGCAGAATGATTTCGCAACCCAACTCGTATATAATGTTTCTTGTCAGTCGAGCAGAATGGAGGCAGGCGCTTCACGCAGCTTCGTGATTGTTGTTCTGGAATTGCGTCAGCAAGACATCTCAGGTGTTGCCAATAAATGTCAGCAGCGATGCCTAAATCTCGTTCTTCCACCGGATGCTTAACACTGTCTTTTGTGATACGAGGAGTTACTCCTTCGTTTCGGCTCGACTAAGCCTTTCTGTTGCTATGTTAGCATAGAGACAACATTTCTAGTCACTAGTAACGATACAGGATGGCCATGGACGGGGTTGTTCACAAGCCGATTGATGACGAGTAAGCGGAGATGCAAATGTGACCAGCGCTGATTTTTCTGATTTTGGCTTAGACAATGGGGTCGGTATCCATACCACCGATTTTTGAACCTTCCCCGTCACACGATGGTGCAAGGATCACTGTTCTTCACATTTGTCAGTAGTGAAGTACAGTGACTTGTGGATTAATGCGTTTCAACGATCTTCGTCAGGGTCCGAAGGTCTTCCTGAATGTGGAGAGTCAGTAATGTCAAAAGGATCCTCCTTAAAATAAGAAAACCATTTTCTTCGCGTGCTCTGTGGGTAGCACTATCCTCACACACCGTGCCTCCGCTTCTGTCATCCCTCTGCTGAACTCAAACAGAAAAATATATCGAAAATATTTCAATTTCTCCATTTGGCACTCCATTTCCTAACGTCCATAGCTCCTCTACCTACAAATAACAACAGGACAGTAACTAAATTCAAATACCAATTGTCAACTAGAAATGAAAAATGACACCGATAAATAAAACTATAGCAGCCGGAATACCAACATACTCGTACAAAACAAAAACGTTATGAACTTACGCAGTAACATAACACAAATCCTGGCCACCCTTCATAATACACTTAAGCGCCAAAGAAACTGGTATAGGTATGAGTATTCAAATACAGAGATATGTCAACAGGCAGACAACAAGTTCCTGGCGCATTTTTTAGACCGCTTCTGCTGCTACAATGGTAGGTTATCCAGATTTAAGTGAGTATGAAGTGGTGTTATAGTCGTCGCACGAGCGATGGGACACAGCATCTCTGAGGTACCGATTAAGTGGGGATTTTTCCGTGCGACCATTTCGCGAGTGTACAGTGAATGTCAACAATCCGGTAAAACATGAAATCTTCGACATCCCAGCGGCCAGAAAAAGGTGCTGCGACAACGGAACCAACGACGAATGAGGAGAATCGTTCAACCTAACTGAAGTGCAACCCTTCTGCAAATTGCTGCAGATTTCAATGCTCGGCCATCAACAAGTGTCAGTGTGTGAACCATCAAACGAAATCATCGCTACGGGCTTTCGTACTTGAAGACCCACATGTGTACCCTCGATAACTGAGCGACACAGAGCTTTACTCATAGCCTGGGCCCTTCTACACCGACATTGGACTGTTGGTACCGGAAAAACGTTGCCTTGTCGAACGAGTCACATTTCAAATTGTATCGAGCGGATGAACGTGTACGGGTATGGAGACAACCTCATGAATCCATGGGCCCTGCATGTTAGCAGGGGGACTGTTCAAGCTGGTGGAGGCTCTGTAACTGCGTGGGGCGTGTACAGTTTGAATTATATGGGACCCCTGACACGTCTAGATACGACTCTGACACGTGACACGAACGTAAGAATGCTGTCTGATCACCTGCATCCATTGATGTTCATTGTGCATTCCGACGGACTTGGGCGATTCTAGCAGCACAATGCGACACCCCACACGTCCAGGATTGCTACAGAGTGGCTCCAGGAACGCTCTTCTGAGCTGAAGCCAACTCCCCAAACATGAGTGTTATTGAGCGTATCTGGGATGTCTTACAACATGCTGTTCAGGAAAGATCTCCACCCCGTTTTAATCTTACGGATTTATGGACAGTCCAGCAGGATTCATGATCTCAGTTCCCTCCAGCACTACTTCAGACGTTATTCGAGTCCACGCCACGTCGTGTTGCATTACTTCTGCGCGCTCGCGCGGGATTCCTGCACGATATTAGGCAGCAGTACCGGTATCTTTTCCTCTTTGTTGTATAATCCTACACATTCGTTTCTGTCCTGAACCAGCGAAAAGCTCTAGAATCCTCCTCTTCCTCATCTATATCGGTACTCTGAAAATCACACTTCAGTGACTGGCAGAGAGTTCATGGGACCACCTTCACAATAATTCTCAATTATGCCACTCTCGAACATTGCGCGGAAAAATTAACATCTATATCTTACCGTGCGAGCTGTGATTTCCCTTATTTTATTATGTCGATCGTTTCTCCTTACATAGTTCAGCTTCAGCAAACCTAATACACAACACCGTAACGCGTCCTCCTACCGTCCCATCAGCGTCACCTCCGTGTTTAACAAGATATTTGACTTCTCTCTAACCCGAGATACCCATGAACACCTACGACAAAACCTACGCTTTCTGTTCAACAGTGTGGCTTATGTCCCAATATCTCCACCAATGGCCAACTCCTGTACCTTCTCATATCCTTTTCCACCAAATTAACAACCGTAAATTCGCCAGTATTGTTTCCCTTGATCTCGAAAAAACATGTGACCATATGTGGCATTCCAGCCTCCTTTCCGTTAAATTATGTCGACCTCATCGAACCCTTTCTCTCCAACCGGTCGTCTTATATGCTGAAACTTCCATTCCACTGTAGGTATGCCCCAAACTTCCGTTCTCTCTCCTCGCCTGTATATCTCTATAGTACTGATTTACCAAAGCCCCCTTCTCCTGTCCATCTTGTAAGGGGTCCGTAGGCCCTTACTATAATTTTGCACTCGGCACAGGTCGATAGGGCGAACAATCGATAGTGTCGTGTTGCGAGAGCGAGTGTGGAGTTGAGCGAGTGCCATGTTGCGGGTAGAGGTGTGTGGAGGCCAGTTGTTGTAATGCAAGGCTTTAACGACAAAGGGAGTTGCCGTCGCCGTGGTTAGACCCCTTTGTACTAGAAATAATACCGGGAACATGAAGAAGTATTATTAGGAAAGGGGTCAGTGACATTTCTAGTGCCGATATTTTGGTTTCGCGTCTACCGCGCCGGCATCACCTTGGATTGCAGTGTTGGATACAGTGATGAATTAGCGTGTGACGATAATGGAAAATGAAGAAGCCTGTGCTGAGATTAGCCGTAATTAGATATGTATGACGAAGGCAGTGGCTGTCTCCTCCTTTTTGTGTTTTTGAAACGAATATAGGTTCGTGATTAGTGAAACTGTGTTGTTTTTCTTGTTACCAGACATTTCATTATTACAGTATTGAGAAGGACGAACTGGAAAGTAACAACTTCCGTAGCAGTCAGTTCCGATTGCCAGCCCCATTAGGTACATGGTCACATTAATAATAATTATTGGGCTGCTATTCGATCAGATCAGGTCGGGATAAATAAACGGAGGTTTTACAATCTCCTCCAGTCTGCCGATGACACCGCCTTCCTCTCCCTACCTTCCAACTCCATCTCAACCAGTTCACCTCCTGGTGCAACCAGCGGCTTCTCAAACTCAAACCTGCCAAAACTCAGGCAATAATTATAGGCCTAAACACCCGTAGCTTCCGCCCCCATGACACTTATCTCGCCATTCACAGCTTTCCTATCCAGTTAACTAACATACAAAAAAACCTCGAACAAATAACTTGACGCACACTAACATGGACGCCCTATCTACTAACCATTCAACAGACTAAAAATAATCAAACTACTAACCGGCCGAACATGGGGATTCCACCCTCCCACAACTCTCATTACGCATAACCCCCTCATCTGACTCATCCTCTGTGTTACAAATAACTTCCCCTCCTTCCTCCTTTTATCACGCCCTACAGATCCTCGACCGCCATGCACTCTGACTACCCTTTTGGATCAGCTTACCATCCCCCAACCCCATACTCTACAAATTTATAAAATTCCCCATCCTACCCTTCCAATTGGAACACCTCCGAATATCCTACGTTACCCCTAGACTCGACACTATCCCCACTCCCCCACCGCCCCCTACTTTCTCTCCTGCTTACTGATCCCAGTAATTTGCCGCGCCTCTACTAACACTTTCCTCCAGCACTACACTCCCACACTCTCCACGTCATCTGGCAACGAAAACTTAATCACATTCCCTTGCACAACTATGAAATCCACGCTGATATATACCCATCCTAGTATACCTAAAGGAATCCAGCTCCCCCAGCCAGGGCTCTTTTCCTCTCTCTCTCTCTCTCTCTCTCTCATCCCCCCCCCCCCGCTCCTCATCGTAAGGTCTGGTCCAGAACAGAATCCCTCCTCCGAACATCCGCCAACACTAAAACGCGCTTACGCATAACCCCAACTGCAGTCTATTACATCCGTCTGTGTCTTAACCAGAACCCACATTGGCTTTTTACCTTTTAACTCACGCAATTGCCCATCTGCTTTGTATTATGTGAAATTATCATTTACCATTTAATGAGTGTCATATTTAGATTAATAAACAGGTCAGATTTTTGTATTTCGAGTTACGCAACTATCTTTTTATTATACCAAACAATTTATAATATATTTTATATTCTCATATGGCTGAAGAGGGGTGAATTGATCCCCCGTACATACGGGGCGAGGCGAATGAAATGATAACAAATAAAGAAAAGGGAAGTCGCAAAACGAAACATGAACCACACTAATCCACTCTGGTGGTTGTTCTACCTGTCTCAGAGTATTGTAACAAAAACCACTCACATGCCCGCGGACTGCGTGTACGTCTACAAAGTACAAAGTTACGTTTACGGTCAACCACGCCCTCTGGATGCTTCACCACTGCGGAGTAGGAACTAGTAACGTAATCGTGATTTTCGGTTATTTTATTCGTGAGTGAATGAAACTTGTAAGGATGATAAGTTACTCCTAGACTTTTCCGCCCGAGCGCTAGGTAAGAACTGCGCAGACACTGGACAGGTTACCACGACCGCAACGACGGCACATTGTACCAGCTGATCAACTGTGAAGTCAGTCTGCCGGCGGCGAGCACATTGTTCCGCGCTGCTTGCTTCGCACCGCCTACCGGAGGGCCTGTAATTAGGGGCTGCAGAGGGGTGGTGCAGTAAGGCACAAACGCCCGCAGCGACCGGAAATTCCGCTCGCCAGCCGGCTGTTACCAGGACAACGGACAGGTTGCACGTTCCCTCGCATCGCGATCGTAATTAACGTACGCTGTCCTCTAAAACACCGAAAATATCTCCCGTGCGGGTTCAGTCGGCCGTTCCAGATTGAAATTACATTGCGCAGCATATATTCTCCATTTGTTTAAATCTTTATCGACTCTGTACTAATATCGTATAAAACAGCGGCTGTGTCTGCGTATTTCAGTTTTAATTAAATCTGTTGAAATTTAATGAAAGTAATGTGACAGAAAGTGGAAAACTGCGAGTAGAAGGTTGGGCTGAGAGTGAAAGGTGAATGAAGGCGAAACAGAGTTCATTCAGTGAGGAAGAAGGCAAGAGCAGCGAGAATTTATTGAGCTAAATGACAAAAATTGCAAGAGAGTTCACCAGTTCAGATACTTGGGTGTCTTTGTTTGCCAGTGACAGCACTAGAGAAACGGAGTGTATTCCGTCATCGAGAGGATCAGCTCAAAATCAGTTTCAGCTAACTCTAAGATGAGAATCTATAACACGGAGACATGCCCAGCAGTCATGTACGGTTCGAAAACCTGGAGCATGACTAAACGAGAGATCAGTAGCGAGGATGATATGGGGACCGACCTTAGATCAACGAGAACTGAGCTGGAGGAAGACGGACGAATTCTACCTCTTGATGCAACAACCAGCAATCCTACGGAAGCTGAACAACAAAAGAATGCGTTGGGCGGGCCCTCTAGCCCGTATGCCAGAGGAAAGACAGGCGAAGAAAGCGTTTGAGGGGCAACCAAACACCAGATGTCCCATAGGACGACCAAGCCAGCGCTGGGTGGACGACCTGGTGAAGGATCTGGCTGCTCTGAGGACTGAAGACACCTGGAGGTATCGAGTCCGTCGGAATGCACAATGGACGTGAGTGGATGCAGGTGATCAGACAGGATGCTTACGTACGTCTCATCTGCCAGAGTCGTATCTAGAGGTATCAGGGGTTCCATATCACTCCAACTGAACACGCCCCACACTAATAAAGAGCCTCCACCAGCTTGAACAGTCCCCTGCTGACAGGCAGGGTCCATGGATTCATGAGGTTGTCTCCATACTCGTACGCGTCCATTCTCTCGATACAATTTGAAACTAGACTCGTCCGACCAGGCAACATGTTTCCAGTCATCGACAGTCCAATGTCGGTGTCGAGGGGCCCAGGCGAGGCGTAAAGCTTTGTGTCTTGCAGTCATCAAGGGTACACGAATGGGCCTTCGGCTCCGAAAGCCCATATCGATGGTACTCCGTCGAATAATTCGCACGCTGACACTTGCTGACGGCCCATAATTGGGTCGTCATTGATCCTGTTGTTGCAGCATCTTTTTACAGCCGCATCGACGTCGGATATTTGCTGTGTTACCGGATTCCTGATATTCACGGCACACTCGTGAAATGGTCGTACGGGAAAATACCCACTTCATCGCTACCTCGGAGATGCTGTGTCCTGTTTCTCGTGCGCTGACTATAAAACCACGTTCAAACTCACTTAAATCTTGACAACCTGCCATTGTAGCAGCAACAACCGATCTAACAACTGCGTCAGACACTTGCCTTATATATGCGATTCCGACCGCAGCGCCATATTCTGCCTGTTTACATATCTCTGCATTTGAATACGCATGCCCATACCAGGTTCTTTGGCACTTCCGTCCATATACTGTATGTGTAGAGGAATGCTATTTTCCAACATCCCGTCTTAAGTCTGTTGGGAAATATCTCATGAAAGACGCTTTTGTGGCAGAAGTGAATGTGTATTTGTACGTGGAAACGTTTAGGTGACAAAATTACTGTTGGTAAGCTAGCATCTTACTAAATGCTAACTGAACAGTAATTGTAAAAGTGAAGTTTTCTGATGCCCGCCTCGGTATGCATTAAAACAGTGAATAGCTCAGTTCGTATTGTTCCAGTTCCTCGTGCACAATGATTTAAGTATCTTCTTATTTACATACGAAGAGTACTGTTTCGATTACTACGCCCTTCTGAAGTGATCGTTTTAGATTTTACAGTGCAGCATCCTGGTGTGCTTTTCTGAGATTGTGTCTCAGTTTTTTGTGCTCTTCGTCAGGTTTACGTGCGGTGTTTACTTTTCATCAGCACCAGTGTTTGATTGACAGGAGAGCTTAGTGCCCCTTTTTTCTTTCCTTTTCGGTAGTAATGGCTACATTACCGAGATTTGTACTGCTGTGTGTTTTCGGTGATCATATATATCGCACGAAGATATTTATCTCCATTATGACTTCTGCGGTTTTTAATTTATTTCTTGGTTTCATGAGGAACAAAAATTCACCCTTTTCTTTTCTTTTAGAATTCAATTATGATTTGCAAATATTGTTTGTGCTTTAGTTCCGTCTGTTCACCAATAATTTCGAGTGGATACGTGTTTCTGTGCTTATAAATCTCGAGTTCTTCTCTTCATTCTACGTGCTTTGAGTACACCATGTAGAATTTTCATTGAATTTTCTATTCGGTATTCTTTATGGTTATGGCTGCAAAAGTGCCTGAAAAATTTGGACTGATTTCTCTGGCAATTTCGAATGTGCCTTTTCGGTGTAACTGCCGAGTTGCTTCCACTTTGTCCAGTGTAAAATTGTTCACAATCTTTGCATGAGATCTTATACAGGCTGTTAGTAATGTAACAGGACATAGAGAATGCTCAACTGAATAATTTGTGGTAGGGAACCTAGGGTAGTAGAAGCTAGCTTAAGGTGATATGGAAGTGAACTTGTCTGCTGCTTACTCTAGTATTGCAGTTTTCCAACGTATTTACAACTAATATGTGTACAAGTTTACACTTACTGTACTGTTTATTTACATGTACATTCTTTATTTCCTGCAAGGGAACAAGAAGGTTGGTTCAAATGGCTCTGAGCACTATGGGACTCAACTGCTGAGGTCATTAGTCCCCTAGAACTTAGAACTAGTTAAACCTAACTAACCTAAGGACATCACAAACATCCATGCCCGAGGCAGGATTCGAACCTGCGACCGTAGCGGTCTTGCGGTTCCAGACTGCAGCGCCTTTAACCGCACGGCCACTTCGGCCGGCGACAAGAAGGACGAGCCAGATTACCAGGAATGTCATGATGTAGGTTTCGTTTACTTTCCTTGTCCGTACGGTGGCTCTGTTGTATCATATTTACATTGTCCCACAACAGATCGTGCTATGAATCAACGACAGACCCATGCGTTACTCAGTTCTATCCAGAGACGTAAAGTACAATACGATGGAGCAGTATCGGTACAGTATTTCCTGGTTACTGGATTTGAAGGGGAGAGTCCATGGCCTGCGAGGTCGCATGATCACAGCACCTTCATTATTTCCGCCGGCCGAAGTGGCCGTGCGGTTAAAGGCGCTGCAGTCTGGAACCGCAAGACCGCTACGGTCGCAGGTTCGAATCCTGCCTCGGGCATGGATGTTTGTGATGTACTTAGGTTAGTTAGGTTTAACTAGTTCTAAGTTCTAGGGGACTAATGACCTCAGAAGTTGAGTCCCATAGTGCTCAGAGCCATTTGAACCATTTTTTGATTATTTCCCATGGAGATATCTAAGGTCACTTGCGCATGAGACGCCAGTGGATACAGAGATGCAATTAGTTTCCACAATTGTAGCTGCCTGTGAAGAGATTTGAAACACGCTAGCCATATTTGTCTGGGTGCGTCAGAATCGTCTTCGCCGATGTCATGCTTGCATTGAGATTGATGGCCGTCAGTTTCGGAACATTTTGTAAGATACAGTACAAACGGTGCGTTCAGTGCGTCAGTGGTGGTATATGCAGTTAACTAATGTATATGCAGTTAACTAATGTAAACAACAAAGTAGACAGTAATGTGATTTTATTCCTATAATCTCCTTGAAATGGCTTCTCTGATCCCACGTTCCACACCTCAAATTTTTCTGTGGAGCATCCTCTATCTTCTGTTACATTATTGCACTGACTTACGAAAACACCCAGTATATTCCTGGATTTGAGAAATTTGCAATTTTAGTTTTTCCAGGTCGTACATCTGTTTTTGAAAGTGTTATCGGTATGAAATGTTACTTTCACTTCCATCTTTTTAAATAGATTATTGAGTTTCCCTGAAATTTGTCCAACGTATGGCGCAGTGAAGTCAGTGGGTTTTTCTGTTGCTATTAATTCACTTTTCAGGGTTATTTCTGTATTTATGTTTTTATTTTCATTGTGTGCATTCATCGTATAGTCTGCGTACTATTGTAGGCTTTCTAAGTATTCTTTTGTGCTATGTACCGCAATGTTCCTTTTTCTTCCTGTGTCGCGTCAGTGTAAAAGGTTTAGATCATGCTCCAATGGATCATCGATTTCACGAATGACAGTAAAAAGTGAGCACCATACGTGAACCTCTGGCAAACTCAAAAAGCACAAAGACTGAGAACTAATCTCAGCAAAGCTCTCTAGGACGCTATACTGTAACATCTAAAATGATGACCTTATCTACTCTCACGATATAATGACACGCGATAGAGCACAGGAAATTTCAAAAAGCTTCATCAAATTTCACGCCACTGTATCATTTACACGAATCAAGATAGAGACTTGGAGTGAATTAAGCACGGAATCTGGCTCTGATTACTATGGGGCTTACCAGCCGCGTGGTTCTGGCCTGAAGCGCCTAGAAACGTTCGGTCACAGCGGCCGGCTAAAAGCGGAAACTAAAAGTTTACTTTAATTGTAATCATATGATTCCTCGTAGGGGCCCCACTACTGCAGGTGGCTCGCCGTTACATCACCCAATAAGCTCTGAGTAAAGCTAGCGATGACACTGCAACAAATGACATCTTACATTCCTTCTTTCAACAGATGCAGTTCAGTTTTAACTGTGCAGCGTGATTTTCGTCAGTCACTGCACGCCCTACAGCTCAAATATTTGGACTAAGGCAGCACATTCTAAACCAACCCCGGCTAAGACTCTGCTCCCGGAGGGCCCTCCTGTGTGCGAGCGCAGCCGAGTCTGCTCAGCAATCCCGCTTCCCTCACCACTGCACTAACTCGAGCAGGTGTGTGAGTTATTATGCCGAAGGTTGCAAACATGGGAAACTTAGGCAGACATGTCTGATACCCAAATCTGCGAGGTGCATATTAAAGCACACTTTTATAAGCAGGAGTTTATCAGGTGTGTTTACTACCAACTCCTTACTTTTCTGCCCAACCAATATCTTTTAGTCCTTGATTAAATACGTACACTATGTGATCAAAAATATGCGTTTATCGTATTAAGTGCATTTTGCTGCCATCTACTGCAAGGTAGTCCATATCAGCGACGTCAGTAGTGATTGGACATCGTGAGAGAGCAGATTGGGGCACTCCGCGGAACTCACAGGCTTGGAACGCGGCCAGGTGATTCGGTGTCACTTTTGTCATACGTCTGTACGCGAGATTTCCACTCTCGTAAACATCCATAGGTGCACTGTTTCCGATGTGATAGTGAAGTGGAAACGTGAAGTGACACGTAGAGCACAAAAGCGCACACGCCGATCTCGTCTGTTGACTGAGGTAATGTGTAATAGGCAGACAACATCTATCCAGAATATCACACAGGAATTCCAAACTGCATCAGGATTCACTGCTCAAGTACTATGACAGTTAGGCGGGAAGGGAGAAAACTTGGATTTCATGGTCGAGCGGCTGCTCAGAAGCCACACATCACGCCGGTAAATTCCAAACGACGTTTTGCTTGGTGTAAGGAGCGTAAACATTGGATGATTGAACGGTTGGAAAACGTTGTGTAGAGTAACGAATCACGGTACATAATGTGGCGATCCGGTGGCAGGCTGTGGGTATGGCGTATGCTCGACGAACGTCACCTGCCAGCATCTGTAGTGCTAACAGCAAAATTGGGATGCGGTGGTGTTATGGTGTGGTCGTGTTTTTCATGGAGGGGGCTTGCAACCGTTGTTGATTTTCGTGGCTGTATCAAAGCACAGACCTACATTAACGTTTTAAGCGTCTTGCTACCCACTGGTGAAGAGCAGTTTGGGGATGGCGATTGCATCTTTCAACACGATCGAGCACCTGTTCATAATGCACGGCCTGTGAAGGAGTGGTTACAGCACAATAAATCCCTGTAACGGACTGTCATGGGCAGAGTCATGACCTGAATCCTATAGAACACCTTTGAGATGTTTTGGAACGCCGACTTCGTGCCAGACCTCAGCGACCGACCTAGATACCTCTCCTCAACGCAGCATTCCGTGAAGAATGGGCTGCCACTGGCCAAGAAACCTTTCAGCACCTGACTGAACGTCTGCCTGCGAGAGTGGTAGCTGTCGTCAAGGTTAATGGTGCGCCAACACCATATTGAATTCCAGCATTACCGATGGAGGGCGCCACGAACTTTGAAGTCACCTTCACCAACGTGTCCGGATACTTTTGATCACATAGTTTATATCCAATAGTGCTAATACGTTGAGAATAACTACAAAAAGTTTTACATACAGCCATTTAACATTAAGTTGCGATGTTTATGAATAAATCCATTTTAGAATATGTAATATATCTGTAACTACAGTTTGTGATCTAGTCAAACACATGTATATACACATAATAAAATCTGTTTCACTTCAACGTTGACCGGACTTCACCGATTTCATAATAGAAAAAAATGTTCCCTCTGTTTTGTTGAACCAAAGACTGAAATAACTTTGTGGCTTCCCTAAGTAGTCGAAGATAATGCTCTTGGTGTAACATTTCATAAAAATCTTGTACATTCCTGTGTTGGACGAACAGGTCGTTGAGCTGGATGCTACACTACACGTCTATCAACTCAAGTTGGAAGTAATGAGGTACTTCAAAAGCAAAAGCGAGAATGATGTGATAACATTGACTTCGTTTCATGTATTTGCATACTACCTGAGCACCCAGCATTGACCAGGTATGTATCTTTTCCAATTCTATTATTCCATCTCCTCCACCCTCTTGTCCATCCATTTGCTCCTCCCCCTCTCTCTCCGCCCATCTCGGCCGCTTCCCTTTCTCTGACCTTCCCCCCCCCCCCCTCCGCTCTACACTCTGCCCATTTCCTCATCCCTCTTATCTGTACACATGTCGTCCTTCACGCTCCCTCTCTGACTGTTCATCTATTCCTTCCCCATTCTCTCTCTCTCTCTCTCTCTCTCTCTCTCTCTCTCTCTCTCTCTGTCTCTCCCACTCCCCCTCCTCATGTTATCACCCTCAGGCCATCGGGAGGTTTCGAGGTTGCTAGTTCTTACACCCACAATATTTCTTTCCAGATAGGAATAAAGTAGGTGCGCCACGTCCACTTGATATCGATCCAGGGTTTAGGAGGAGATTCATAGCCACGACTTCGCCTAAGTGCGCGTTTTTCGCATATATTTAACACGTTTCGCACATATTTGTTCGCATATGTCGCTTGTATCTGCAGCGGATTTCGTCCCGCAGTTTCAACGGCTATGAGATAATATCTCCTGAATAATATGTTGAAAAGCGTCATAATTTAGCAGATACATTCATGAACCATGAACCATGGACCTTGCCGTTGGTAGGGAGGCTTGCGTGCCTCAGAGATGCAGATAGCCGTACCGTAGGTGCAACCACAACGAAGGGGTATCTGTTGAGAGGCCAGACAAACGTGTGGTACCCGAAGAGGGGCAGCAGCCTTTTCAGTAGTTGCAGGGGCAACAGTCTTCATGATTGACTGATCTGGCCTTGTAACACTAACCAAAACGGCCTTGCTGTGCTGGTACTGCGAACGGCGGGAAACAAGGGGAAACTACAGCCGTAATTTTTCCCGAGGGCATGCAGCTTTACTGTATGATTAAATGATGATGGCGTCCTCTTGGGTAAAATATTCCGGAGGTAAAATAGTCTCCCATTCGGATCTCCGGGCGGGGACTACTCAAGAGGACGTCGTTATCAGGAGAAAGAAAACTGGCGTTCTACGAATCGGAGCGTGGAATGTCAGATCCCTTGATCAGGCATGTAGCCTAGAAAATTTAAAAAGGGAAATAGATAGGTTAAAGTTAGATATAGTGGGACTTAGTGACGTTCGGTGGCAGGAGGAACAAGACTTTTGGTCAGGCGACTACAGGGTTATAAATACAAAATCAAATAGGGGTAATGCAGGAGTAGGTTTAATAATGAATACAAAAATCGGGGTGCGGGTAAGCTACCACAAACAGCATAGTGAACGCATTATTGTGGCCAAGATAGACACGAAGCCCACGCCTACTATTGTAGTACAAGCTTATATGCCAACTAGCTCTGTAGATGACGATGAAATTGAAGAAATGTATGATGAACTAAAAGAAATTATTCAGATAGTGACGGGAGACGAAAATTTAATAGTCATGGGTGACTGGAATTCGGTAGTAGGAAAAGGGAGAGAAGGAAACGAAGTAGGTCAATATTGATTGGGGGTAAGAAATGAAAGAGGAAGCCTCCTGGTAGGATTTTGCACAGAGCACAACTTAATCATAGCTAACACTTGGTTCAAGAATCATAAAAGAAGACTGTATACATGGAAGAAGCCTGGAGGTACTGACAGGTTTCAGATAGATTATATAATGGTAAGACAAAGATTTAGGAACCAGATTCTAAATTGTAAAACATTTCCAGGGCAGATGTGGAGTCTGACCACAATCTATTGGTTATGACCTGTAGATTAAAACTGAAGAAAGTGCAATAAGTTGGGAATTTAAGGAGATGGGGCTTGGTTAAACTGACTGAACCAGAGGTTGTACAGAGTTTCAGGGAGAGCATAAGGGAACAATTTACAGGAATGGGGGAAAGAAATAAAGTAGAAGAGGAATGGGTAGCTTTGAGGGATAAAGTAGCGAAGACAGCAGAGGATAAAGTAGGTAAAAAGACGAGGGCTACTAGAAATCCATGGGTAACAGAAGAAATATTGAACTTAATTGTTGAAAGGAGAAAATATAAAAATGCAGTAAATGAAGCAGGCAAAAAGGAATACAAACGTCTCAAAAATGAGATCGACAGCAAATGCAAAATGGCTAAGCAGGGATGCCTAGAGGACAAATGTAAGGATGTAGAGGCTTATCTCACGAGGGGTAAGATATATACTGCCTACAGGAAAATTAAAGAAACATTTGGAGAAAAGAAAACCACTCGTTTGGATATCAAGAGCTCAGATGGAAACCCAGTTCTAAGCAAAGAAGGGAAAGCAGAAAGGTGGAAGGAGTATATAGAGGGTCTATACAAGGGCGATGTACTTGACGACAATATTATGGAAATGGAAGAGGATGGAGATGAAGATGAAATGGGAGATATGATGCTGCGTGAAGAGTTTGATAGAGCACACAAAAACCTAAGTCGAAACAAGGCCCCGGGAGTAGACAACATTCCATTAGTACTACTGACGGCCTTGGGAGAGCCAGTATGTATGAGACAGGCGAAATACCCTCAGACTTCAAAAAGAATGTAATAATTCCAATCCCAAAGAAAGCATATGTTGACAGATGTGAAAATTACCGAACTATCAGTTTAATAAGTCACTGCTGCAAAATACTAACGCGAATTCTTTACAGACGAATGGAAAAACTAGTAGAAGCCGACCTTGGGGAAGATCAGTTTGGATTCCGTAGAAATATTGGAACACGTGAGGCTATACTGACCCTACGGTTTATCTTGGAAGCTAGATTAAGGAAAGGCAAACCTACGCGTCTAGCATTTGTAGTCTTAGAGAAAGCTTTCGACAGTGTTAACTGGAATATTCTCTTTCAAATTCTAAAGGTGGCAGGGGTAAAATACAGGGAGCTAAAGGCTATTTACAATTTGTACAGAAACCAGATGGCAGTTATAAGAGTCGTGGGACACGAAAGGGAAGCAGTGGTTGGGAAGGGAGTGAGACAGGGTTGTAGCCTCTCCCCGACGGTATTCAATCTGTATATTGAGCAAGCAGTGAAGGAAACAAAAGAAAAATTCGGAGTAGGTATTAAAATCCATGGAGAAGAAATAAAAACTTTGAGGTTCGCCGATGACATTGTAATTCTGTCAGAGACAGCAAAGGACCTAGAAGAGCAGCTAAACAGAATGGACAGTGTCTTGAAAGAAGGATATAAGATGAACATCAACAAAAGTAAAACGAGGATAATGGAATGTAGTCGAATTAAATCGGGTGATGGTGCGGAAATTACATTAGGAAATGAGACGCTTAAAGTAGTAAATGAGTTTTGCTATTTGGGGAGCAAAATACCTGATGATGGTCGAAGTAGAGAGGATATAAAATGTATACTGGCAATAGCAAGGAAAGCGTTTCTGAAGAAGAGAAATTTGTTAACATCGAGTATAGACTTAAGTGTCAGGAAGTCGTTTCTGAAAGCATTTGTATGGCGTGTAGCCATGTATGGAAGTGAAACATGAGCGATAAACAATTTGGAAAAGAAGAGAATAGAATCTTTCGAAATGTGGTGCTACAGAATATTGCTGAAGATTAGATGGGTAGATCACATAACTAATGAGGAGGTATGAATAGGATTGGGGAGAAGAGAAGTTTGTGGCACAACTTGACTAGAAGAAGAGATCGGCTTGTAGGACATGTTCTGAGGCATCAAGGGATCACCAATTTAGATTTGGAGGGCAGCGTGGAGGGTAAAAATCGTAGAGGGAGACCAAGAGATGAATACACTGAACAGATTCAGAAGGATGTAGGTTGCAGTAGGTACTGGGAGATGAAGAAGCTTGCACAGGATAGAGTAGCATGGAGAGCTGCATCACAACAGTATCAACACTGAAGACCACAACAACAACAACAACATTCAGTGAGAAAATTTCTATAGTCCCTGTGAAATACGTTGCCAGTGGAGTTAGCAGAAAAGACCTAATAAATTAAAATGTCGTGCTTGATGCGGCTGTTTTACTTCATACGTATGATAAATTTAGTAAGCGATAAAGTTTTTTATCATTTTGTGGGGGTTGCCAGCGAAAAACTTTTTTGTTTAAACTTTCAAATTATGTGTAAAGTTTACTGCAAATAGTTAAGTGCTCTCACTCTCAAGTAGTGGACGAATAAGATATCCGAATTCGCGCGTTGTCAGCTGATACTACTTTTTTACCCCCACCCCCTCCCCTGACCATTTGATAGGTAATGGTCCTCACCCTTACAACTATTCTCTCCAGACAGTACGTGATATGTGTACCAACTTTAATTGAAATCAGTCCAGCGGCTTAGGAGGCGATGTGGAACATACACTAGGTGATCAAAAGTATCCGACACCTGGCTCAAAATGGCTTACAAGTTCGCGGTGCCCTCCATCAGTAATTCTGGAATTCAGTGTGGTGTTCGCCCACCCTTAGCCCTGATGACAGCCTCCACTCTCGCAGGCATACGCTCACTCAGGTGCTGGAATGTTTCTAGGCCAATGGCAGCCCATTGTTCACGGAGTGCTGCACTGAGGAGAGATATCGATGTCGGTCGGTGTAGTCTGGAACGAATTCGGCTTTCCAAAACATCCCAAAGGTGTTCAGTAGGACTCAGGTTAGGATTCTGTGCAGGCCAGTCCATTACAGGGATGTTATTGTCGTGTAACCACTCCGCTACAGGTGGTGCATCATGAACAGGTGCTCGATCGTGTTGAAAGATGCAATCGCCATTCCCGAATTGCTCTTTAATTGTTGGAAGCAAGAAGGTGCTCAAAACATCAATGTAGGCCTGTGCTGTGATAGTGCCACGCAAACAACAAGGTGTGCAAGCACCATCGAAGCGAAACACGACCACACCATAACACCACCGCCTGCGAATTTTACTATTGGCACTACACACGCTGGCAGATGACGTTCACCGGATATTCGCCATACCCACACCCTACCATCGGATCACCTAATTGTGTTCCGTCATTCGTCACTTCACACAACGTTTTTCCACTGTATTTATCGGTGTGATGTGTGGCTTTTGGCCAGCCGCTCGACCATGAAATCTAAGTTTCCTCACCTCCCGACTAGCTGTCACAGTAGTTGCAGTGGATCCTGATGCAGTTTGGAATTCCAGTGTGACAGTCTGGATAGATGTCTGCTTATTACACGTTACGACCCTCTTCAACTGTCGGCTGTCTCTGTCAATCAACAGCCGAGGAAAGCCTGTAAGCTTTTGTGCTGTTCATGTCCCTTCACGTTTCCACTTCACGGTCACATCGGAAGCAGTGGACGTTGGGATGTTTAGGAGAGTGGAAACCTTGGGTACAAACGTATGACACAAGTAACACGCAATCATCTGACCACGTTCGAATTCCGTGAGTTCTGCGGAGCGCCCCATTCTGCTCCCACGAAGCGTAACGACTACTGAGATCGCTGATATGGGGTAACTGGCAGCATAGTGCACCTAATATGAGAATCATATTGTTTTTGGGGGTATCCCGATACTTTTGATCACATAGTGTACATAGATATGTATATACGAGTAAGTACATCCATTTTTATAACAGGTATGAATTTAGAGAGCTCTTGCCTAGTATTTTATAACACGTTCATTTCTAAATTTTTCATGTGATAATATAAATTGTTCTCATTGCACGTAAATATAGTATTCAGCAATAAACATCGAAGAAATTAAAATAACTGAGGGTCCCCCATCTCCTCCCCTCTCCTCTCCCCCCTCCTTCTTCCCTCCTCCCTCGTCTGTATGCCCCTAGCAGATCATCTCTGTTTGCTCATCGTCATCAATGTACGTACCACGTCAGTGTTATGTTTGGTGCTCTTCTCCTGTGCGTCAAGAGCTGTGGTTTTAATTGTGTGCTGGACTTGTACATAGTGATATTGTCAGTGGCTGATGTGTGTTACGCCGTCCGTCGATACTTTTATGATTTAGTGTGTGGTTTTGTTTTTGTGTGCGCTATTTTTTTACGGTTTTTATCTCCATATTTACAGTCGACCCCTTTTTGGTTTTCTTCCATGATGTTCCCCATTTTTTATATCAATGTACACCATATTCTCTCCTTTACGTTTTTCTAAATGTCTTCTATTGTATGATTAATGTCTTTCGGTTGAAGAGCAGCGCATATGCTGCTGCCAGTCCGACCCAGATGGGGCACTGAAATACAATAAAGGATAAAAAAGAAGAGAAAATAACGGAAATAGAAGGTGTTAAATAAGACACTTAGTAGTTTGTCGAAAATTAATAAAGTTAGAGATGATAAGTAAAATTAGAGATATGTTGCGTATTCCCGCCACTGAAGTCCACGAAAAAAGAGGGGGAGAGAGGGGGGAGGAGAGAGAGAGATAGAGATTGAGGGGGAGACAGAGAGAAAACGAGAGAGATATACGTCGTCAAGGCGTCGAACCATGCGCCCACCACTAGCTCTTGTTATCAAACTATGTGCCTGCATCTACTCTGCAGATTTTACGTCACTGTAGGTACAACAGTCTGTCATGTCTTACATACTAGGTGCTATGGTCAAGGAAGTTATCGTCGTCATCATCTGTATCGTTGCTTGGGTCAATTTTTCCATCTTCTTGTGAAGTGTCCTTTATGCTGATTGTTTGTTGCGTCCTGGTTCTCACATCAGGTCTATTTTATCGTTCTTTTATGTACCGAAGCCGCAACCCTAAGGGATCGAGCAGGTCGCTATGTTGATTTCTTTTCATGCTAGTCGGCCGTTGTGGCCGAGCGGTTGTAGGCGCTTCAGTCCGGAACCACGCGGCTGCTAGTGTCGTAGGTTCGAATCCTACCTTTGGCATGGATGTGTGTGATGTCCTTAGGTTAGTTAGGTTTAAGTAGTTCTAAGTTTAGGGGACTGATGATCTCTGATGTTAAGTCCCATAGTGCTTACAGCCATTTGAACTATTTTTTTCTTTTCATGCTGTTTTGTCTCTAATCGCACTATACAAGTATTTGTATGCCAGCTCTAGTCGTAAAACTTGCATGAGAAGGGTGCTGTGTGGTACGATGTGCGCTGCGGAACGTCTGTCGTCAGTAGTACATTCCTCCCTTTCACTGAGATACATGGCGTGTAAATGCATTGGGTACCTGTTACTTGATGTTGGGGAATAAGATACAAACCCTCGGGTCTTTATCAGTGCCACTCAGTTCCCATTGCCAACTGTATAACCGCCACCTCTGTAAGTGCCATTAGTCTCTTATTTCTTCTCCTGTTATACTAGTTATCTTGTCAAGTTTTCCCATCTTGAGCCAATACGCTGCAGCCTGCTATCTCACGGTGTGGTCTATCGCATATATTCCTAAGACAACACACAGAGCTTAAAGTTGAGAAGCGCCAGGCATCCCCTCATCTACCTGTCCTCATTTTTTCTCTTTCTAGTATGCAACTCGAATGAATAATTCTACAAATTAAGTCCAGATCGATGTATCCAGTCACTGATTCAATTATAGAGAAATACCAGCGATGGTAAGGCCAGATCATTTTGTTCTTCTCTAAGTAAAATATGGGCTTCCGCAGAGATCTGATCCTGCCCATCGAAGGTCGGTTTCGGCGAGTGACGAGAGCCGGGGAACGCAGAGAGCGGCTCAGCCGAGCTCTGGCGAAGGAGCCGGCGAAGACGAGCGCGACGCCAATCTCCACAGGCAGAATGCATTCAGTGGGCGTCACGGTTCGCTTTCGCCAGCGGAGGAACAATACCGGCAGACCTGCATCTGCTTCCCGGCAGGCAAGCGAGCGGCATTTCTACCGGATAGCTCTCCCACGAAAACACGGATAGTTTTTTAAGCTCGGTGGAGAGAACGGCAAATTCGCAGAAGACGGAACTGATGGGGCCGCATTTCTATGGATCCCTCTCTTTTTCCCTGGTCTGAAAGCATGTAAAACTCTCAGACAAACGCCCTGTCTGCCTTTTTTATTTATTTATTTTTATGCGCCAGCTGCAGAGGCGAATAGCAGGCACAACTACAGGGGGATGGAAGGAATTTAACCACCCACAGGCGTAGAGAAAGCTCCTGATAACTTGTGTATTAAGGGGGGTAGGACGTCAAACGGGCCGACTTCGAGAAGGAGAGGCACTACAGACATTTTAATTTGCACTGTCTATTCTTTTACATACAAATTAATAAAACTCTGTCAGCATGACCAGGAAGGACTCAGGATTCACACTCATAGCAGTGGAAGTTCAAAAATATGAAAAAATAATAGTTTTTAAATGTGAAATTTCATAATATTTTCACTTACTGTTGGATGCATTTGTTGCTATAGGTACGCTTTCCTTCATAAGTAAGAGAGATTCTTCGATGAATTTGGACAGCTTACAAACCATACTTACAGGTGTACGAAACTCTAGAATTTATTTAATCTATGCAAAATTTAATGCGCTGTTACGTTTTAAACTTCGTGTTTAGAGAAAACTCGAATTTTATAGTTAATGATCTCAATTTTTACCACAGTTTTTAACATATTTGGAAAATTCTGGAGTTTCATGCACCTGTAAGTATGGTTTGTATGCCGTCCAAAATTCATCGATGAATCTCTCTTACTCATGCAGAAAAGTGTACCTACATCAACAAATGCAGCTAATACCAAGTGAAAAAAATGATGAAATTTTACATGCGAAAAAAATTTCTTTTGTTATGTTTTTGAACTTCCTCTGCTATGAGTGTGAATCCTGAATCCTTCCTGGTCATGCTAACAAAGTTTTATGAATTTACTTGTAAAAGTATAGGCAGTGTAAATTAAAATGTCCTGTGGTGCCTCTCCTGCTCCAAGTCAGCCCGTTTCACGCCCTCCCCCCTTAAACAGAGTGCAGTTTCACTATTTTTCCTTGCGAAACGACCGGCCATTGGCTGACTAAAACACATGCGTTCGTTAAGGAGATCCGAAGGTACGGAATTCTCAGCATAGAACAGGCCGACGGACGCCAGATTGGAAGATATGTTTTCTGCAACTCTTGTGGGAGGAAAACTACCAGCGGAAGTTAGGAAAAAACTTCATTGGCAGAGTGTCTTTTTATGCATTAAATGATACGCAGAGCAGACGTTGAGAGAGCGCGATGTTCACAGACCTCTCTTCTCTCGCAGACTTTTGGAGCCCCTACTTCAGAGTGCACAGTTGTGGACTTTGAGATGGAGAGAGGCGAAGACTACATCTGATAGAATGATAACAGTCGGAATTCTGGTCGTCTTCACACACACACGTTTACAGCCATTTCCTCTGTTCACAACTGTGGTAAAATCGCACAGCAGGTACGGTGAAACAGAGTTAGGGCGCTGCTAACAATTAAATTCTCATAGGCTTTCCATAACTGAGTTGTTAGGCATAGTGCACGTGTTATGCTCTTGCTTTTTCTCGATCGTTTAGTTCAATTGATCTTGTTGGAAGTTGTTTATCATTGTCATACATATCCTAATCAGATATCGTTCTCTAAAACATACCATACTCCTTTCTTTTTTCGATCCAGTTCACGTATCATTTGAATCCTCTTGAAGTGGTGTAACGAAATATTGGAGCGTTTTCTACTAACCTGTGCACACAACACAGTAACATGTAAGAAAAACAGCGATTTACCTGGACCATACATTTAACTTCATAATCAGTATATCGACCTCATGAAATTTATCAGTGCAATTATTACGTACTTCAAAGTACTTGAAATTCAATGCTAGGGCCACCTTGTCATTAAAACTGCTTTAAATCCAACTCCATTTTGTAAGCTGATGAGGCATTGGGTCCAGTTGATGCAGATCTGGGGAGATTTCAGAGGGTATTTAGGAAAGTAGTATCACCCCGAAAGCCCCAATTATCCTGAACAGCTCACTCCTTTGCCTTCGCCTAACAGCTGTTGCGTCTGCAACAAAGCCAAGCCGCTGTACCCATGTACAGGTCAAAAGGCATACAGTCGACTCAAGGATATCGCAGTGATATGTACTACCATGCTAAAAAGTATCCGAATGACCTCAATTGCGTTTCGCCTGATTTATAGCAGCCCACACAACGTAACTGCATTGCAGGTGCTCTAATCTCGATCCGGTACAGTCATTTGACTATACAAAATGGTTGCCTCAAGTGACCACTATAAAACACTGTTCTACATGGCGATAGCTCTACCTGTAAATTAATATAACGGTACTACAAATATCAGGCACACTTGAGAGAGTCGTTAACGTTTGTAAACTCGAATTTATTAGCAGAAGGGATATTCGTAAAGTGTTGCCACTCTCACTAGTACCTGACACAAATAATGTTCAACTCTAACACACCACTCATTCTTGTATCTTGTTCTCTAAAAGTTTTTGCAATCGCCAATTGACCCTCGTTCACTTATCGAGTGTTTTAGCGTGGAGTGATTAATGAACTAACCACTTACAAAAACCATAATTAACAGCGTCAAGCACTCTATTGAAACCTCACCGTGAACAACGTATCACTAGTAATTTCACTACATTCATGATGGCACGTTGATCTATGTGCAGTTCGAAAAACACCTATCGTACTTGTAATTTAACACAAATGGTCATTAAAAACGAGAGTTATTCATATGTCGTGAGACTTGGCCACAATACTAAACGTTATTGACGACTAATCATGAAGAGACGTGATAAAACACATTGTAGTCACTATCAGTTAACAAATCTGAACTTTAAATTACATGACGAAAATTTTTGTATTGGACCACGGCAGCTATCCAGAAACAGTGGTCCCAGTTAACTAACTACGAAAGATGTTAAGTATGGTTTCATTCCAGAGTAACAAACTTGAAATGACGTAATGTATTTGTAGGATGGCGATACTAAAGCAGCACCTAATAAGATTATGTCTTCACAGACAAAAGACATACATTTAATTTTCTCAAATGGTTGAATTGGCTCTGAGCACTATGGGACTTAACATCTGAGGTCATCAGTCCCCTAGAACTTAGAACTACTTAAACCTAACTAACCTAAGGACAGCACACACAATCATGCCCGAGTCAGGAATCGAACCTGCGACGGTAGACTGAAGCACCTAGAACCGCTCGGCCACATCGGCTGGCCGAATTTTCTCAGCAGTCGCGAGATGCTTGATACTGAAGGGACGGGAAAACTGGATAACTTCTGCCTTCCCGGAAGTCGAACACGGCACCTATCATGGTTGTTTTCTAGCCACGAATGGACATGAAATATAGGTTTCTGTCACGAGAAGCGAGATCTGCGAATGTCTGAACTGGAAATGATGAGACGAAGAGTACTATGATGACTGGTAATCGAACCCGCACATATCGTTATTGACTACAGAAGAAGATGTGTTAATTTACGAATTCTTTTTCATCATTAGCTACGATTAGCATACCTGAACTTGAAGCAATGTGACGAAAAGATTGTCGTGTCCCACTGACGTGTCCTGAGAGGGAGTGGAAGGACTGCGTTGGTGCGCGTCAGAGAACTTACTTGGCATGAGGTCTCGGTGGTGTGGGCCGCCAACTCCTCACTGCTCCGTTGTAGAGAAGGCTGCAAGGTGAGCTAGAGTACGGAACTCGGATAGGATCTTAGGGAAGCTTTCATGTATGAACACTCGATGTATAGAACGATTATACTGGAAGTACCCCTGGCACTTGTGATTTAAATAAGATTCTATATACAGTCTCCAATGATTGTCTATCTGGCTATGCAGTTGCCATCCCTAACTTCCCAAACCTAAGTCCTAATACAGCAGAGGCGAGCGCACCAGACTAAGTGTCAGCTGTGTCGATTCAGCCTAAGTCCCTACTTGTTGCTGTGCTCAATACTCTCCTGCAACTCTTGCAGCATCCCGACGCAGACTAACGTGGACCGGCGTCCTAAGTACCTCACTCCATCACTGTCCTTCGATCTAGCGGCTATCCGCTTTTATAGGGGGTAGTGCACCCGGCACCACTTGTTCTAGCAGGTTCTAGCACCCCCGAACTTTGAGCCCTGAGTAGGCTAGTCACGCGGCAGCATGTGATGCCTACGTGATGAACTAGCCATTCTCCACTGTTTGCTGTGTCCAAGGGTTGCCACTAACTGTGCTTGAGCCTCGTGATACTGCATACTCCGCTCTTGTTAGTCGAGTACACATTACACATTACACATGAGATAGTCTGGTCACGTCCGCCTCGCCTGATCTGTAGCAATAATTTTCCAGCCTACAGCCTACATGATTTTAATTCTATCTTCTACTATTCACGACAAGATCTGTGGGGAGTCGAAACCGTCACATATTGTTACTGAATACGAATGGAGATAAGTTAAAATCTAATTAATTTCCATCAAGAGTTAAATGTGCTCATGCTAAAGCCTGAAAGGACAGGATGAAAATTTTGTGCCGAGCCCTGACACGCGCCTTACGTGGAGAATTTGAGAGTTTAGAACCTTGAGCAAACAGTGAATTGATGGCACTATGTGATCACGAAGGGGTCGCATCCTGTGAAACCAGAACCAATATATTCGGCACCTCAAGCTGAAATAAGAGATAGAGTAAGTGTCCTGAGACCTTAAATGGCGTTTGGCTCTTGAACTAACATAAAAATACCGCTGTAGGGAAGCTTACTGGTGGCAGTTTCCACATGTTGCCACCTATGCCTCTGTCATGGCCCATCCTAACCTGTAGTCAGTAGCGAAAGGACATCACGTTTAATGTGAATCTGGAACCACAACGGAATCTTACGTTCTTCGTTTGGCATAATCAGGGGTAAATAAGATATACTGGTGCCTATTAAAAACCTTCGCTTGAAGTGGGAATCGAAGCCTGACCCTATATATACTAATCGAGTTTCAATCCCTCTGAGAACCGAACGGAACTACTGGCTGAATTGGGACTGTCGTAGCGCTCGTGATCCAGACTGGATGAGAATTCTGGCTTGAATTACTTGATTTTGTAATGACTTAGGCTACTCTCTCTGGTAAACGTCGCGCGGCTGAAAGGAAAGTTGATTTACTCAACCTGATTCTTCTGTAATTTAGTAGACTACTACAATATGCCGACTGGGCAGCTAGATACCAAAGGCTCGTACCCTGGTCCGCTAAGAAGTCCACAGTGGCAGATGAGACTTACCCAGCAGATGACCCTCTCGTGGGAAGATACGAAGTCTACAGCATCTGGACTGAGGCAATGGCCTGCATATACTAGCGGCAGAGTACTGGACGGTAGCTGTCTGGTGCGTCATGGTGTGTAGACTGGTGTGGACCGCCCATCGGTTGGAGGAAGGTGATGACTGAGAATGAATTCGTAACTTTGGCGGTACTTATGCTAGAGATGTCCGCTGCCTATTATGCAACAGTAGCGGAGGGCTTAGAAGCCAAAGCATGATACCAGCCACTGAGCACACATGACATCTTGCTCCAGTTCTTCCCTCATATCAGCAGCCTCACATCCCTGGCGGTAACGTGAATGTGCTGCCACCTCTCCTTTAAGAAATATGTTCGGTGATTTCTTCGTTGTCATCTTACTTAACACTGGTTGTTGCATACTGAATGCTTACGACATGGCACCTAGTTACATGGGTGGTCTCTCATTCCCTCCTTATCACGCCGTTTTCTTAGGTCGTCACCAGAGCCATCTACTTCGACAGGCGGAAACGTGTCACAACAACGTAGAAAAACAATAGTGTATACAGAGGTATATGTACTTTTTCCTTTCTGAATGAAATGCCAGATGTTTTTTGCGGACGTATGCTTTTAGGTTAAGATGATAACTTCAAATGTCACAGTCTGCAGTAAAGTGTACAGTATCAGATCAAAAGGTATCCCGATACCCCTATGTAACGAGGAAATGACGACTAGTTATCATGGGAGGAGACGCCTACGACTATAAAAGGAGGCGAGGAGAGTTGAGTTGCGAGAAGAGAAGCAATTAGAGCAGAATGGGTGGGTCACTTCGAGCGTTCAGTCACTGGATGTCAGCTGAGTAACAAATCAATAGGTGGTGTTTCAACGCCCCTAAAGCTGTCGAACTCTAATACTGGTCACGTGATACTGAAGTGGGAACGCGAAAGAACAATGAGAGCTAAACCACGACCAGGAAGACACGTGCTTGTACGGTTTCTAGTTTATTTTTGGTATTAAAGGCAAGTATTTGGTTGATTTGGGGAGAGGGTACCAAACAGCGTGGTCAACTCCCCCAAGACAAGTGATGTGATCTCTATATTTTTATTGGTTGTGTTATATTTCACATTTGTGTGCCAAACATTTTTCGAACAGAAGGTTTAGATAGTCGGTATGTTACACCACAGAGCTCCCGGGTACAAGTACTGCTCCGGCATACCGTCGTCGCAGTAAGCACGGGGAGAGAAAATTGTGAGTGAGTCAGGAACTGAGTATGCTACTGAGCGGATGGAATAAGGTTGGAGAGAGCAGAGGGAAAGGTACAGAGAAAGATGAAGTACGAATTATGATTTGGTAAAGATTATTTAGGCAACAGAAGATTATGAGGTAAAGTTGTCGCTGCGTTGCTTGCTCACACGTAATTATGATGTGTTTGAATAGCAGAGGGTTGTAGTGGAATTTTTCCATTATTGGTCTAAGTTACTTAGTTCAATGTTTAGACGAGAATAAGTGATGCCATCAATTCACATGACTTGCCCTCAGACATCATAGATTTTAACACTTCTTTACCATTTCCAGAAATTAAGGACTTGGTACGGAAATTTTGTTATAACAGATGATTTTTGTGAAGCTGATTGCAATAGTTAGACAATGAGATTCAGATTTAGCAGTATAGTATTTTGAGGGTCAATTTCCCTTTAATGACTTAGCATGTTCAAATTCCAGCACTACCTCCTCACGAAATAATTTCATATTTTCTGAGTATGTGTGTCCCTACTCTGCATTTTGCGGAACACAGTAAGACTGAAACACGAGGTCCCTGGAATAGTCGCACTGCGCAGGACTTCCTTTCAGTTTAGCTTGCTAGCTGCTCCGCTGCATATTTTATGCTCATCACTTCGAGCAGTACCGTCTTTCTGTTGCCGCACGTAAGCCAAGAAAAATTGTCACGGATAGTTTAACATTACAGTCAGCTTACGGATAGACCACTCAGTTAACTTTGCTTTTATGAATTCATTATGGGGTCACTTTAAGCAAAGTTAAGTTCACGTCTCATTCCATAAGGATATATTTTCATCATTACCGTACAGTGCAGTGTTACATTTTGCGTGTGCATCGTTTAGTGCTTAGAATTCTGTTTATTGGGTTTTGAGTACGTAACTTTACAGGACGTTTTTACAAAACATTTTGGTCATTTGCTTTCTAAAAATATATTTTGTAAACTCTACAGAATTTTTCAAACTGTGTGTAGAATTGCAAGTCACGTACTGTGTCGTCCCGTAGTGAAGCACTACTCACTCTTGCGTAATAGTAGTTTCACAGAACAGATTATTTAGTTTACAGTTTTGGTTTTTCTAATCACTTTGGTAAAGTAAACTAAAAGCACAATTACACAGTTTGACAGTTTTGGCGACTCAATTCATCACATAGACTTTTCGTAACTACGCCACTTGGATTGTCGAGGGCAACACACATATTCGTGTTATAAGGAATAGCAGTTCAGTTGCCAGGCCGCAGTGGCCGAGTGGTTCTAGGCGCTTCAGTCCGAAACGCTACTGCTACAGTCACACATTCAAATCCTGCCTCGGGCATAGATGTGTATGCTGTCCTTAGGTTATCTAGGTTTAATTAGTTCTATGTCCAGGATTCCAATCCCAAAGAAAACAGGTGTTGACAGATGTGAAAATTACCTAACTATCAGTTTAATAAGCCACGGCTGCAAAATACTAACACGAATTATTTACAGACGAATGGAAAAACTGGTAGAAGCCGACCTCGGGGAAGAGCAATTTGGATCCCGTAGAAATGTTGGAACACGTGAGGCAATACTGACCCTGCGACTTATCTTAGATGATAGATTAAGGAAAGGCAAACCTACGTTTCTAGCATTCGTAGACTAGGAGAAAGTTTTCGACATTGTTGACTGGAATACTCTCTTTCGAATTCTAAAGGTGGCAGGGTAAAATACAGGGAGGGAAAGGCTATTTACAATTTGTACAGAAACCACATGGTAGTTAAAAGAGTCGATGGACATGAAAGGGAAGCAGTGGTTGCGAAGGGGGTGAGACAGGGTTGTAGCCTATCCCCAATGTTATTCAATCTGTGTATTGAGCAAGCAGTAAAGGAAACAAAAGAAAAATTCGGAGTAGGAATTAAAATCCATGGAGAAGAAATAAAAACTTTGCGGTGCGCCGATGACATTGTAATTCTGTCAGAGACAGCAAAGGACCTGGAAGAGCAGCTGAACAGAATGAACACTGTCTTGAAAGGAGGATATAAGATGAACATCAACAAAAGCAAAACGAGGATAATGGAATGTAGTCGAATTAAATCGGGTGTTGGTGCGGGAATTAGATAAGGAAATGAGACGCTTAAAGTAGTGAATGAGTTTTGCTATTTAGAGAGCAAAATACCGGATGATGGTCGAAGTAGAGAGGATATAAAATGTAGACTGGCTATAGCAGAGAAAGCGTTTCTGAAGAGGAATTTGTTAACATCGAGTATAGATTTAAGTGTCAGGAAGTCGTTTCTGAAAGTATTCGTATGGACTGTAGCCATGTATGGAAGTGAAACGTGGACGATAAATAGTTTTACAAGAAGAGAATAGAAGCTTTCGAAATGAGGTGCTATAGAAGAATGATAAAGATTAAATGGGTAGATCACAAAACTAATGAGGTATTGAACAGAACTGGAGAGAAGAGAAATTTGTGGCACAACTTGACTAGAAGAAGGGATCGGTTGGTAGGACATATTCTGAGGCATCAAGGGATCACCAATTTAGTATTGGAGGACAGCGTGGAGGGTAAAAATCGTAGAGGGAGACCAAGAGATGAATACACTGGGCAGATTCAGAAGGATGTAGGCTGCAGTAGGTACTGGGAGATGAAGAAGCTTGCACAGGATAGAGTAGCATGGAGAGCTGCATCAAACCAGTCTCAGGACTGAAGACCGCAACAACATGTCAAGGGGACTGATGACCTCAGATGTTAAGTCCCATAATGCTTAGGTCCATTTGAACCATTTGATTTTGAGCAATTCAGTTTATTCCAGATTTAATTCAGAACGAAAATAAACAGTTTTTACTGAGAAACGTTGCACTGACGGACAGTGCGGGCAGAGCACTGCGTAAGGTGTCTGTAAAAAAAAATTCCATGATATGAGCAGGAGGAATCGCTCATGACATCCAGAGTGTTACCAGAAGCCAGCTCGCAAACTGGCAGTGACAGTGCGTGGGGACTTGGACGGAATGGGGTGAAAGAGTCAAGGTTCTCCTCACTAGCCTCTCATTTTTGTAGTGAATGGGACCCGATGCTTGAGGTGGCGTAAAGCGCGATTCCACTGGAGAGTGGTTTCCGACTCTTAAGGAATAATTTGATTCCATTCCTCCGCAGACAATCAGACATGTGACTGAAAGTCTTCTCAGCAGAGTTGAAGCCGTGGTAAAAGTGGAGGATCGGTACACCCCACAGTAATATCCACTAATAGGTGTTCGGATATTTTTCAACAGATAGCGCAAATTGTTTCGTTATATACTGTTAAGCAAATAATTTCCATTTTCTGAAGATATTTTATTTCTCTTAATGAAAAATATGATATATTAATTACTTTGCAAAATTGCTGTATAGTTGGAGCACACCATTATGAAAATTTTTGTCCCTAATACTGGATATCCTTTAGCATGCTCGAGCTTTATCGAAGTGATTTATTACTTGAACAGACTTTTAATGTTCCGATACAGTATTACAAGCGTCCAGCTTGACACAGTCAAGTCGTCTGAATACATGGGAGTAACGTTGCAAAGCGACACGAGGTGAAACGAGCCTGTGAAAACTGTGGTAGGGAAGGCAGAGGATTTTAGAAAACAGTGGTTCACCTGTAAAGGAGACCGCATATAGGGCGCAGGTGCGACCTGTTACTGAGTACTGCTCGAGTGTTTGGGATCCGTACCAGCTCGCACTGAATGAAAACATCGAAACAATTCAGAAGAGGACTGCTAGATTTGTTACGGGTATGTTACAACAAAATGTGAGTGTTACAGAGATGATTCGGGAACTCAAATGGGAATTCCTGGAGAGAGGGTGACGTTCTTTTCGAGGAACACCACTGAAAACATTTTGAGAACCGGCATTTGAAGCTGCCTGCCGAAAGATTCTGCTCCCGTCAACAATCATGGCTCGTAAGGACCAAGAAGGTAAGATACGAGATATTAGGGCTCATACGGAGTCGTATATATAATTGTTTTTCCCTCGTTCTATTTCCGAGTGGAACAGTTGGGGAAATGACAAGTAGTGGTACAGCCCCCCCCCCCCCCCTCCCGCCACGCACCTTACGGACAAAAATATGTAAACCTTCTTAACATTATACATACCCGGAATATACTAAACGAAGCATAATACCTACACGCACATGGTTGGAAAACGAGGCTAGCTTCTGAATATGACTAATGATGACAATGCTGATCTTTGCATCTAGAATAAGAGATAGAGATTATTTTATTTAGTGAGTATTTTCAGTTTTCCATGAAAAATAAATCTTATGCTTTTAGACTTTTAGACATGCTGAATTCTGGTGCAGAACTGTGTCACGTCTGGACTTTCCATACAGTTTCAAGGGTTGCGGGTTTCATTTTCAATATTTTTTGTAAAAATTCATTTCCACGCTTTTGTTCCGTGAAAAAAATTTTAAAGTGGTAGTAAAGTGGACAGAATGTGGTGTGCCACGTTAGCCGTGGACATTATATTTAAGGTGTTGATTGTTAAAAGGCCGTACTCAACCACGATAAAATGACAGATTAAACTAACGGCGGAGCGATGATAATGTAAACAACGTCCCGGAACTACGGTAGAACGTCGGTACATCTCCTCAGTCAATCGGCCTCTAGCGCAGATGCGACTATTGCTCAAGTTCCGAGACGCTATCCTTAGTAAAAGTTGTAGCGAGTTTTGCGGTAATGTCTGCTTAGGCTGATTATAGCATTAAAACTAAGTTCACAACAAAATATACGCCATTCACCAGCAATGTTCTCTTGTTAACTGTCTTATAACCCAAAATTCAAGCTGTAGCGTGTGCAGGGTTCCCCCATTGCGTATTTGGTCTCCTCACTTACGTGTATACGTTACTCTTGTTGCTGGTCATCTTACAACCTCTTCGATTGGTCCTCCAAATTTCTACCGTCTCTGCAAGAATTACATTGCCACTGAAAAATCTCCAAGTATTTTTTTATTGTCTCTAGTTTTGAACACCATTTCAAATTTCACTTTAGTTTCCTATGCTGTTTACTCAGTACTGCAACCCTGTCTCCCTACTTCCTCAACAGCTGCTTCCCTCTCAAATCGTTCGACTGTTGTAGCTGCTGTCGGGTTTCTGTTCGAGCTACAGATAATCGTAAGGTCCCAGTATTTCATCCCTGATGACTTCAGAGGGTGAGTGAACTTCGTGAGAAGTTTCCGCTAACCTCACGCAGCTTGAAATACGGGAGTACCTCACCAATTGTTTTGGTTGAGGCACTTTTCACTGATGTAGCAAACATAGAACTCTCCCCTTCTGAATCTAACAGAACGAATCTGGGATGGATTTGGCAGGCAAAATACAGCTCGTTAGCCGCTACTGAAGACCCATTCAGACCTCCGCACCGTCCCTTACCGTTAATTGGATCGCTATCCTGTAGCTCACTGAATACAGCTCCCTAGCATCTGACGGTACTCAAACACTGTATTTACTATTTTCTTTTTGTACCTAGTTTGAAAGAGTTTTCTATTTTCTGGAGTTATTACTGTTCTCAAATACATACTATCTTTCGGAATTTACTTTAATTTATCTATTGTACCCTTTTGCATCAGAAATGTGTTTTGGTTAGGCTTTAAGTTATTCAATGATCTTTCCAATAATCGATACTGGAAAACTGCATAAATTTTCTAGCAATCCTTCGTATTGGGACAGTACTGTATTTCCTGATTCATACTTAAATGGAGAAAAATCTTTCAAGTTGTCTTCAGGTGAAGACTTTGTCCCAGCGTCTTGCCATTTTAACTACCAGTGACAGAATTGCGTGGCACGTAGGACCTTCATGGTAGTATGGACTGAGTAGAGAGACCAATTCTGCCGTCAAACTGCTTGTATATCCCTTGACAGCAGATTAAAGGTCAGGCGTCGTATTTAACAATTAATACGGTATACAAAACATGAATATATTATGAATTGATACTATAGTGTAGTGGCGAGAAGACCTGACGATAATTATGCACTGTACAAGAGCTGGCTTCGGGCTGTGTGTAATAATAAAAGCTTTGTGTTCAGGAACACACCAGAAGACATTTTCCATAAAACGTCCATCATGTGACGATGCGAACGTCCGTTGCAGCAATGAAATAAGCCCGTACTAACGTACAGTTAAAGAAAGCTTCTGAATTGTCTCTAAAGAGAATAGTCGTCGACAGATACGTTCTTAATGGGCTTCTCAGCAACATACAAGCGCATCGATACACCGAAAAAATAACGTCTATCGAACGTTTCCGACAGTGAGATTTGAGAAAAGGCGGCATTTCATTACTCGTGGTCGAACCACGCGTAACGTATTCTTATGATATATTAATCCTAAATGCCCTCTGTCATACGTTCCAAATAACTTAAGAAGATATGAAGCCGTCAGCACTGAATTAGAGTGATTCAGTATACGTTTTGAGGTTCAAATGGCTCTGAGCACTATGGGACTTAACATCTGAGGTCATCAGTCCACTAGAACTTAGACCTACTTAAACCTAACTAAGCTAAGGACAGCACACACATCCATGCCCGAGGCAGGATTCGAACCGGCGATCGTAGCGGTCGCGCGGTTCCAGACTGAAGCGGCTAGAACCGCTCGGCCACTCCGGCAGTCACGTATTTAGGAACAGCGTGCTCGCAAGGACCGAAACACTACTAAAAGAGAAAAAAGGAATTGGGTACGTCTTCTGGAGTCTAAAAAATGTAGCCAAACGAAACCTCTATTAATACAGATCGAACAGTGATTAATTATTGACTGCAAACAACAAAAACAACACTGATAGCCGCACACCATAGAAGCGTTTCGAACACTCATAAAATACACAATTTGAGGTCTGGCACATCCGTCGTCATGACTCCAGTCTATCACGTCTGACCACGACACCGGAGGACTGTCTTATTGTTCTCCAAGCACATCATGATCCTCTACACCACTGCGCCTGCGATCCGAGAAAAAGTAATGGACACCCTTCTGTGTCAGTATGCTTAGCTGGTCGGAAGCTAGGAGCAGCGAGACTAGGGAATTATTGTCCCATCCGTAGAATACCGTTAATAGCACAGCATGAACGGCTGCACTTGGAGTGGTTCCGTCACCAGTCAACATGGAGTGCTGATGGATGGCGTCACATAGTATTCAGCGACGAATCGGGGCTCTGCGCTCCATAGATGATCATCAACGGCTATATGGTGGCGACCTTTGGAGAGATCCCACTCTTCCAATGTTTTCGAGACGCACAGAGGCCTTCTTGCTGACTTCTTTGTCTGGGGAGTCATCGGGTATAACTGATATTACCGTTGGTAGTCAAACCAGTAACTACGTCATTGGCATCCTGCGCACTCCTGTCTTACGCCTCATGCCATTATCCAACAGGACAATGGTTTGACCATACGTGGCACGGATCTGTATGTACTGCGTCTCTACCATGTCATGGTACTGTCGTGACCAGCTAGATTCCAAAATTCGTCCCTGATAGTACATGCGTAAGATCATCTCTGATGTAAACTCCATTCCAGTGCCATTACGCAGTATACGAAGGATGTGACAGCAGTTGTGAGCCAGTTTGTCACAGAAGAGGACACAACGACACCCTTCCCAACTGAAGGAGAGCATGGATCGAGATGAGAGGTGCTGGAACGTCATAGTGATAACACTTCCACGTTCTTTCTTAATTTAACTCTGATTCTGTAACCACTCATACGAATCACAAATCCTCTCAACCCGTGAAAATTTCATGTCGTTTCTTCCTCCGTTACCTAGTGCTTCACTTGTTTATTTTCAGGCAATGTAGAATTTGTACCGTGATGTCCCAGGCAACCGTGACCACCTGTACTTATTATGTAGAAGGAGTTTGACCTGAATCTTCACCCTGCTGATGAGTTGCGTTTCCCAGCATTTAGGAAATAGGTCATATCGATAACCTGTATCACAAATCGGAACAGGTTATTCTCATAAATAACAGCTGGTTCAGACGGACTCTATCTCCATTGAAATGAAGTGAAATATCGTGTGGCTAGGGCCCTCCGTCAGGTGGACCGGTCACCTGCTGAAAGTCTTTTGAGTTGACGCCACTGCGACGACTTGCTCGTCGAGGGGGATGAGATGATGATGACGAAGACATCACAACACAACTCCCAGTCCCTGAGCGGAGAAAATCTCCGACCCACGCTGGAATCGAACCCGGGCCCCTTCACATGGCATTCCTTCACGCTGAACATTCAGCTACCGGGGCGGACTCTATCATCACTCTAACGGGTATAATTTGGAAACGTGGGAGACCAACACATAAGCAAAGAAATTTTACAGAGGGGTCGACATGTAATCGGTAAAAGGACGTCGTCGAATTGCCCGCAGAAGAAGTAGCTTCGATAGCAAAGACGTGCGTTACAGAAGCTCTGTTCCAGTTAACGTCGATTCTACGTAGACCCTAATTATTTTAAAAATACAATCTTCCGATAAGCCTAGCATGATTGACACCACGAGTGACTCAAAATTCATTGCCACAAAGGCAGAGGCTTAGCAATAAAGCATGTGAACATATCCCTTTCTGTGGTTGGAGCATGTGAAAAATTTGCAAACATACGGTGATGTATTACTGGGAAACGTATGCTATCCTTCACATTTACACTTTTACTGTAATTAATGATTGTGGAAGATGTCATCAAAACTAATGACACCTGAAGTGACCTTATAATACTGTTATGCACAAAGCATTGGCAAACTGCAGCCACATTGTAAGAGGACCTGACTGAATTTATGCTCTAACCACAGAAAGGAGTATGCTCAGATGCTTTATTGCTAAGCCTCTGCCTTTGTGGCGATGAATTTCGAGTCACTCGCGGTGTCAATCATGCTAACCAGTATCTTAAAGGTTCTCTTGAAGTAACGAGCGACAGAGCTGTGCACGGTTTGGCTGTCCGAATGCTGCCCCTGAACAAGGATGTCGTTGTCTACCAAATTCATGTTAAGGTACTCAGAAAGAAAATTGAGGAAATAAAGGCGCAAGTGAATGGCGGGGATACGTCACCAGGAGGGGGTGAGTCGGCCGATTGGCTCTCCGAATGCTGTTCCCCCAACAAGGACATAGTTGTCCATGAAATTCATGTTAAGATATTCAGGAAGAAAACCGTGAACATCTAGGTGCAACCCGAATGCTGCAGGTACGTCAGCAGGAGGGGGTGAGATGCAGAGGAAAGAGGTTGACAGGGAACATCACATGGTATGGCTTCTTGCATAGTCCACGAAGGCTATTGACAGACTGTGTCGCACGCTTCTCATGTAACACAAAGCGAGCAGACCGGGACGGCACTTCGTCGTACAAAACTTCAATGAGTGCAGGAAGCTCCAACATCGCCTCTGTGGATGGTACGCACTACCAGGAGTACCCACGGTGGCGCATCTGTCAATTGTCTGCCGTTGCACGTGAGAGTCGCCTTTAAGTTGAGATGCCATTTTCCGACTAGCCCACTGCTCTGTCATGATTCGTTTCCTTAAACAACGGGATCTGACCATATTGCACAACTCGAGGATAAAGGGCGATTGACACTGCAATGCTTGATCGGTCATGATGAATGAGGGAAAACAGAAGCGAAAAATCCACTTGTCCATAAAGGCAGTGCTGAGCTTTCTGATATATGCCGCACAATACTTCGTGCAAGGTATTATAAAATAAATAAAATAAATTAGAATAAAATTTGAATAAAATATTAATTATTCTATCTGTATGTATGATGGTGATTGGTTGTAATTGATATTTGCTTATCTGGAACGTGGACGTTTAATTATTCGGTATCAGACGCTTGACAATGGCTATTTGGAAAAGGCAATGTTACTCGTAGTTGACCGTGAAATAAAACTGAAATAATCGGACTTCGTAATTAAATCGTTTCCAAAGACTGCTGCGGTAGGTACGGACTCATGATCTAATCTCAATATTACAATGATTTGCCAGCCATGCCAATACGTCGTACAGAGGTGATTGTCTACTAAACATAAAAAAGTTACACAGTTAGTTAAATCAGATATATTCAATGAAATAGCCTACAGTTCATAATCCTACTTACTTTTATAAATATAAATTCATTACAGAATCGAGTGCCTAGTGTGGTTGCAACTCGCAGTATCCTTCTATAACATGAAAATATGGCGGTGTGCCAGACAATAAAATAAAATACGTGCTTCTCGCACCACTTCTACCTGAGTTCTCCTCTTTCTTAAACATAAGAGTAACGTAATTATTCTTTTGTCTTTATCAGCGACACAGCGCTGCAGTTGTGTGCCATAGGCTTTATTTATTAGTCACTGATTATTTATTTAATTAATATTTCGTGTTTCCGCGGAAACTCACGCTCGGCATACAAATGTGCCTTTATATTGCCCCCTGAATTGCGAGGCGAAAGGGCACACTTGCAGGCGAGCAATTCACCTAAAGGCACAAGAAAATCTAAGTTATCTACAACTATTCACATGACTTACATTACACACATTATACACATTATATACAAAATTTGAATGACGCGGGTGCGCCGTAAAAGTTCTTATGTTGGCAGATAGAGTGCGCGCACGCGCAGAAGCGTCTGTGTGACTCCGGCAGTGCCGTTATATCATACAGTTAGATCACGCGGCACAGTATTGCAGTTCATATTGTTCGTGTGCGCGCGTATCTTAGTCGTTGCACAAAGAAAATATTCAACCAAGATTACATATGAAGACTACATTCTATAACAGGTAATTTAGTTTTAAATTTACAATATTTGTTATATCACAATACAACTCAGATTGTTGAATGTTCTTAGTTACATAGTATTGTTTTGAAATACTTCAAAGAAAAATGTCCGTATGTTTCAGGTGCGTCGACCTATTCACATCGTGTCGTTATTACAGTTCATATTCATCTGCTGCACAATAATTTTTTCACAGGTTAGTATCATTGTTGTATAACAACGTGATTAAAACATAAGCGTGTCCATTTCCATTTCCATTATAGTCGTTGTGATGCAGTTCGTTGTGACAAAACAACAAAAAAAAAAGGCATTGTTTATTACAGATCTGACGTGACCCGTTAGTAATTGGTCCACGTGCAGTTCGTTTTTTACATTCCGTGGAAGCTTGGTTGCAGAACCTCGGACGCCACATAGCTGGCGTGGATCCTTGGACAGTCCAGGTAAGAGTGTCCGTCACATTTCGAGAACATTTCATTCCCTGAAGTTCCAACCAAAATTCTTCCACCCGTCGTGTTGTTTTCTGGACAGCCACTTTGTGTCCGTTTAATCCAGTTAACATCTTGAAGTTAGGTACTGTAGTATTGTCACTAGACGATGCACGAATTATGCACTTCACATTTTCAGATTTTTGCTGAATATAGCTCACCTAAACGTTCGTAGTTATTTATCAAAGAAATGGTTCATCGCGTTTACAAAGGTACGATGCATGATGAATGTCATTAACAGTTTCTTTCACATAGGTTTCTGCGTAGTTGCAGAGTTAGTAATGTTCATTAATGTCCGTGAACAATGGTTCACTATGCAATGTCTTTTTGGCACTCGTTTTGTTCAAATTTCTTACATAGTAACAGTTACATTATACATCATTGAAAGAGAAGAAAAAAAAATATAAGTAATCATACATACACACGTCACATATTCTCTTAGCATAAACATAATACAGTTGCACATAAACATGTTTACATCATTATTACATAGCTATGGGTTATTACATTGTGTCACATTTGATTACATGAATTGCAGATATTTACGTCCTCTTTATCAGTTTTGCTGGGATTTTATCGATGTTTTTTGTGATGTCATCTGAAATTAAGATAGGTTAGACACAACATTCATTACATCAGTAGGCAAGACCAGGCATTTTCACTACTCAATAAATATTCAAAATAGTAAGAGAGAAAATGTTTGATTCCTCGCGTTTTGTGCGTGTGTGTATAGTGTCTGTGTGGCCTTGACTACTGATAGATGCTTTTCGTGTTGAGAGATGTGCGTCTAATCTATTTCTCAAAGTAAAAGATCGCTTCACAGATGACGCTGTCGGTTCGTCAGGTGTCATACCAAGTCAGTGATTCCTATAGTCACAAATGTTCCGTGAAAAAAATTAATATATCATTCACTGGCACGTAAACATAAATTTTATTTTAATATTCCGTCTTCCAGGTGGTGGCGCGCGCTGAAAGAAGAGTTCTTCTGCCTTCAACTGCGTCACTGGAACCGCTGAAATGAAAATTTCTATACTACTTACTATCTGTGTTGTAGCAACAGAGTTTTTGGAGTTGCTTAGCAATGTTTTGATGGATATGACTTTGACATTATTCCGCATGAAATGCTCTAAGATCTCGGTGTGCGTATAGCCCAATAATTTTGTTAGTTCTACGATGTTGTAACAAATACGCACCAGGATGCGGTATGTTAACAATTATATAAGGTCCTTCATATAGCAGACGCCACTTAGCGTTGCGTCGTTTGAGTGCTACAGATTTATGATGAGTACGAAGTAGTACAAGCATTCCTACCTCGAATTTTTGTTTTCTTTTTATTATGTTTCTGTGATGTTTGTTTCGTATCTGTGCGTGATGTGTCAGCGTAGTCAAAACTTCTTTTATTTTCTGTTCAGGTGTGATTTCCTTGTCTGACAACTTAGGTAATGGTTCTATCCACTGAACGTTCTGTTTGCAATTGAACATGATCTCGTTAGGTGTGTAATTTGTATCGTAAATATTTAAGTTATTGTGTACGTCTTCGAAAAGACTTAGGTAGGACACCCAATTAGTATGTTTTGATGAAATATAGGTCCTCATGAATCGGTTTAATTCTCGGAAAAGTCTCTCAGTCGCGTTACATTGTGGACTAAACTTTGAAATAAATATACTTTTAATGTTATTGTCCTTCAAGAAATTTCTCCATTTGTACCCAGAGTAGTATGCTGCATTATCTGACAGAATTGCTTTTGGTTTTCCCACGTGCGTCAGGTAATCACTTGTGAATCTTCGTATTATAGCACTTGCAGTGGCGGATTTTAAAGCATAAAGTTTTACATGTATAGAAAATATATCGTAAAAAGCCAAGATATATTTGACGCCTCCAGAGCTTGCTGGATGCGGTCCACTGATGTCAGTACACAGAATTTCCAGGGGTTTACTGGGTAAAATAGAATGTAAATCTGTTTTTGTGGATAAATTCTGAGGTTTTGATTTTTGACATATGACACATGTTTTCAGTTCCCTGTAAATTTTCCTTCTCATATTGCTAAAATAACAGTATGTGCTGAGCTTTGCTAAACACTTCTTCGTCCCATAATGACCCCAAACTAAGTGTGTGTGCCAAATTAGATAACGTTCAGACTCTTTGGGAATGCATACACACCAGTTAGTAGCATTTGCATGTCGGCGATAAAATAACACATCATTGTGTAACTTGTAATACTTAATCAAAGGATGATTGTGTTTTTCTACCAGTAATGTTATTATCTTATACCAGTGAGGATCAGATTTTTGTAATTTAGCCATGTTTCTGCACATATCAATATAATATTGGTGATACTGCTTGTCTTGCATTAAGAGAATCCTGTAGTCATTTATATTTTCTAAGTCACTGTTGGTTTCATTCATACCTTGTGGAAGTCTAGACAAAGCGTCGGCAATGGTGTTGTCCTTACCTTTTATGTACTTAATTTCAAAAGAGTAGTTCTGAAGTGTAACTGCCCATCGTGATAGTCTAGGATGTACAAGTTAACAAAAATGTCAGGGCCTGGTGATCGGTATAAATTACTGTAGGTTTTCCAAATAAATAATAATTGAATTTCTTGAATGCCCATACTATGGAAAGTGTTTCTAACTCAGTAGTGGAGTATGTACGCTCACATTCAGATAGAGTACGACTCTCAAACCCAATAATTCTTATCTGTTCCTTATCTTTATTCTTTACAACTTGAAATAAGCAACATCCCAAACCAGTACGTGAAGCGTCACAAGTCATACAAAAATCTAAATTGAAATCTGGATGGCTCAATAAGTTTGCATTCACTAAAGCATGTTTAATTGTATTAAAGTCATTCTGGCACTGTTCCGACCAGATCCAAACTTGATTCTTTCTGAGTAGATTTAGCAGATGTTTACTGTTCAAAAGTGGTTGTGGCAAAAAACGTCTGAAAAATGAACATAGCCCAAGGAATGATTTTAATTGCTTTTTAGTTCGAGGACTAGGAAAGTTTCTGATAGCATCTAATTTACTGGGATCAGGACGTATGCCCTGTGAATTAATGATATGTCCTAAATATTTTATCTCACTGCAACCAAACTTTGATTTTCTAAGATTGGCTGTGACTCCAGCTTGTGCAAATTTTTCTAAAATTCTTTGAAGTGTGTCAACGTGTTCATTCCAAGACTGTGTAGCTATCAGTATATCATCAACATAGTGTGTGACTGTCTCAACTAAATCATCGCCAAGCACGGTATCCAGGGCTGTAATGAATACCCCAGAACTGACATTCAGTCCGAAAGGTAGAACACAAAACTGATAGGTTCACCCCCCGAACATAAATGCAGTATATTTCCGAGAATAAGGAGTGATACCCACCTGCCAAAATGAATTAGCGAGATCTATTGTGGAAAAATACTTTGCATCTAGAAATTTCTGTAATTGCTCTTCTAAATTTTCGGGTTTGGTGTGAACTGGTAAAATTATTTCATTAATTGCTCGTGCGTCTAACACTAACCTGATGCTTCCATTTGATTTTTTCACAACAAGTAGAGGACTACAGTAAGGTGAGGTGGATGGTTCAATGACCTTTCAGTCTAACATTTGTTTTAATTCTTCCCACACAGCAGGTCGTTGAGATAACGGTACGTTATATGTCTTGTGGTAGAAGATCTTGTGAGGCTTAACTTCAATCTTGTACACATATGTGTTGATAACACCTAATCGTTTGGTAAAAACTTGTAAATATTTGGATAACACTTCCTGTAGTTTTATACGTTCATGTACACTGAGAGCTGTAGCTTCATTTATTTTATGATCAAGCAATGTTTTCAAGTCCATTAGCTCTGTGTCAAATGAGTGTGTGTGCGTGTCTTGAATGTCATTGTCAAGTACTAACTGAACCTTGTACCCTGTACAGTGTTTGTCATGCTTTAGAGTTCTCCTGTCCAAATCAATAATAATTACACTGCCTTTATCATTTAAAATACATTTACCTTTGGAGAAGTCTATAATGCAGTCCTTCTCGCTCATAATATCTATTCCTAATATGCAATTTGTCACAAGGTTTTGTACAACCAGGAATGGCCATTGTACGGTTCCATTCCCTATTTTAATGTTTACAAAAACTTGCTTCGTAACCCTACATGACTTATTACCTAGTGCAGTAGTTATTTTACAGTTTTGGGCAGGAAACTCAGGCACAGGTTCCAATTCACACATCTTTTTATAGAAATTAAAAGACAAAACGCTCACAGCTGCACCTGTATCTAGAATAATAGTAGTTGGAATCCCACCTACTACACCAGTGGTAGATGCTAAAACAATTTCATTTGTGTTTGAACGACATTGTGTACTGTCTTGTAAAAGTTCATCTGATATATTGTTATTGTGGTTGTATCTTATAAATAAAACAGGTAATTTTTGTTTAGAATTATTCGGCATATCATTATTCTGATGTTCAAATGTGGTGTCAAATAACTGATTAACATTGAAGTCGCCCCCCAAGAATTCCTCAGCCACGACCTGGGGCATAGAAGTGACTGTTTCTAGTTTGTTGGATTAGCATTTGTACTAGGTACTGACACAGATTGAGGTTGTGTATCAGGTGTCATTTCTATTATATTCACATTCGGATATTGCCTATTGTGATCTCCAAACTTTTGCAGTTGTTGTTGCTGTTGCGCATTATAACTTACCTGTCGGTCATAAGGTATGCTCCAATTTTGTCCTGGTGGCTGCTGTGGTAAAGCAGTGTTTGAATGAAAGTACTGATCGTTACGAGTCCAGCCTTGACGCTGTCTTGGCTCGTAATTATTATTATTTCTATTTCTGTTTGTGTTTTTGTTGTTGCCTATGTATCCGTTGTTACCGTTGTAGTTATTACCGCGGTGCCTTTTGTATGGATTCCCGCATGAAGTGTTATTACTGTTGTAACTATTGTTTGTATTGGAATACGCGTGTTGATTTTGATTTCCGTATTGAGACGGCATGTGAGTTTGCTGTTTTTGTTGTACCGCGTATCCAACTGTGGGCGCGCCAGAATTGAGTTGGCAAGCCTGCATGTTTTGCATTCCACTAGTGTAAACATTGTGGCTGCTGTTTTGCCGCGCGAAGCGCTGATCTTCTAGTAACACGTCAACCGAATCTAAAGCTGTTAAAAAATAATCTGAATCATCATCTGGGATATGTAGGAGTTTTTCTTTAATGTTGAAAGGCAATTTGGCCTTCAACGCACGGAGTATATCGCGTGTTGCGACTGGTTCGTCTAAAAAGTGTCCCATGTTCAAGTATTTTTCAAAATATCTGCGTAAGTTGCCATTTTTACTGTTAAAAGTTTCAGGTTCTAGAATTTGTCTTCTGAGTCGCTCCTGGACGGATTGCGACCAGAATTTGTTCAGAAAAGCACGCTCAAACTCACTGTACGTGGTACATACGTCTGCTTGACTGTATGCCCAGACAGCTGCATCGCCTTGGATGTAACCGACAATATATGAAATCTTTTTCCGGTCACTCCAAGTGCGTGGAAATGCGTTACTAAAAGATTTAAGAAAAATCACCGGATGAATGGTTCGTTTTTCTGGGATAAAAATCTGAAATTGCCTGTGTTTCATTAAGCTTTCTTCTTCCTTCGCATTGTGATATGGATTTATTCCACTGTAATTACTGCTATGTTCAGCTGGCGAGTAATTACGATAATGTTGCTGTGGTTTACCATAATAATAGCTTGTGTTTGTGTTTGTACATCGTGGTATGTGTTGTAGTCGTGGTGTGTTTTGTTCTTGTGTGTTTGTCGTGTGCGGTATGTGTGTGTCATACTCGAATGTATATTGGTTCCTGAACTGTACATTTTGACTGATATTTTCGTTACATTCAGACTGTGGTCGATCGGTGAATTGTGTCATTGGTGCAGTGACGGATTGTACTGCGTCACTGATCAGCTGTTTGTTATTAGTAATGTATTGCGCTACGGAGTCGTGCACAATTGTTGGTAAATTTTCACGTAGGCATCTATCAAAATGTTTGTCTTTGTTCACTACCGAATCATGAAATTCTTTATTAATGTTTTGTAAATGAGCTGTGGCATCAAATTGTAAGATGTCAGTCAGGTGTTGTTCAACATTGTCAAATTTATTCTGTACGTCAGTAATTCGTTTTTCAAAGTTGTCGTGTACTGAAGGATATGTTTGAATTTGTTCAGTAAGAACTTCACACGTGACATTAAGATTTTTTACTTGTGTCTGTAAAAGTGCTACGTCAGTTGTAGTCTTTTCTTGTGTCGTATTAAGCTGGGAAAATTTAGTATTGAGTTCAGTCATCTGTTTAGTCAGTGTGGCGTCTATAAGTTCCACACGTTTACATAAAGTGTCATTACTTGTCTTGAGTGCTATGAGGTCAGATTTAATTTCGTCATTTTGTGTCTTTAACTGTGTCTTTAAGGCTGCCATGTTTTCCGCGTTCTGTTTCATTAGCATTTGTATCATGTCGGCAATGTTTACCGTTTGCAAGGTCTGTGCCCCCGCCGCGTCATTAGACGTGACGTCATGCATTAACATGGGCTCTGACTGAGACTTTGAAATTTTTGTGGTGGACGGCCTATTGTCAAAATTTCCGTCAATACTTGCGTCAATGTTTGATAAATCGTCACTACCGGTTGCTGTCGTAAAGTCATTTTCTAACACTTGTCTCTCGTCCGAGTCGGATTGTGTCTGAATAGTACGTCTTTGCTGTTCCATTTTTGCGTATTGATTTCTAGTTATTACCATGCCACACGTGATTTATGTTTCAAGAAAATGTTTGACATTGATTTTAAAATGAAATGCTGTTGAGCATGAATCGCTCGTAGCAACAATGGCTGTCCGTTAATTTAAAAATATAAACTGAATTTGAGATTACTGGTAATGGCTGCTGGCCATGTTACATCATATCGTACAGAAGTCGGCCATATTGTACACTCGTGTATTGGTATTGTTGCATACGTTATTGTTTAGGGAAAAGTACTAAGAATGAAATTTGTTACTGAAAACTGTTATGCGCGAAAGAAACACTACAGAATTTACTGAAAAGCTAATACACTGAATTATACGTCTGGTCAAGCCTGCTAATGCAAAGATGCTGCGTCTTACCTTATTTTGCGGGAAGCTTCATTGCGTCTTCCGGCAAAACTTTAGAATTGGAAAATATCTTCAGATTTTCATTATCTCTCATACATTCACGTCCAGGTCCAGAAAGTTGATTTTTGACATGAAACAAAAAGAACAATGTAACAAATGACAAAATCACAAGTCCGACACGCAGTCGCCAATATAAAATAAATAAAATAAATTAGAATAAAATTTGAATAAAATATTAATTATTCTATCTGTATGTATGATGGTGATTGGTTGTAATTGATATTTGCTTATCTGGAACGTGGACGTTTAATTATTCGGTATCAGACGCTTGACAATGGCTATTTGGAAAAGGCAATGTTACTCGTAGTTGACCGTGAAATAAAACTGAAATAATCGGACTTCGTAATTAAATCGTTTCCAAAGACTGCTGCGGTAGGTACGGACTCATGATCTAATCTCAATATTACAATGATTTGCCAGCCATGCCAATACGTCGTACAGAGGTGATTGTCTACTAAACATAAAAAAGTTACACAGTTAGTTAAATCAGATATATTCAATGAAATAGCCTACAGTTCATAATCCTACTTACTTTTATAAATATAAATTCATTACAGAATCGAGTGCCTAGTGTGGTTGCAACTCGCAGTATCCTTCTATAACATGAAAATATGGCGGTGTGCCAGACAATAAAATAAAATACGTGCTTCTCGCACCACTTCTACCTGAGTTCTCCTCTTTCTTAAACATAAGAGTAACGTAATTATTCTTTTGTCTTTATCAGCGACACAGCGCTGCAGTTGTGTGCCATAGGCTTTATTTATTAGTCACTGATTATTTATTTAATTAATATTTCGCGTTTCCGCGGAAACTCACGCTCGGCATGCAAATGTGCCTTTATAGTATCTTCACAGCACTGCCAATTAGTTTTGTTTCCACGCTGGAGGGACTTTACGAGCCGACAGCCCCTGCAATCGTAGGAGGAGGTCATCATGGCCTTCCCGGAAGACGTGTGAATAGCTTTTGATTTCTTTGGAGGGGGAGATGTTTTCACTGTCTGCTTTGCCGTTTGCCATCTGGCTATCGGAATGTAGTCGGACGGAATTGTCCTGCTCGCGGAAACTCCAGCTCCCACGCAGCCAACTGGACGAACGCTACGCTTCGGGGATTTGGTTGGGAAACATTGCCACATCCTCCATACAGCCCGGATGATTCACTGTGTGATATTCACAGCTTTAACGACGTGAAGAAAGACATGCGCCGAGGCCAGGTTTCAGTCGGGCGAGGATTTGCAACAGTGGGTGAGGTTGTGGATCCGTCAATGGTCCACTGCGTGCTGCGAAATAGTAATTGATCATCTCGTTTATCAGTGGGATAAATGTTTTATCGCCTGTGGTGATCTTTAGAATGGAACCATTCGAAGATCCAGTTGTGATGGGTGTGCAGATTTGACTGCCCCTCACAGATCTCTGAAGTTGCTGGCAGTCTTAAGAAAAAGGCAAAATGTACCGATGACAACTTCGAAAGGAATCTTAACCTATCTTTTTTATACTGTAAAACTCTGAGACTGCTGGCAGTCGTAAACAAACGCCAGTTGATACGGGGACTACCGATATATACCAATCACAGTTTCTGAACGAAGCTCAACTTACCTTGGGTATACAGTACACACACACACACACACACACACACACACACACACAGTACCTCACCGCACGCGTCATGTGGGTCACCGATTGTCACGTTCAATGGTGCAGGCGCACCGGGAAACTACGAGGTGCGTTGCGATTTAATACACGAGTAGTATTTTAATACTCTGGTGCCGAGATGTCCCAGTGAGAGTTGAAAAAATTTCCTTGGAGGTGCCAGAATGAAGTTGCGGCACATACGGCCTAAATTAAACCCTGGTCTCTCTGCATTTGGTTACGACCATTCCAGTCCGCCATGACAAGCTGCTAAGTATGTCCCACAGTTCTATCCATGAAGCAAGTATAGTTCGCGCAGGGTATGCTGACCAGTGCACAGTGACCAGTTTTCGTCGAAAGCGCTGGGCGAGTTCATTCGTTTGTTTGGAAGTTGGGAGGGGAGGCCGGTAAGTGTTTCCGCCTTTCGGCCTGTCAGCCATGACAGAATCGAGGAGCGCACCCTGCAGTGTTTCTCAGACTACTTTACAGGAACTATTCGGTAAAAAAAAATCATATTTTCTTTACTTATAACTTTATTCTTAAGTCCATGACGATGCGCCCATCGTTTCCTTAATGGTCATAGTTATTGTGATATTTACGTGAAAGTAAAACACCACGCCAAAATCAGGAAAGAGTGAAATAAAACGTAGAGGTCCCTATGATTTTGCGTTTGATGCATATTTCATAGCCGGCCGGAGTGGCCGAGCGGTTCTAGGTGCTACAGTCTGGCACCGCGTGACCACTACGATCGCATGTTCGAATCCTGCCTCCGGCATGGACGTGTGTGATGTCCTTAGGTTAGTTAGGTCTAAGTAGTTCTAAGTTCTAGGGGACTGATGACCTCAGAAGTTAAGTCCCATAGTGCTCCGAGCCATTTGAACCATATTTCATAATATGTTGTTGTGCGTTAAATTTAGCTAACGTATTGAATTTTTCTTTAGACTTGGGTTGAGGCATCTGTCTGTCACCAATCTAGAGACAATTGCGATTGCGATTTGCGATCGCGCCACACTGGCGATAAAGCCAGAGTGAAATATCTACAACATTCCTCATATTTCACAAACGGTTTCAGATATCTAAATGAATTTGTGGCAAACGATAGCACACAAAGAGGAGAGTATTTCACCTTATCGTTATTATGTAAAACTTCATTATCTACCATGTTACTCCAATAACTAAGGACTTGCTGAAAGAATGTAATTTTTAATTGTCATTGATAGCTGGTGAAATGAGAAATGCTATGTGTTTTGGAACAACATATGTGAAGACATTAGACGTGTTTTTGCACCGAAGATCTGCTTTTTTTCCTTAGTTCCTCACTTATTAAACCACTGTTCCAGAATTCAATCACAATTGTGTCTGCACAACATGTTATTGAGGTGAGACTGTGCTGGCCGCGCGACCGCTACGGTCGCAGGTTCGAATCCTGCCTCAGGCACGGATGTGTGTGATGTATTAGGGTAGTTAGGTTTAAGCAGTTCTAAGCTCTAGAGGACAGATGAGCTTGGATGTTAAGTCCCATAGTGCTCAGAGCCATTGGAATCATTTTTTGGTACTCTAAAATAAAATTGACGAGAGGTAGAGGTGGACCCTGCAGGGCTCGTGGGAACTGTGACTACTAAAGGCCAGAGGTTCTACATCAGGCTCAAAACTTTATGCTGTAAAATATCTACAGAAATCCACAGTGAGTAAACGGACGTTTGTGGTTAGTTTACAGTGGTCCCTAATCAAGTTTCACGATGGGTTGTTTTCGTGGTGATAGGATGAGCACGGACGATGGTCCAAGACCCGGAAAGCCAGAACCGTGAATAGATGAACGAAGAGTAAAACTTGTGCCAGATGTTCTAGAAGAAGAAGATCGTAGTGCGACTTACGAGGAATTCTCTCCAGTCACCGGATTTCCCCGAACGCAAGTATTCTGTCTTCTTACAAATGATCTGAAGAAGAGAAAAATTTCTTCGCCATGGGTCCGACACTGTTTGACTACCGAACAGAAACAGAAACTGTTGGAAACTTCAACCTTACACTAAGGACGATTCGACAAAGAAGGTCAAAGATTGGTGTGTCGAATTGTTGCTACTGATGAAACATGGATTAGAGACTGAACCGGTGTTGAATTACAGTCCAATGAGTGGAGAGCTTCAAATTCTCCACGTCCAAAAAATTTCGACGCTCTCAGTCACAGCTCAAGCAAATCAATATTTTTGCTTATGCTCACCAAGTAACCATCATCACAGATAAAGTCCCATGTGGAGCAAGTGTAACAGCAGTGTATTATTGTAATTTCATGCAAAACCTGCGCAGAACCGCCCTCAGTTGCTCGAGACTGAGCACACGTTCTCCACACCAATGCTCGCCCGCATATCGTCAATTTTGTAGCGCAGAAATTGCGCGAATAGGGATGGTAAGCGTTGGGGAATTCTCCCTTCACATCGGACATGAGTCCCCCAGACTTCCACTTGTTCCCGAAGTTGAAAAGCCTGTGCGTGGACTACCATCGGTAATGGAACCATTGGACAGACGAACAGAAGTGGTGTCCTGTAAGGAATAATAGAGCTTTCGAGACGTTGGGATTCAGTGACAGATAAGTAGGGAGACTATCTTGAAGGAATGTAAAGACATTTTGAAAAAATTAACGTGTAAGTAAAAACAAAAGGTCACTATTTATGAAATGTCTATTTTTAGCCGGCCGGAGTAGCCGTGCGGTTCTAGGCGCTGCAGTCTGGAACCGAGCGACCGCTACGGTCGCAGGTTCGAATCCTGCCTCGGGCATGGATGTGTGTGATGTTCTTAGGTTAGTTAGGTTTAATTAGTTCTAAGTTCTAGGCGACTGATGACCTCAGAAGTTGAGTCGCATAGTGCTCAGAGCCATTTTTTTGTCTATTTTTAGATTACGTGACGATCTCGCCAGTGGGGGAAGCGGTTTACAATTCCCCATGAGATCTGCCGCACTCAAAAATACATCAGGAGTGCTCTGATGTGAATGTAGCGGAGGCAGCGGGAAGAGCAACACAGAAGGCACCAGGACTCGACGCCGAGACTCCTCTGCACAACGCCATTCCCCCTCCCCCTCAAACCACCGAACGCCTCGTCATCTCAGACGTCATGTGACCACTGGGAACTCGGCAGAGGACTCTGCTATCCAGTAGCTACACAGGAACAAACTGGACATGAACTTGAGACTTTGCCTGGAGATGGTCAGTAGGTAACTAGTCGAAGCGTTGCGACAACACGACGCCAGGGCTCGGGTGATAATACGAGAAGAATGCATCTGTGACATTCGCCGAGATAAACTGCGTTTCCACACAACATGCTGTCTGTGCTATATAAGGGTGATACTTTGTTGTTAACTTTACAAGTGGCAATAAACTAAGTGGTGACCTTTCCTCAACGGCACTCACAGTCACAGTTCTCCCAGCAGCTGTAGCTGCGGTGTGCTTCCGACCGATAGTTGAACTGTGTGCACACGTAAAGCAGTACCTCACAAACGAACTGAACTTTATTTTCTGAGCACTGATGAAATTCAGAGAGTTTATACAGCGTGTGCCCATTCAAATAAACGGAAAGCTTTAACCTAGGTGGAAAGTGGGTCAAACATTTGTGTAGCCTCACCTACGCAGTAATCCCTCAGTGTGCTAGGCACTGGACGTGTTTTGTG